>NW_027492421.1:0-598068 GCF_021521415.1 Bidens hawaiensis | reverse complement strand
AGCGCTATCTTATATACAAAATTATAACGACGTCGACTTTATTTCGATTCCATATATCTTGTAGACATGATAAAATAAAATTTACTAAGAGCTCTTTGTTTTCAGGTACTCGAGATTTTTTCAATAACCATTATGTCTAACGTCTCTCAAGAGACCTTTTTACTATACCTCGACTTGACCATCTTTATTACTTGCTCCAATTTTCGAGGAATCATTATTCTTGGAATCGACTAGTCTACCACGCTTTAAGCGTGCCTTAGACTCACTAGTCATTACCAATGCATGGTTGTCCTTCCAGGACGTTTATATTAATTGGAGCATAAGCAGTTGTTATAGGTGTCTTAGCTAGACACTTTGTTTTGGTCAGTGAATCGTCTAGTAATTGATTCGTTAATCTTTATACATGAATTATTCTTTGAACTTTTAGTTCGTATAATTTAATTTGAGGATCAATGGTAATTCAAACTAATTTCGTTTTCCAACTGCTTTATATCTCCCCCTAATGTTGGGAATGTTACTTCATTAAAGTGAAAACCAATGAGCCATAAACAAATATCTCATTAATAGCTCTAACTCTTTAATCATAGATAATATATAATACCGACATAAATTCCCAAATTCCTTTATGGTCTCATCTTTGTGTCTTGTGGTGGATTAATTTCAATATATAAAACACATGAAATATTAGATGAGAGATACTTAGTTACTGACCAAAACCAATTGCAATGGGGAGGAAGTATCATAACTTGTTGGCTCGATGTGAATGCATGTAAAATGATAAATACCCAAATAAAACATGAACTTTTGCTCTCATGATCATTGACGTTGCAACCAATTGTAGACGTTTGATGATCGTCTCAACAAAATCAATTCGTCTATTAATAGTGATTTACCAAAATAATTATGAAAATCTAGAATATTATGCTTGCTATCTCATTAGCTAAGCTACAAATCACACAAACTTCATGTTGTGAAATTGATAACCATTTAGACGATGCATCGAATTTAAAACACTAAATGGTATCATGTTAGGATATGTGCATCATTTTCTCATTCCATAACATTTAGGGATTCACACCCTTCTTTAGTTGGTAAATAAATAATTTCTCTTAAGAGCAATATGCCATGTATAATTATGAGAAAGAATCTTTTGGTTCTTCAATAAATTTCACATGATTGACTCGGTGTGGTCTAACCGGTCATGCCATTAAATAATCATGATTCATAAACTTCAGGTTTATCACAACACAAAAAAAATATGAGAGAACAGTGTATTATCATGTTAGACGATCATGTTACATCTTTTGTATTTTCATTGTTTGTTCTCATATATGATCAATCTCTTTTGCCACTTGTGGTGGTCGATCTTATTATTAGCATGATCTTCATTTTAATTATGATGGTCGATCTTATTATTAATATAATCATCGTTACAAAATTTCAATTATGTCCATGATCATAACGACTAACTAATACATAGTCGTATTCACTCCAAGGAATGATATAAAACCAAATCATTTTCATGGTTTCTTCACAATTTTCTCGGACACAATACAAAATCACTTCTAACTTTTCATTTGTTTTGACGATATGCTGCTTCAGAAGCATCTTTGAGGTTTGACAAATGAAAATTTGTCTTATCCAAAATCTCCTCATAATTAATCTTCTCTTCATATAACAAGTATTGAGAAGTAATTACATGAATGAGTCATGTAAGTGTTATCATGCCAATATTTTGTAACCTTCAATAATGAGATTTAGAAAAAATTGACCCTTCATGTGCCATATATAAGCACATCTATCTCTTTCATTAGAGTAATAAAAACTATAACTTTTGTTAGTCGTAAGCATACATAAAGTGAAAAAATATAATACATGACATTATAACATGTCAACATATAAGTTATAATATAACAATATGGGATAAGTGTTTTCATTACTTACCAGCAAATGTATATGATTTATGTACATATTAACTATCAACCATTAGTTAATCTTATTCACAAATATTTATCAATTTACTTTGAAACATAAACGAATATCTCCATCAACTTATTATTTCACTTAATAACACTTGATCATTTATGACTTGTGAAGCTTTCACATATTCGAATCTTATACAAATTATGAATTATTATTAACAAAGTCAACATATGAATATGCTTATGATATTATCTACAACAATCATCATCACGGTAAATATAAAAATAAGACAAAACCAATAAAATAGATATCAAACTTATTTACCATATTGTCATGGTTCAATGCTAAAAGTTTATAACAACACATTTGAAGGTTTAACTACGAAATAAAGTGTTACTCAAATATTCTATTTTATATACGATCCGCAACTAAATTATATATAACCATTATAAGAAAATTTTAGGTACCATCTTAAATGCAATTGAAGAAACACTAAGTGACCCCGGGCAGATTATAGGTAATCTGGGGGCTAAGTAATGTTTCCCACGAAGGTTAGGTCCAGCAGAGTAAGTTGTACTTCAGGGAACCTGCAAAACAGACACCGTAAGCTCGTCACTGAGAAGGGGGGGGGGTTCCTCCTTGTGACCACCCTCCGGCGTGAGAATCAGTCTATATTGCTCTTTGAATATAAAAGTATATGAATACTATTAGAGCAGTTATCAAGTAAGTTATACGAGATAGTAGATGATGAAATGATAATACCATTTGCTGTCTTTTATAGCCGAAGGTGGGTTTCCAAGGGGTTTAGCCGGCCCAACACGCTACCAACTGTAACCTATGCACGTGCCCTACCTGTGAGTGGTGGATAGGTAGCGGCTGACACAGAGCAGGCGTGCCGTGCACTCTTCGTCTTCTACCAACTGCAGGCTAGGCACGTGGTCTGGCAGGAGTTGGTGGGCAGGCGGCGGCTATTGGTCACAGTGCTGTGGCGTGCTGTCTGCCACGCTGCTGTCAGTGAGCTGTCGCATTCTTGGTCAGATCTTTTGTCTTTACCTCGTCAGGTATCACGCAAAAGATCCTCCATCATACGGACTGGCCCATTTTGGCGGGAGTTTTCCCCCTCCCGCCTTTGCTCATTCTTTCAGGTGACACTGAATATTTGTAAGTGTTAAGCCTTATGCGTGTAGCTATGCTGTGCGGGTAGCCTTCCCTGATGGCTTGTATCCGCAACTGCGGGAACAGGCGGGTTACTTTACCATTGGGAGGCTTTTCCCTGCGTATGCAGCTTGCATACTGCGCGTAGGCTTCTCTGAGCATGGTGGGTCCTGCGGGAGTAGATGGTCTTTGCGCAGACATCCCTGTTCAAGGTGAGTCATGCGGGACCAACTGAGCCCTGCTGGGACCTACCTCTTCAAGTCCCCCCAGTCCAATGTTCTTCTCACGAATGTCTAATAAAGTGAGGTGAATTTTTGGACTTAAGCAAAGGGTTTTGAAAAGGGGTTTTTGTAAGGTTTTCCATGGGGGTTCTTCCCGCGGAAGTCCTTGTCACTTGCAGAAATTCCCGAGTTTCCTGCTTGGTCTTTGGGTATGATGCGGGTAGGTCTGTAACCTCCTCGCAAGTCAGGAGCATTGAGTCTTAGTTGTGCGGATTCTCCCTGTGGTTCTGGTAGTTTTTGAACATAGTGATCAATTATGTTTAAACCACCAATTCCATCTTGGAGCCTCAAACAACGTAGTACTCGATGTTCCCGCAATGCGGGGATATTATTTCCGTTTTCACAAGCATTGCCCAGAAGATCCTTCCTGGTTTCAATTCTCAGCGGGTGTTAGGTATGTGAAGGGTTTTGCCTTTACACTGTACCTGCGTCCGTCTTACGGTTACTTTACTTCCAAGGTATTCCTGGCGTCCATTCCCTGCGGGTGCTAGGTATGTGAAGGGTTTTGCCTTTACACTGTACCCGCACCCGTCTTATGGTTACTTGGTTGCCAAATATTTTGGCTTCAATTCCCTGCGGGTGTTAGGTATGTGAAGGGTTTTGCCTTTACACTGTACCCACACCCGGCTTATGGTTACTTGTTTGCCAAGGTAAGGGGTATTTTCCCGCTTACTTTTTTGAACCTTAGTCTTCAAATTTTTAAATTTTGAAATTTGAAGAGTTGGATGGATAACAACCCAATACCTCAAACGTCGTGCGACGGTTTCTTCTGACTGTGTCAGGACGTGCCAGAAGTTATGGCGACATGACATTATGTGGTCATTCCAGTTGCTTTTTCAGGCGCGTGGGCACGGGATTTCGGGCGCGTAGCCGCGAAATCTCTGGCACACGTCCTTTTTGACAGCTGTTGCCAGTTTGCTTTTGCCACGTGTCATAGTTTCATTGCACCTTTGATTTCTCTCTCTTCCGTATTAAATTCATCGCATTAATTGCGATTGCTATATAAAGGGGGAGAAGGTTATTTGCAATTCACACTTTCCACTTTCATCTCTTCTTCTCCAGTAATTTCCGGCGAATTTCTCTTTTTCAGTAAAGCATTGCTCTGAAATCTCTTCTTTCTTCCACCATGTCTTCTCACGATGCTGATGATCAGAAGACTGCTGGCGAATGCCAGTGTTATCTTCCTGTCGAGCTGTACCAGTATATCGTCAGGAAGTTCATGCTCGAGTCTCTCGAGCCTGAGTTTCCTGAGCCCCACCATACTGTGTACGATGCCCCTAGTGGCAAGATCGGGGTTTATGCTGCATTCTTTGTCTACGGGAACCTTAGGTTTCCGTTGACAAAGTTTGTGTACCGTGTCCTAGAGAGGCACGGTGTGCACCTGACAGAGGTGCACCCCATGGCCATTGCCAAGGTCCGGCACTTTGAGTGGGTGTGCCGGATACTGGGCCTTGAGCCCCTTGTTGACCGCCTGATGACCTTCTATACTTGGAGGTGCATCCAAGGGTGGTACACTCTTACAACCCGTATCAAGGGTTTAAAGATTTGTACCACCGAGCGGAGTCTTCGCTCATGGAGAAGAGAGTTCTTCTTTATATCCGCTCGAGCCATCCCCATTGCCATGAAGTTCAAGAATGGCCAGCCGCTTCCGAACCTTCCCGCCATCAACTACGAGGAGGCGGAATGGTTCGCGAAGATATCCCGGGTCCAGTCCCCGGTTTTCCGTTTTCCGGAGTCGGCGATGGTGATGCTGGGGATGAGCCGGGTGTGGAAGGCGGCGAATGCGGATAAGGTTCCGATCGTCCTTGAATATGGTTCGAACTCTACCCCTTATGGTATGTCTTGTTTCTTTTTTGCTGACTACGATTTTTTCTAACTTTCTTGTTGATTTCAGAGGGTAACGATCTTCAGTCGCTCTTGAATCCGCGGGAGGAAGATGGTCCTGCGCGGATGGGTACTCGTGCTCTGGACGAGAACGAGTTGCCCATCTTAGAGCAGACTGCGGGTCGGTTCGTGGAGGTTTACCCGCCAGGCCAAGAGATCCTGAGCCACCGACGGCCAGGTAAGCCTATCTTCTACCCTGAACCTCTCAATGCTGTGCCTGCTGCTGGAGTTCATGACATTTCTTCTTCTGAGGAATCCGCAGAAGGTCCTCCACTGGTGCGGAAGAAAAAGGCTGCCGTCGGGAAAGGCAAGGAGAAGGTGGCCTCTACGGCCGACCCGGTAGTCCTATCTGACTCGGAGTCAGAATGCAGAGGTGGCGGGGAAGCCCGATGGTGAGGAGACCACCGCTCCGGAGGCTGCAGGTGTTACCTCCGGGGAGGCAGCGACGACGACGGTTACCGGTGTCAAGAGGCCGGCTCCATCGGGTTCGCCCCCGCTCGTCCGTGCGTTCAAGCTCAAGAAACCCCGTAAGTATCTCCATAATTCTTGTCTAGATTTGTTGTTTCAAATAAATTTTTCTAACACTTTTGCTTGTGCAGGTGTGGATGTTGACGCATTCCAGGGTGGAGTTGGAGTAAGTATTCCCCCGCCAATGACGGTAGGCTCGGTCAGCCTTCCCGAGGCGTCGACCCAGGCGTCTACGCTTGCTTCCGCTGGTTCCAGCCTTCCTGAGGCTGTTCCAGCTGAGAAGGTGTCTCCGCCGGCCGTGAGTGCAATTTTTACAGCATCTTTCACGGAGCCGGCGGTTACTGTTGCTGAGGAGACGGCGCCAACAATGGCTACCACGGCGGCTGCCACTATACCTGCGCCACCGGCACCGACGGCCGGACCATCAGGTACGCGCCGGGCTTCCCGCCGATCTACGCCACCTTCCCGTCTGCCTGACCTGTTGGATGGATTTCCTTTAGGTTCAGGTGATGGGTTTGGCGGCTATCGGCCTGTTATTGACCCTACAGGTACGTAGGGTTCTTTTTTCTTTGTATATTTTTGTCATCTTTTCCTAACTGCCTTTGTTTCTTTTGCAGTGTCGGATTCCAATGAAGTGTATGTTCCAAGATGGAACATACGCCGAGGAACAACCCTTCGCACCCCTGTGGAGTGCGTGGACTGGGCTCGCCACGCTGCTCCTCATGGTGCGTTGGGGGAAGCCATGGCTAGCTACCAAGAGGGTAGGCTAACCAATGAGCTTCGGGTTCTCCAGGCCCGAACGCAGCCCCGCGTCGAGCTGCTTTGTCGTGAAAACGACAAGTTAAAAGCAGCTCGCGCCAAAGATGTATCTGAAGCGCGGGCTCTTCGGGAGGAGAACCGGCAGTTGGCCGCTGCCGCAGCCGAGAAGGAGAAGGCATTCAAGGCCCTCGAGGTTGAAGTCCAGGCGCGACTCGAGGCCCGCTCCAAGGCTGCCCAAGCTGTGAATGAACAGCTTCGGCTGGCCAAGGAGACTGCGCGAAACTCAACTGAGAGGGCTGCCAAGGCTGAAGCTGTTGCTGAGCCACTTCGCGAAGAGAATGAGCAGCTTAAATGCAAATTAAAGGCTCTTCAGCATGCTCATGACGCCTTGGCAATGGAAGATGCCAAGAAGCTGCAGGAGATCCTTGACCAGAGGGGGATGCTTGACCGTACTGAAAGGAAACTCAAAAGCGTCGAAGAAGCTGCCGCCAAGGAAGTTCAACTTGCCAACCTTGATAAAAGCGGAGCCGAACGTGCTTACAAAGAAAGTCAAGCTACCCTCCAATGGCTGCTTCGAGAAGCGTTGCCTGAGGTATCTTTATCTTTTTCTTTACGCTTTCCGCTCGTAATTAGAAAATGTTCTAACTTGTAATTTTCTTTTGTAGGTTGTGCGTCGGGTCCTTTCAGAGACCTCTTACGACGATGCAATGAGCGCAGCCCTCAACGCTTCTCATGAGGATGGGCAGAAGACTGGCTTCCTGCTTGGTCTAGGGTTTGCTGAGAGAGGCTTTCCGCCCTCCAACTTCCCTTTATTCAATGTTAATACTGAAGCTGCTTATGACCAAGCTGTGAATCAGTACGCTGCCTTCCCGCATCCAGTGGTGGAGAAGGTGAATGAAGCTGCTGCTGCTGATGATGGGCTAAGCATCCTTAAGGCTTTCCTTGGGCAGCCGCGCTCTGACGGTGCTGGTCCAAGCGGAGGTGGCCCTGAAGCCTGATCCTGAAGATCCCTTCCCACTGCTAGGATAGACTTAGCCTTGTATAGATTTCTTTTAGGCGGGTAGTTACCCAGCCATTCTTGTAATTGATTGTGAAATATTAATCTCTTTGCGTATAAGATTGTTATTTCCTTCCTTGGGTTCTTTGCTTTATAAACTTATGACTTGCATACTTAGTTTAAATTAGCAATTTCCCAAGTGTTTAGAATAAGAACCTTTGGACGTGGTTGATGATGGGTTAAAGTTTCGCCTCCTCCTTCGTGATTGTGCGGGTAAAACCGTCACTTGCACTTGGTAGGATGGCTAATCTTTACCCTCTATCTGACCTGCGTGTAGGTTTTCCTTTTCGAAATTTCTAAGGCATTAAGTTAAACCTTTGAACGTGGTTGATAATGGACTGAAGTTTTCGCTCCCTCTTTCGTGATTGTGCGGGTGTAACCGTCACTTGCACTTAGTAGGATGGCTTTAACTTTAGACCTATATCTGACCTGCGTGTAGGTTTTTCTTATCCTTTTAAGTGTTCATAAGTTAACCTTTTAACGTGGTAGACGGTAAGTTAAGTTTGGCTTCCTTGTTCGTGATTGTGCGGGTAAGACCATCACTTGCACTTACAAGGATGGCTAAACTTTACCTACATCTGACCTGCGTGTAGGTTTTCCTTAGAACTTTTTAACATTTTGGCGTTGTGTTTATGCGGGTATTGCCGCCTTCCACACGCAACTACTTCTTCCCGTAAGGGAAGTTCATAGGTTACAAGCTATTAATACATCATGAAAGGAGAATCATTTCCATTAGAAGTGGCTCTAGGCCTTTTCTTTACAAGTTGGAATTGATCTACATATAACATTTGCGTAATTGAGCTCCATTCCATGTTCTAGGGATGGGAGTGCCATCGAGCCTTTCGAGCCGGTACGCGCCCTTTCCCAGAACTTCTTTGATAATGTATGGCCCTTCCCAAATCGGGGCCAACTTTCCTGGGCGTTGTTGGTTCGAAGCCTCGTTGTTACGCAGTATGTAGTCTCCTTCCTTGAAGTTGCAGAGTTTTACCCGCGTGTTGTAGTATTTTTGCATTTGTCGTTTGTAGTTTTCTTCACGCACGGCGGCTAAGTCTCTGCGCTCTTCGGTTAGCATAAGGTCTAACCGTCTTTCCGCATCATTGTCTTCTGGTTGGATTAAGACCCTTGGTGAGGGTAAACCGATTTCGACTGGGATCATGGCTTCAGTGCCATAAGTGAGACTGAACGGGGTTTCTCCCGTACTGGTCTTCTTCAGCGTTCTGTTTGCCCAAAGGACGTGTGGAAGCTCGTCCACCCAACCGGATCTATGTTCCAAGAGTCTTCTCTTTATGCCTTCGACGATGCTCTTATTTGCTCTTTCCACCTCACCGTTACCTTGCGGGTGTGCCACTGAGGTAAAGGTGTGGGTGATTTGAAGTTCTTTCAGCCACTGCTGTAGCTTCTTGTCAGCAAAGTTGGTGCCATTGTCGCTTACCAAATTCTGTGGAAGTCCAAAACGACAAATAATAAATTCCCAAATAAATTTTTTGATATGCTTTGCGGTTGTTTGGGCTAAAGGTTTCGCTTCTATCCATTTGGTGAAGTAGTCAATGGCTACCACTAGGAACTGAACATTCCCAGCTGCTGTTGGAAATGGGCCTGTCACGTCAATGGCCCACTTCTGAAATGGCCACGAGGAAGTGACAGGAACAAGTTCATTTTTCGGGCGATGCGTGTTGGGTGCGTAAAGCTGGCAAGATCTGCATTTTCTGATGTATGCCAACGCGTCCATATGCATCCCCGGCCAGAAGTATCCCGCGTTGTTTAGCTTGGCTACCACAGCGCGGGGGCCTGCGTGTACTCCACAGATGCCTTCGTGAACCTCCCTTAGGAGGTAATCAGCATCTTGGTTGTCCACGCATCTTAACAATGGGCCAAGAAAGTTACGTCTGTAAAGGGTGTCATTGACCAGCTGATAATTCAGTGCTTTACAGCGTAGTTTTCTTGCCTGTGACTTCGACTCTGGTAACGTTCCTGCTTCAAGGTATTTTATTATTGGGGTCATCCATGTTTCTGTACCGGTTTGGATGACACAAATTTCCTTGTGCGGGACTGATGGTGTTTCGAGGAGTTCCACGCGGATGTCCTTTCCCAAGTGGGTGAAGGCCAGTGATGCAAGCTTGCTTAACGCATCCGCAGATTTGTTTTCGCTGCGCTTGACGTGTATCACTTTACAATCATTAAAATCGCGCATGATGGCTTTGGCTTGGGCAAGGTACAGGGCCATTGTGTCGTTCACAGCCGTGTACGTCCCGTTTATTTGGTTTGCCACTAGCATGGAATCTACGTGGGCTTCCAAATTTTTTACACCCATCTTTCGCGCAATCCTCAATCCGGCCAGGAATGCTTCATATTCAGCTTCGTTATTCGTACTTGGAAAATCCAGCCGAATAGCATAAGTATATTCCTGGCCTGCTGGATTTGTTAATTTTAACCCTGCGCCTGAACCCTCGTTACTAGCTGCTCCATCAGTGTAGAGTCGCCAGACTTCATCGATTTCGTGTGCTGGGGAGGGTTGAACCTCCTCCTGGCACTCTTTCTCCCGTGAAGCGGGGACTTCTGCAATAAAATCAGCCAGGACCTGACCTTTAATGGCTGGTCTCGGCTTGTATTGAATCGCATATTCTCCCAATTCAATTGCCCATTTGGCTAGACGTCCCGATAACTCGGGTTTGCCTAGAACATTTGAGAGTTTGAAGTTGGTGAGAATAGTGATTGGGTGACCCTGGAAATATCGTCTCAACCTGCGTGAAGCGTGTATAAGTGCCAAGACCAGTTTTTCCAGGGTAGAGTACCGGGTTTCCGCGTCTGCCAGCACGCGGCTAACATAATAGATTGGCATCTGGATGCCTTTTCGTTCTACAAGCAGGACTGCCCCGGTTGCTCTATCTGTTGCGGAGAGGTATAGGATTAACTCCTCCCCCGCTTGTGGTGCCGTGAGTGTTGGGAGTTCGATCAGGCGTGATCGAATCTCCTGAAAAGCTGCTTCCGCTTCTGGTGTCCAGCGGAAGTGCGTTTTCTTTAAACAATTTCTTAGCGTTGACACAAAAGGGAACGACCTATCCGCATGGTTTGCCAAAAAGCGGTTAAGCGCGACCAGTCGTCCATTAAGTGTTTGAGCCTGTTTTATGGTGGTAGGTGATTCCATTTTGACAATGGCTTCGACCTTTTCAGGGTTCGCTCTGAAGCCATCTTTAGTAATAATGACTCCTAAGAACTTCCCTTCTTCCACCCCAAATGAACACTTGCTCGGGTTGAGCTTCATGTTTATCTTTCTGAGCGTGTTGAAAGTTTCCTCAATGTCTTTCAACATCGCCTCTGGCTCGGGGCTTTTGATGACCAAATCATCCATATAGACTTCCAAGTTTCTCCCAATTTGGGCGTGAAACTCTTTGTCCATTAGTCGTTGGTACGTGGACCCCGCGTTCTTAAGTCCGAACGGCATCATTTTATAACAAAATGTGCCATCGGGCGTCCGAAAGGCGGTTTTGTCCTGGTCATCTACAGCCATGTGGATTTGATGGTACCCCTTATACGCATCCAAGAAGCATTTAAGGCGAAATGGTGCCACCGAATCCACCTTGAGATCAATTTCTGGCAACGGATAACAATCTTTGGGGCATGCTTTATTCAGATCTTTGAAATCTATGCACATGCGCCATTGTTTGTTATTCTTCGGTACCATTACGGGATTTGCAACCCATGTTTGATATTTGCTGACGCGCACGATGCCCGCATCAAGGAGTTCCTTGACTTGGGTTCTGTACGCGTTGGTTTGCTCGGGCCCCATTACTCTGCGCTTTTGTACGATCGGCGTAACGGCCGGATCGCATTTGAGCTTATGCTCTGCCTTTCCCCGGGGTACACCAGTCATGTCGGCTGGTGTCCACGCGAAGATGTCTGCGTTTCGCTGCAGTAAGCGCTTGAGTAAGGTGCGTGTTGGATCAACAATTGTCGGGCCAATGGTAACGGCCTGATCGGGATATTTCCCATTGAATGCCCACTGTTCAGGTTCAGTGATGGTTTGTTTGGCCATCTTCGGTTTGGGTTTAGAGGAGACAGATGCGATGCATACCTGGGGAATGCCCGTGATCATCGCTACGCCTTCAGTTGTTGGCCATCCCATCATGCCGTGGACTGAGGATACCACGGCGTTGAATCTTGCCATCCCGTCTCTCCCGAATAGGATGTCATACGTATGATGTGGTTTTTTCATCACAACAAAATCCACATCCTCCGTGCGTGAATAATTCCCATCGGTGAGAGTGACGGGGAAAGATAGGATGCCCAAGGGAGTGTTCATGCTGCCGTCAAACCCTTCCATTGAAGCGTAGACCGTCTCCAGGCGTTCCTTGTCTTCATCATCGAGCTTGTCGAAGAACTGCCTGTACATCACTGTCGACGATGCGCCATTGTCAACGAGGGTGCGGGAGGTGATGTAGTGCCCCAGCTGGCTTTTAATGATAATGGGGCCTTCTTTGTTTGGGCCTCCCGGCACTCGCGGGAAGCGCACTTCTGCTTCCTTCCATGCGCATGGTTCGGTCATCGGTCTCTTTCTTCCTCTGACCTTACCCTGGACCATGTTGATGCTAATGTCGACGGGCTTTCGTCCGTTACCCCTGTACCTGTTGTCGTTCCTTCCTCCCTTCTTGATAGATGCCACGAGGTGTGCGAGCCTCCCATCCTTGACAAATGTCTCGACGATGTCCCTCAAGGATGTGCACTCCTCAGTGCTATGGCCCTTTGTCCCATGGAAGTCACAAGACTTGCTTTGATCCGCATTGGGTTTCTGTCGGATCGCTGGGGCTTTTGGCCATGGCAGTTTTTCCGTGGCAAATATCTCCGTGACGCTCTTGGTGAGTGGCGTCCAACGGTTTTTCCGGTTCGAAGGGTGCGTGTTGTCCCTTCCGCCAACCAGAGGGCGAGAGCTTGAGGGGGTGTCAAAGTTTATCCTTGACTGCCAAATACCTTGCCGCCTCTTTTTGTTTAGCCGGGCGGTTCTCACATTGTTCTCCCTTGTCCTCTGCGTGTAGAGGTTTGTATTCTGGGGGAGATCTCTTCCCAGCTGTTTCTCCGTTTCGGCAAAGCGTTTGGCTGCCGTCATTATGGCATCCCACGTGGATGGCATGCCATCTTTACCCGTCAGAGTGCGGATGAGTTCTGGGTATTCAGCGCCCTGAATGAAAGCGGCGCGAACGAGGTCTTCACTGATGTTGCCCAGACTCAGCTTCTTGGAGTTGAAGCGGGTGATGAAGTCCAGTAAGGATTCATCCTCTTCTCTCACACAGTTGAGGATCGTCCACTGCTCCTCAGTGTGCTTCCTCTGTTGACTAAACTGTTGACTGAACTTGTTCTGGAAGTCTGCCCAGTCATAAATGTGGTGGACCGGTAAACGGTCGAACCATGCTCTGGCTGCTCCTACCAGAGTCATCTGGAACATGTAGCACCACGTGGGTTCCGTCCAGTTACTGACGGTTGCCCCCGCAATGAACCTGTTCAGATGGTCATCTGGGTCGGATATACCATCGTATGTGCCAATATTGGACATTTGTTTGGCACTCCTCGGGGCGATTGCTTCTGCAATGTCCCTTGCAAATTTTGACCTTCCTGCGTTTGTGGCAGTAGGTCTAAAGGCCTTGGAGAAGTCACGCGAGCTTTTTTCCGTGACTGGTTGGAATGCTTCCCCAAAATTCCTTTTTGGCTGGGGATCCGTTTCCTTACGCTTCCCTTTCGCCCTATGGCGAGGGTTCGCGTCGGTGTCGGAATCTTCCCTCTCGGCGTCTGAGTACTCGTACTCACTACTCATGTTGAGGTGCTGGCGAGTACTACCGAATTCCTCAGCTTGTTGGACTGAACGCAAGCGTTCGTCCAATTCAGCCTGAAATTCTCTTTGACGTGCCTCGGCCCATGCCTTCACTTGATCAAGTGTTTGGCGAGGGGCTCGAGTTCGTTTTTCCAGCTGGGCATCAGTGAATCCCAGTGGAATATTTACTCCACTTGCCCCTACATGAGTGACTGGGGTAGTGTTCGTAAAATGTACTTCACTTGCCCCAGCTTGGGTGGCTGGGGTAGTGTTTGTAAACATTGTGTTGCCGGTGTTTACCCCAGTGGCTGGGGTTGTGGTTACCGGAATTTCTCTAGTCATCTTGGAAGTTTTGAAAAACTGGAGAAAGATGTAGTTCTAGCTTTATGCACGGATGGCGCCAATGAAGAAACACTAAGTGACCCCGGGCAGATTATAGGTAATCTGGGGGCTAAGTAATGTTTCCCACGAAGGTTAGGTCCAGCAGAGTAAGTTGTACTTCAGGGAACCTGCAAAACAGACACCGTAAGCTCGTCACTGAGAAGGGGGGGGGGGTTCCTCCTTGTGACCACCCTCCGGCGTGAGAATCAGTCTATATTGCTCTTTGAATATAAAAGTATATGAATACTATTAGAGCAGTTATCAAGTAAGTTATACGAGATAGTAGATGATGAAATGATAATACCATTTGCTGTCTTTTATAGCCGAAGGTGGGTTTCCAAGGGGTTTAGCCGGCCCAACACGCTACCAACTGTAACCTATGCACGTGCCCTACCTGTGAGTGGTGGATAGGTAGCGGCTGACACAGAGCAGGCGTGCCGTGCACTCTTCGTCTTCTACCAACTGCAGGCTAGGCACGTGGTCTGGCAGGAGTTGGTGGGCAGGCGGCGGCTATTGGTCACAGTGCTGTGGCGTGCTGTCTGCCACGCTGCTGTCAGTGAGCTGTCGCATTCTTGGTCAGATCTTTTGTCTTTACCTCGTCAGGTATCACGCAAAAGATCCTCCATCATACGGACTGGCCCATTTTGGCGGGAGTTTTCCCCCTCCCGCCTTTGCTCATTCTTTCAGGTGACACTGAATATTTGTAAGTGTTAAGCCTTATGCGTGTAGCTATGCTGTGCGGGTAGCCTTCCCTGATGGCTTGTATCCGCAACTGCGGGAACAGGCGGGTTACTTTACCATTGGGAGGCTTTTCCCTGCGTATGCAGCTTGCATACTGCGCGTAGGCTTCTCTGAGCATGGTGGGTCCTGCGGGAGTAGATGGTCTTTGCGCAGACATCCCTGTTCAAGGTGAGTCATTCTTAATAAACATCAGCCTTCAAAATAATTATCAGAAAATAAAGCCTTTGTACAATTATATAAACTATATTGTAAAGATCGAGATCTAGTTTATTCATCTAAAATAATATTATTAAATATTTTAATTTTCAACATCTTTAACACACACATAATCACTGTTCATTGCTTCTTGCGTTTTAGATTGTTGTACCTTTCGCTTTGATTCTGGTATGATCTTATTATTATATTTCTTAGTGGGTTGTCTCTTTATATGCTTTGCACCTGTTCACTACTTTACACGTGCTCTCATCTTCTTTACCCTCACTTGATTTGGGAGCTGCATGCTTCATCGGACTTTGTCTCTCTCTCCAGTTTCTTTGTTTCTCCAGAAACACAACAGCTAAAATTAGTGTTCGATGAGGATTTACATAGTAGTTTCGAAAGGGTATTTGACTTTTCACTCAAAATGTCTGGAAGAAGCTAAAAGGATTTGAATGTTTCTTTGGGTTTTTTTTATTATGTGAAATTGATGATGCTGACCTGCTATTTGGCTTGCCAAACAGCGCTGAGCACCGTAGCCGGTGCTGGAGTCGTAGTGTGATGGTTAGAGCACACATAAACATTGTTCATTATTTTTGAATTGTACTTTGGATTATTATACCTTCTGCTTTGATGTTTGTATGATCTGATTATCATATTTCTTGGTGGGTTGTCTCTTTATGTACTGGGGGTAGTGGCTGAGCTTCTATTGCCGGCTACCTTTTGGAAACCCTAGGCGGCTACGGTGGCCCTTTAGTGTTTGTCGGTATCATTTACAAGGACTTGCCAGTGGTGGTCCGATTTAACGGTGGGATTCGGTTGCCGAAGGTGGCCAATGCCTTATGTCGTTCCGCTTAAACTTCCAATTTACACTATGATGACACTCCGTTATTAGGCATGGCAACCTATGTTGTAGCAATGGCGGAGAACTGAGTATTGAGTAGTTTACACTTGATTATAACTGAATAGATTTTAGCATATAACTGAATAGATTTTAGCAACTGATTTTGGTAAACCTTCGGTATAGGCTTTGATGACTGTTCTCTATTTGGCATGGCGGCCGGTGTTGCAGCCATGGCGGAGATGGAGATCTGAGCCTCAAGTTGTTATTTTCTAGTCTTCTAATTTTAGGATTTGTGAAATGGTAATTTAGGATGGTGATTCACGGGTAGTGTCGTCCTAGACACTTGGTGATTTCATCTTTCTACACTACCACCATCATACATGTCTTTCTTCCTGAATCCAGGTACTATTTCATGTTTAATTTGTTATTGTTGTAGAATTGATTTGGGGTTTAGGGTTTTATGGGTCAAAATAGGCATGATTTAGTTGTTTATATTTAAAGTAAGTTAAACTCAAACGAAATCTGATAATTTTTAATTCTTTTTCGAGGTTGGTTGATGAGATAGAAAGTACTATTGTTGATATTGCTTGCCAACAAAACCACAAACATGTAAGTTACTTTTTACGCGAACCATTGTTATTGACTTAGCTTACCACAACGTAATTCACATTAGTTGAATTTGTACAGGTGTTGCAGTCATGATTTGATTGCTGGCGCGACGTCTTTTGTTGCAGCCATAATATGGTTCTGAGCCTTTTATGGTTACACCTTTTGATTTGCGGGGTGTTGTGAAACCATATGGGAAGCTCGATCTTGGTGATCGAGATTGAACAAAAGAACCAGTGGGTGAGTGCGGGGAGTTGTGAAACCATAGGCGAAGCTCCATCTTGGTGATCGAGATTGAACAAATAAATGGTGGGTGTTAGTGATAAACTACCTACATTCAAAAACTTCCGATATAAATGATGCCTTATAACTTATTGTCTGTGGTGTTAGAAGATGTCGTTTATTTATCTCTTTTATTCGGTGATGATGGTGGCCAGCAACTTGGCATGGCAAACTCGGTTGCAGCCACAGGTTCGCTGAGCTGTACTTTGTTGACAATGACAGTGACGAACTGTGTATCCGAGCCTCTTTGTTTCATTTGAGTACGTTCATTTGATTTCCTTGTTTTATATAATTTCCAATCTTGACTAATTTTATACATGTTAAAAATCATACATATAGTTTCGATGATATTCTTTCTTTTAATGTCGTAAACAAAACTATTCAGTTTCACAAAATATATACTTGTATATATATTCAATCAATTTTTCTTAAATAAGTACACATTATTACAGATCACATCACGTATTAAAAATGAGAATAGAGTTTCAATCATATGTATATTAGTAAATATATACATATATTTGTGATATGAAATTATAGCTGAATAAGAAACATAACAATACCACTATATTATATTTCTTAAAACATCGACGTAAAAACCGATTAAAGATTTGGACCCCTTTAGATCTAAATGTGTAAATTAAAATAAGATGACCAAGTAAAAGTGGAAGCCTCAATTAAACAAATTCAAACATTACATGAAACCTACTAATCAGTTTATAAAGAATGTTGTTGGAGGTTTATTCTTTTCAAACTAGTAAACAAAAGAAATAATGGTATCGTCATGTTTGTTAATAATGACGGTATGCTTCTAAATACGATAAAATATGAAACTAGAGACGTGTAACTAAAAGATAAATCATGAAAAAATACAATAGTTTTGTGGATCAAAATAGATTGTCAAAAACTTCAATCCACTTACGACCACTTACGACGGAATAAAATCATAAGTTTTACTACCACAAATTTGATTCGGTAGAATAAGAAATTTAAATAGATATATAAACCTAAAGCCAATATGAATTACTTTTTGAAGACCTAACAGTATAATAAAACAAGTCCCTTCACAACCATGAATCACTTTGAGCAACCCAAAATTATATTACTTACAATATGGATCATGCTCGATAGATTAAAGAACACTGATATGTAAATTAAACAATGTTGACTTACCTTATGATATGTGATTCAATTCCCAAAGCAATTCGTGCTGATAACGTGTTGTGAAACAAGCCTAATAGCAAATCAATATGACAAAGAGATGTAGGAAGAAAGAGAGAGATTTCATTAATATGTGTGTAAAAAAACAATGAGATACAAGATGGTATTTATAGGAGATGAAAGCTTGGGAAAGAAACTAATCTATATCAGGTATTGATAACCATAATTTTAATATATTTATAACATTAAACTCCTTATCTAACACTCCATCTCTTCTTTAACCCGCCTTTACTAAAGAACCATTCCATAAACGTAGCATTAACAACACCAATATACCGACTCATCGAAAAGCTCATCCGCATTTTCCAAAATATCGAAACCCACAAACCCAATATAACATTATTAAATACAAGTGAGTCCACACCATGGCCATCGTTAACCATTTTCCACAACAAATTAAGCTCTTCGTGAATTGCCAACTAACCCTTTCCTTACGTGGACTGGCTAAACTGCGCGTTCTCCTTAACATAATCATACACTTCTAAGCCTTTATCAACCTCTCCGTTCTTGCAATGTGAAACGATTAGGAAGTTGTACGAAACTACTACACAGTTTAAAAAAGTAAGCGAATAGCGCGATGGCGCCGGTGTATCGTTTCGCCGCCTGATACATGGAGCCGATAATGGCGTTGCATGGTTGTGGTGGCGCCGGTGTATCGTTTCGCCGCCTGATACATGGAGCCGATAATGGCGTTGCATGGTTGTGGTGGACTGTAGGAATGGCGGAACCCTAAAAAGCTTAAACCCAGAGTTTCATGAAATGAAATGTAGACAACGATGAAATTATATATATATATATATATATATATATATATATATATATGAACACGTATTATTAAAAAGACAATAAGAAACAATGATGAAATTAAATATAATTAAAAAAAATTTAAACACATATTTTAAAGAAACAATAAAAACAAGTGTAGGGCCAATATTCTATCACTACAAATAAAATGTCATTTAATGGCATACAAAAAGTGTCACAAAAAGTGCCACCAAAGAACTTTTTTGAAATGAGTGACATAAAAAAAAGTGTCACTAGAAGCGCTACCACTAAAGCCTTTTAGTGGCACTTTTTTTGTCTGCCACACAAACTTTTGGGCTTTTAGTGACACTTTCTTTTTCGTCTACCATTAAAATATTATTGGACTTTTAGTGGCACTTAACCTTTTAACTTTAGTGGCACTTTTTCTCGTCTGCAACTACAAACTTTTAGGTTTTTAGTGGCGCTTTTTTTTTTCCTTCTACCATTAAAATTTTTTCAGACTTTTAGTGGTACTTTTTTTCGTCTGTTACTACAAATCTTTGGACTTTAGTGACACTTTTTTTCACCTGCTACTACAAACCTTTACATTTTTAATGGCGTTTTTTTTGTTCACCATTACAAACTTTAGGGTTTTTAGTGGCACTTTTGCACTTTTGTTGTCTACCACAAACTTTGAAAGCTTTTAGTGGCAGCCACTACAAATTATTAGGATCTTAGTAGCACCCTTTAACAATATAAAATAAAAATAAAACTTTTACTAAAAATACCATATTTGATCACATTTCCAAACACAAATCAGTCACATTCCAAACACATACCAAATGCTTAATAACTCTTAAATCAAGTCAAAATATGAAAACATATAAAAAGGAAAGTAACAAATATTTAAATAAAAACTAAAAACTTCACCCTGCTCATAACCTCTTTCACTGTCTTCAATCTTCAAGTGAAGTACCTAACAAGAATATTAAAGTCTTTTCAATATATTAAACAATACGGACACTAACTTGTGTAACCGACTTAATTATTAACCTAAAACTGATAATAGCCTAACTAATTGCAGCAAAAATATTAATCTACTTCCACCTCGAACATAAACAATGTTTCGATCAGGGATTGTTGACTTTTATATCCTATAAACATCATTGTAAACAACCATGCATTTATAATTCCATAGTAATTTTCTGTATCGATTAAACTGAACAATATTTTTTCATAGAGGTTCCAAATTAATACTATTAATTAATTCTTAAGTTTTGGTTGATGCAAGACAAATAGATTATGCAAACTTACCTACAAATGCAACCATGGTCATTATTATAAGTTAACAATAATAATATTTGAAGTCTATGTTCGGAAATTAACCGGTTTCAGTTACATGGTTCCTATGTGAAAATCCCTAATTGGTTTCTAACTGTCGGTTACAATTGGAAATTTTCCAGCTTCTCAAACACCGGTTATTAACCAGTTTCGGGTCGGTTAACCTGTAAGAACCTATACGGATCTAGATCTTGATAACAACGATACACATGTTGATTCTAATACGATTAGGCTTGCATACGTCATACGTGTGTAGTGTGTATGTTGAGTGAACAATTCGGCAGAGTAACCAGAGAGATATTGTAAATATCAGAACTGTTATAAATAGAATAGATTACAGGGGAATATATAGGGAGATGACCTCATTCGTTAAGATTAACTTAACGAATGAGTCATTCGTTACACTTATTTAACGAATAAACAATCTTATTCGTTATTACATTAAAGATAGCGAATGGCCAACATTTGTTATGTTCCATTCGTTAAACAGGGTTAACGAATGGGATGTACATTAGGCGAATGTGACACATTCGTTACAGGGTAACGAATGTGCCTCACATTTAGGCATATTTACATTATAACCCCTATACATTAAACTATTACATTAATAACCCTGATAAAGATCGAGACGTACAAAACTTGTATCAACAAACTCCCCCTCGTCTCGAGCTCTTTATCTCTTAGTTCTGGAATATCTTCGTCTTCCAGTCAACACAACTGTGAATCTTGTAAGCGTAACAGACTCTAACCACCTTCTGAAACTGCATAGCAAGCTCATGGTCTCTTACGTTAGCAAATCTGATCTGACTAGTAAATAGCGCATCGTTGTCAGACTCAGATAAGTTAACCAGCCACATTGGATCAATCACACGTATTGTCTTCGTGTTAGAACCGTGACCATATACAATAACCGCTTCACCTGTACAATTGTCGTAGTACCAATAATTAAACACGGTGAATAGACTCTGAGGAAATGTCTTCATTGGAACCCTCTTCATAGTCTTCGGCGGCTTTACCTGTAAAATTAACTTTCTCCAGCCTGTGCGAGTATCAATCTCATCGATGTACTTATGAGTAGGCACATGAGGCTTGAAGAACTTGAAACCAAAACGGGTTTCATGCAATAACTGTTTATAAAACCAACTAGCCCACTTATCATCCCCACGATTCACAAATGGTCGATTGGCTAGGGTTCTCACATCCCATCTGGGCATAGATAAGATATCGTGTGGGTGTTCGAAATAATAAATACCATGCTCCCACTTCACGATATATACCTTAAGGTCTGAATCATACCGCCATGCCACCAAATCACCTCTCACATCTTTAGCTGGCTTGTACTTCTTCATTTGATATGCCGGTGCTCGAGCCCTTGCTAATTTGACTTCCTCTTGTTGATGATTACGAAAGATCTCGATCATCTTGTTCATTTTCTTTACGTTATGCTCGAACATACCATCCAAAGCACGTTTGCACTTTTTCTCTGTTGTTGATAAGTGACTGGTCCTTGTAGCTTTATTCCACTTCTCTTTTTCTTCTTGTAAACAACGTTCTGCTGCATCAAAGTGCTCAGTAGTGAAAAACGGAATACCTGAGTCACTGTTGTTGTCGGTGTAAAACTCAGGGTACTCTTCAGCAGTAACATCTTCAACTTCTACTTCTTCAAAGTCAGGCACATTCCCGTGAGGAATGCCTGTATTATCACTCTCTTCCATTTCCACATCTATACTCTTATCCAACACATCTACCTCTTCCTCATTTAGATCCAGAAGCAAGGCAATTTGTTCTTTTGTTAATGAGTGATCAACAAATTCACCTTCGATTTCATCTGCATTCACCATACTGTACACAACTCCATCCATTCCTACAAACCAAAGCATGTTAGCCAAAATAACATCTATTGGCTTGGCTCTCGTGTAATCTTTATATGGAACAATCTGTAGATTACTAGCTTCAGACCCACCACCAACACTCGCATCAGTCTTATTACCCGCTGACGGTGTGGAACTTCCGCCCGGTTGCTGATCTACCCCACCCCCTACATCATCTTGATCATCTTCATCATTTTTTAATTTCTTCAATTCATCTTCTTTACAAGTTAACTGAAGAATGATCTCATCCTGCTTATCTAATCTCTCCCCTTGAGCAGCAATCAGGGCTCGAAGTTCCCTATTATCACGTTGAGCCGATAGAAGATGCCTCAGCAAATTCCGTTGCGCTAGCTCATTTGCAGCTCTGTCTGCTTACATTTGATTTTGCTGTAAATGCAACAGATTCATCATGTGAAACCATTGAGCTTGAGGAGCCATGTGATAGAAATTAGGATGCACTGGTTGCATTAGACCCTGAGGACGATTGAATGACATAAAAGAATGCTCAGGCCCCGGCAACGGTGTTAGAGTAACAGGAGTAACAAGTGTAGTTGGCTGTGTTATAGGCATACGAGCCAAGACAGTTTGCAGAGCTTCTCCAAAAAAAGAATCCGACCTTACAGTTGTAGCCAAAGTTAAAGTCGGAGGCATCGGAGAAATAGGCATTAACACAGGTGTTGGAGAACGAGAAAAATCTGACATTATGTTAGGAGTAGGAGATCGAGGAATACTCTGTGGAACTGGAGAAGCAGTAAAAGGAATAACCGGAGTAGAAACAGCAGTAGAAGACACAAACGGTTGACTCGGTATCTCAATACCCGAACCACGTCGAACACGTTGCTTCTTTGGTTCTCACCCTTATCAACCATCGGTTCCTTTCCCTTACGTTTACGCTGTTGCTCATAAGTTAATTCGGCTTGTGGTCCTGGACCACCATTACCACCATCATCTACATCATCACCACCATCACCACCTTCACATTCTGAATCTGAATCGTTATGAGCCCAACGATCATTAGGTGGCGTAATATAATCAATATTCGCCAGATGACCAATCAAACGTTTAAACTTTGGTTGATTTACCAAGCTTTGACCTCTGTATGATCTTAAACGTTGCATCGTCTCTTCATTCATATGATCAAGCTTCATTACATCTGCTTGATCTTTCTCCAAATCAGGCAACAGATCATTAATCATCATTTGCAAAAATCTAGGATACATTAAGAACTTATGTCTGCTGGTGATGTTTTCTTTCAAATGATAATAAACCAATTCTGAGAAATTGAATGGTTTATTAAGAACAAGGGCAACAAACGCAGATTGAAGCATCATTCGGCACTCGTCAAATCCACCCTTACGTCCACCGAGACAATGAATCAATACGTGAGGCAGATACTTGTATTGTTCACACAAGTTTGCTTTGTTGTACATAGATCTGCCCAAATCACCATTATACTTTACACGGCCAAATAACCCTCTGATCAATGCTCTATCGAACTCACATCTGTCATCAATTGTGTCATTAAATCCCAGTGAGTCTCTGATCACGCCAATATCGATCACCACCCGTTTTTCTTGAATAACTGCTTCTATCTGATTATCTTCTTCATTAAACTTAGCAGTATTCCAGAACTCTTGTATTATCTTCTGATAAACAACTGTACGGGTAGAAATGGCCTTGTAGATTCTCGAGCGAATCAGAAAACTAATCATTCCCCCGAATATTGGAGAATCTTCAAAGTTCGGCTCAAGATAGGCACAAATATTATGGCTCTTGTTCCATGACAGCATGACTGGAGCTTGAACAGGTTCAGCTTGAATTTCAGGCTGTGGCTTAGGATTATCTGCTGGTTATTGCTCGGGAACAGGGTTTTGAATATTTTTGTCTGCCATTTCTGAGAAAAACAAGCAATCATTAGTAAAATATTTAAAAATAACAATCTGATTAACGAATGTCAATCTCATTAAATGGTACATTCGTTACAAGTAACGAATTACCCTCAATCGTTAACTTATTTGTTACAATTAACGAATCATGTTTAACATTTAAATGAATCAACTCAGATTCGTTACACAACATTCGTTATCAAATCCTTTAACGAATTAAATCTGATTCGTTATAAAAATTAACTTATCCATTCATTACCTTAACGAATCAGATAGTTATTCGTTAACTAATCAACGAATTAGACTATCATTCGTTAAAATGATAACGAATCTGATTTAATCCTTTGTTAAGTGAATAACGAATCAGTTTAAAATTGATATATTTGACTAAATCAAGTCAACTATTCAATTAATTTTGACTCATTACTGTCAATGACGACGAGTTTCATCCGTGAATCCTTTGAATTCCCAGCTATTTTCACAATTAAACCCAATGATGATAATCGGAAACATGTTTAAACCATCTATCAATGATCATCATTTCCAATTTTCATCAAAATATAAGTTTGATAAGTTGTTAACAGTTTATTTTGTTAATCCATTAACAATCAATATATTAACCCTAAACAACCGATAACATATCACCATTCTTAGATCATTGATCTTGTCTTTACCTGTAGAATACAAAGATATCAGTCAATCTATCTGAAAAGCAGGTATAAGATTCTAAAAAAAAATTTTAACAGAGTTTTGTTTATGGAGTCGATGAAATAGTGAGAAGGCGAATGAAGAGTCATTCGCCTGTATTGGGATTATAAACCCCAATAATTTCACAACGCCCGAGGTCATTCGTTCAAATTTTGAACTAACGAATGACCTCATTCGTTAAATTATAATCCTGATTCGTTAAGCCTTTCAACGAATAAGATTCTCAATCGTTAAAATTTTAACGAATCTTATATTACCTTCTCTTATTCGTTAACATTTTAACGAATAAAGAAGTTATTCGTTAATCTTTAACGAATGATACATTATACATTCTATTCGTTAAATGTTTAAACGAATGTCCTCCATCTGTTATGCACAACGGAAACGAATGTCTTTATACCGAATGAGAAACTCATTCGTTATGTTTTAAATAATGAAAGGCTTTACATTCGTTAAACATTTTAACGAATCACCCTGTTTTCCTTAGCGAATGAGATACAAATCTCTTTTATGGAATTAAATAATATTAAAACCAATAGGTTTTAATAATGAATTAAATAATCAATTAAATCCAATTTTAGGGTTTAATCACATACATTAAAATACCCGATCAACCAAGGATCGGTAACACTTAACTTAAAATAGATTTTTACGTTAAATACATCAATTGATACCAATTGATAATACGTTAAGCACGATTAACTTAAAACTTTTTAGGGAACAATCTTTTTCTTTTTCTTTTGAATTTATTCACTAGCTTGATAAATCGAAACTAAAGCAGAAAGGAAAAGAAAGAAAAATCTTTTTGGATTTTCAAAAATTTCAAATAACAAATAACGAAAAATAATAAACGACTAGACTATTAAAGCAGTACAAATATTTGTGAGTTGAGCAGGGAAACATATTGACGAAAATATCACCAACACTTCAATTTCAATGATTATTATACGCGTAACCCAATGATGATGCAGATATAATTGTCCTCTTAAACCTTTCACAGACTTGTCGGAAACTTTACGATATGCTTTAATTTGGTTCAATTAGGCACGAAATCATATGTGGACCCCATCAATCAGATATAACATTTCTATCTCTTATACAGTGAATATCACATGTACGTTTTTCTTTTGATTTTCCAAATTTTAATTAACTGTGACTCATGCAAAAATAATAAAAGGAAAATAAAGCAGAAGGTTAAAATTTTCCCTTAAGGTCGGTATGACTACACGCAAATAAGGTTCCATTTTAACAAAATAAAAAGATAAAAATAAGCTGAAATTGCATAAAATCTTAACTCTCAATTCAGATAATACCGTATTATCGCACGGAAAAAGTCCAAGATTTTATACGAAACAAATAAAGCAGAATACCCAAATATTAACCCTCAGGTCGGATAATCTTATCGCGCAGGAGAGGATCAAATAATTGAATAAAAATAAAGAAAAAATAAAGTAGAATTTCTTTGCAAAATAAAATAAAAACAAAGCAAAATTTTCTTCAAAAATGAAAACATGCACACACAGTAATCATTTTGACTTTTGACTTTTCTTTAAATCAGATATAGTATCAATCTTTCAAGATGTAATTCCACTAGGTTCGGCATTCATTATCTTTATATCTTATCAGTTCCTATATAGTCTGTCAAGCCTATCTTTGCATATCATATTGCTGGCCTTACGGTAATTTTTAATCTAGTTTATCCATGTACTAGATCAATCCCGTCAATGTACTATCATTTTCCCTTTTTGCTTCAAAAACTCATTTTGAGGAGCATTTTTCAATGTTTTTGAAATTTTTCAATATTTGAATGTTTTTAGAGTTTTTCAAATTTCTCTGTACAAACTGAAACACAATGTTTTTGGATTTTATATTTTCTCCCCCTAAAAACAACAAAAATCGAAACAAAACAAGAAAGAAAATGATTTAACCAAGCTTTTGAATATCTTGTAAAGTTTTTAAACCATTTATACCCAACAAATATTGAAAACGTGTTTTGTCAAATGCTTTGGTATAAAGATCAGCCTTTTGAAAATCCGTGTGAATTTTATCAATTGATATTAATTTCTTTTCAAAACAATCACGTATGAAGTGATAACGGATTTCAACATGTTTGGTTTTCGAATGGTGAACCGAATTTTTGGTGATTGAAATTGCAGCAGAATTATCAATATAAATGGGAGTAATAAGAAACTTCAAACCGTAATCCCGCAAGTGTTGCTGGATCCAGAGAACCTGTGAACAGCAACTCTAGGCCGCTACATACTCCACTTCGGTTGTTGAAGTTGAGACCGTTGTCTGCTTCTTACATTGCCAGGAAACAAGCCGGTTTCCTAAAAATTGACATCCCGCTGATGTTGATTTTGCATCCTCCATAATCCGAATCAGTAAAAGCGAACTTATCGTCTTCGGGGTACCATAACCCGATGTCTGGATTTCCCCTCAGATAATGTAAGATGCGCTTTACTGCCGCCAGGTGAATCACTCGGGGACTCGATTGGTACCTAGCACACAAACAAACAGCAAACATAATATCAGGTCGCGATGCAGTCAAATACATGAGAGAACCAATCATAGCACGATATAGGGTTGGATCAACAATATCCTCCAATTCATCCGGTGATAAATTGTGACCCACGGGAAGAGGTGTCGAAGGAGTTTTGCCGTCGGATATCTTGAATCGGCTCAAGACATCGTTCACATATTTTGTCTGATGGATAAAAATCCCGGAATCAGACTGGTGAACTTGCAATCCTAAGAAAAAGTTCATCTCTCCCACCGAGCTCATCTCGAATTTGGTTTGCATCGTCTTTTCAAAATCTTTACACAAGCTGTCGTTTGTTGAACCGAAAATAATATCGTCCACGTAGATTTGGACGAGGAGCAAATCATCACCCACGTTCTTATAAAATAACGTACAATCCACAATCCCTCTCGTGAATCCACTCTCTAGGAGATGGTCAGCCAACGTGCTGTACCAGGCTCTTGGGGCCTGATGTAAACCATAAAGAGCCTTGTTTAATCGATAAACACGCTCGGGAAAGTTTGGATCCTCGAAACCGGGAGGCTGCTTCACGTATACTTCTTCATGAATAGCTCCATTTAAGAATGCCGATTTCACATCCATTTGATAAACCTTAAAATTCTTTTAGGCTGCATAGGCAAGAAAAATACGTATAGCCTCCAGTCGTGCCACCGGAGCATATACTTCAGTGTAATCTATGCCTTCTTGTTAATTGTATCCAAGTACGACCAATCGTGCTTTGTTTCTCATGATTACCCCGAGGTCGTCCTTTTTGCACTTAAAGACCCATTTAGTTGGAATCGCCTTTTTTACGCGATCGGGTTTATCTATTAAGTCCCATATACCAAGTCTTATAAACTGTTGCAGCTCCTCCTGCATAGCTTCAACCCAAGATGGTTCCTTGAGTGCCATTGCAACACTAGTCTGTTCTATCTGTGATAGGAAGCAGGTGTATTGTGCGATTCTAAGGATACCCGAAGAGTGCAAATCTGCATAAGCACAAACTATCGAATCCTCAGTAGGAGATACATTACTATCAACCTGATCATCACATACATTAGCCAATTGGTGTCTTGTGCGAACCCTATCGTTCACATCGCCAATTATCTATTCCTGCGGATGACTCGAATGAATCCTTAATGAAGGATTGGTAGGGACAGATACATTATCACCCAAATTGGTAATATTTTCCGCCGCTGAATCGAAAGAGAGACAGATGGTGAATCATCACTAAGTAGAATTGGCTCAGTTGTCTCTGGAGCTTCATCTAACATAACAGACGATGAATCCACAAACTTAGCATCATCGGAAGAATGAGAAACTTCGTTCGACGTTTCTGATACATTAGGAGAGTCATTTACATTAACTGAAGAACACCTTGGATTCGGAAGACATAGTTCCTCCAAATAAGATCTAATTAGATCTTCAGGGACTTCTTCGACATTTAATGTAAACGAATTAAATAAACCATCGTAATCAAACATCCAATCGGGACCAGTACCAGTTGGCGGAGTAGAATAACTTTGGCAATCAACGTGATACCATTCTTCCACACAACCTGAAGAAATATTGAATATCCGCTTCTTAGGAGAGTTGCACCCCAAGAAATAACCCTCAAAAGCTTTCTCATCGAATTTTCCAGCAACTTTCTTCAAAATAGTACACGGACATCCGAATGGCTCCAAACACTTTAAGTTCGGTTTATGATTATGCAGAAGCTCGTAACTCGTCTTCTTGAGCTTCTTTACAATTAGTACGCGATTCAGTGTATAACATGCAGTATTCACAGCGCCGTTCCAGAATTGAACAGGTAGCTTTGAATCAGCGAGCATTGTTCTTGCAGCTTTAATCAGCGTACGATTCTTTCTTTCAGATACACCATTCTGTTGAGGAACATAAGGTGCACTGAATTCCCGATGAATTCCTTTCTGAATGCAAAAGAAATCCAATACATTATTCCTGAATTCTGTTTCGTTGTCACTACGAATTCGTCTCACTTTCAGTTATAAAGTGATTCGATCTTTGTGATAAGATTCTGAATTAAGACAGGAGTCTGATCCTTCGATCCCATAAATAACACCCATGAGTAGCATGAGAAATCATCCGTTACTACTAAACAGTAAAAATCTCCAGCAATACCAACACGGTTCACCGGACCAAAGAGATCCATATGAAGTCGTTCCAGAGGAGTAACAATAGTGTTTAGTAACTTGCTTGGATGTGATTTCTTCTTTTGTTTCCCCTTCTTGCACGCGACGCAGTGATCATTGAACTTGAGATTCTTGAGTGACACACCATCCACTAAATCATTTGACATTAGAAAGTTCATCTTTCGTAAGTGGATGTGTCCCATGCGTCTATGACAAAGAATAGAATCTTTTTCAGTAGCTTTTGACACGAAGCAAGTAGCTGAGGGTGAAACCGGTACATCATAACTCATGTCAAGTATATAAATATCATTTGATCGAGGTGATCGCATGACAACCATGTCTTCTGGAATCGTGTATCCCGGTTGAAGGATGACACATTCCTTGTCGGTGAAAATAGTGGTAAATTTCTTATCACAAATCTGTGACACGCTCAACAGATTATGATCCACCTTTTCACAATAATTAACCTTCTCAAACGTCACTTTCCCATTTGAAACTTCTCCCTCTTTCGTAATCATTCCACCCTGGTTACCAGCAAACGCAACATAACCCCCTTGAATATCTTTGACGTTATTCAGAAGATCCAGGTTACCGGTGATATGCCGAGAACATCCACTATCCAATATCCATTTGTGATTAGACACAGACCTAGATGAACTCTGCACAAACAAGTAAAATGATTAGTTCAAAAAGGCATGAGGCTTGGGCTCTCCCTTTGATACTTTAGGAGAAACATTTAAATTAATGCTAACATTCGGGACTTAAGAATATGTGACGGTTTTCTTGGTTTTCTTCTTTAAGTATCTGTAACACCCCGTAACCGCAGCGGAAACGTAAACGGGATGCAACAGACACATCTGATATCAACAGCATTGCTTATAAAGAAAACACCACTACATTAATTTACATAATATTACATTGTTCCTAGTTTAGTTACCATCTAGGCGTTAACACATAAGTTTTACCAACAATACATTAACATATTTAATACAAAAAGATCGTTAAGCTTCCACAAAAAGCACGCATCGTCAAGCATGTAGCACTTATTCCAGTTTGGGAGTACCTAGAAAGCATGTAAAGAAAACGGGTCAACTACGAATAGTTGGTGAGTTTCACTAATTTAAACAACTGTGACAAATCATTATAATAATCATATATTAGCGATGTAATTATGCTGAGCCCACAAGTGAAACCTCTGTTAACCCAGTACAGTACCCATTCCGGGGGGCAATGTTAACCCAGAAACACTTCTAGGGACATCTGGGGACACTGTTAACCCAGTACTGTACCCATTCCGTACGATTCCCGTACAACCAAATATTTATAAATACACGCAAATCTATGCGTTCAGTATGTACTTAAACATTTCAATAGTAACATGCTTTCCGCCCCGGGAAAATATTTAAAAACAATTCAGAAAAAGGGGCTCGTGAAACTCACCTTATCGTAACCAATTAAGTAACACAGTACGCCAGCTACTAGTCCGGATCTGTAATACGATCCCTAAGTCCGTTACTATACAATCATTATTAATATAACTTTAACCGTGTTAACCGGTACATCTGGGGACACTGTTAACCCAGTACTGTAACCGTTCCGGGGGCAATGTTAACCCAGAAACACTTCTCCGGACTCAGATTGTGATATCGTTTAGAGTTCACTAGTCAAAATCACTATTAGTCGTTTTTCCCGTTTTGCGTGCCTAGCACGGTTATCCGTTTTTTACGTTTCAAAAATGAGTTTGGTCACACACGACCCGAAAATAGTCGTTGACTGATAATTTAATTAAAGTTGTGAATTTAGAGCTCGGTTTAGACGCTCCGATTGGCCGTGGGACCCGTTTCCGTCTTTAATGCACCGGAAACTGTTAAATCGGATAAAATTACTCAAATCATCCGGATTATTTTCGGATGATTCATTTTTACTTGTATAACTCAATTATATGAAAATAGTACATTTTTAGGGTTTTTATACACCAGTCAGCTCGTTTAGGCGAACTTTACCGGTTTACGCGTTTTAAGCTTTAAAGGTTTGTTTTTATTTTCTTTTTAGCACAAATAATTATCCGTTTAATCTCGGATCTTGAAATTTTGCATAAATTGCTTTTTGACAGTGGGGAATTTTATAAAAATATTTTCAGAATTAATTTTTATAATTAAAATTTATTTATCTATTTTTAAACATCATTTAAACACTAAATATGTCGTAAATACCAAACGACCTTAGAAAAATCCCAAATTTTTCCTGGATGACCCCTGCCATCCAAATAGTTCCCTGTAATTTTTCCAGAACCAAAATATTTTTTTACATGCCATTTTCACTAAAACCGAGCTAGAAAACCCTAGAACTCGTTTAACCGAAAAGCCTACTTAGACTTCTTCAACTGACCTAAAATTGTGTGTGTGACTTTTACATGTTATAAAAAGCTTATCTGGAATTTTCCAGAATTTTTCATGATATTTAACTATTTTTCACCATTTTTGGCCAAAACCAAGCATTAAATTCGCCAAATATTCATCTTTTGTCCAAAAATTACCAAATTTTCACAGATCTCATATTTTCATGTGTATATCATCTCTGGGAAATTTCGTAGACTAACTCTAAACGTACCACAATCTGTCCAAAATACATACACCATACAAAAACCGAATATACCTTTCGATCTCCGCCACTACAAGCTACAAACTCGTTTTTCCGCCTTATCTACCACTAAATACAGAACCTACAACCAACATACCACAATACCAAGCAAGTTACACTCACCATCAAGCCTCTTACACTTTAGTTTCGGTTACTGTTTCAAAACTAAAGTTTAAACCGTAAAAATTCGTTTTTGGTTCGTTTAACTCCTTTCTTGGACCAAGATCCCTTGTATAGCCCGTATACATCACTTGATCATGCAAGAATCGGTTTTCATCTTTGAAACCTCATTTTCTTGCAAACAAACTCAAGAAACGAAGATGGAAAAGTAAATAATTCGATCTTTACCTTGTTTTTCTTGCTACAATCTCGGGTTTTTAGTTCATGATTTGGAGAGAATTGATGGATGTTGCAATGGTTTGGTGTAAAAATGAAATGAGAGGCTAGGGGTGTTAACCCCAAGCCGATCGGATGGATAAGGGAGGTGGGGTGGGACCCACCTTTCCAATTCTAGCCACACATTTGGATTTTCGCAATTCGGATAATGTTTTGGATAATCTGGTTCATTTCGTTTTTCTGTTAAATGTTTAATTCGGCTTAAAATGAGGCTAAAACGGTCGTTTTCGGCTTAAAAATGAAATTTATATAAAACCACTTTAAAAACTTTAAAAAACTTAAACCACGACTTTCATTAACTTAAAACATCATATTATTAATAATTGCGCATCTTTTTCGGCTTGATCGATCGTCTCTTGCTTGGTTTGGTATTAAAGGTTTCGTTTAACGTACCGACGTACCATTAAATCGAAATTCTTTTTCTGTGCTTTAATTCACTTATCCCGAAGCTTTAACATTTCGTAAACCTCACCAAATATCATATATCCCGTCTATAACGTAATCCTCGATTCGTTCGGGCTTCAATAACCGTTAATCGATTAATCGTATTTCTAATACGATTAACTGTATAATCGAGTATAATCCGTACTGTGAATCATACATGCTCGTATAAACGCATTATAATTCATATATTCATTATTAAATAACACATAAATAGTATATACCGGCTAGGGTATACCTGAATTTGCCGGAATCGTTACAGTATCCATCACATATTCTTCCCGAATCAACATTTGAATAAATTGGTTGAGCATGGTCAACACATTTGGTTGCTACATTATCCGAATCAATCCGAATAACTTTCTTCGGATTAATATTCGAATACATAATAACACACTCATCAACTTGATTTTCTTTTAAGTTTGGTAATGAGTGAATCCTTCGAGTTGATGAGTCTTTGATATCATCAACTTTGCTTTGCACTTTTTGGAAACATGACCCGGTTCACCACATTTGAAACATAATCGAGAGTCCAAAGTGTTTTGTGGCAAAGTACATGTAGTCTTTGATAGCAAAGATTTATGAATATCATCTTTGGGTTTTTCAATTGTAACTTTCTTCGGTGTTTCGTGTTTTAAACCCTTTCTTTTCTTATAGAATTCAAGATTTGTTAAATTAAAAGAATTTTCCAAACCTGATGATTTTATGAACGTGATAGGTTTAAAAACATTAGTTTTTGGTTTTTCTTGAACATTGACAATTTTTAATTGATAAAATTTTTGTTCAAGTTCAGTTATTTTTTAAGTGTCATCCTGAAATACACTTTCAATTATTTCAGGTTTAAGAAGATTCAAAGAAACTTCTTTGTCAGAAAACACTTTTGATAAACCCTTTAATTTAAAAACTTTTCCATTTGATGATTTCAGGTGAGGATTAACGAATCGCATCAACTCCTCATCAGACACCGAAGGCTTGTCTGATTGAGATACATTAGATTTTTCCTTAGGAATTACTTTAGGATTTACCTTAGGATTATTTGATGTGTTTGAAAAAACACCCGAAGATTTTGAACCATACACAGCTTGTTCAAAATCTTTAGGTTCACACAAAATGTGATTGTCAATTAGAATGTCTTTGTTTTTAACAATAACATCTGGTTCAGACAACTCCTCGATTGAACCATCCAATTCATTTTTGGTAAAAACTCTTTTACTTTCGATATGAATCGGTTCACGAGAAGTTTTAGTTGTATCAACATTTTCAGATTTAACAGTAGGCATATCTGAACATTTTTCCACATCGGAAATGCCACTGTAATCATGCTTAAAAGGAGGTGGAATTTTGACATATCCCAAACCTTGTTTTCCATTTTCCTTATGTGAATGATTAACTTCGATTATTTCATTCAATATAAATGAAGAATCTCTGAATTTTCCAAGCTTATTTTTAAGTTCTATTACTTCTTTTCAAGATTGGAAATACAGGTTAGGAGTCGTAGAATCTCCTTAAAATGTTGATCAACTTCAATGATCTTGCAATGAACCTTAGCTTTAAGATTATGATTGCTTTGAGACAAGAGTTTGAATTTTAAAAGTCGATTGCTCTAATAATTTTGTTTTCTGTTCGTAGCATTCATTGATCATAAAGTGATCTTTTGTGAGAGTGTTGTTCTGGTTTACTGCTGTTTCAAGTTTGACTTTTAATACAACACATTCAGCACAATTAATCACTTCAGATGAAGGTTCAGATATTTTAGATTGAGGTTTGAAACATACCTCATCAATCTTAGCCATATAGGCATAAGATTCAACTTTATCAGGGATTGATTCGGTTTGAGAAGACAGGCTTTGATCAGTATCTGTCTTAGAGTCAGATGAATCACTTCCCTCTGATACATTATCACTGCTAGCATCTTCGAATTTCTCTTCTGGTTCAATAATTGCCACATTTGCTTGATTTCCCAACAGACGTTGTGACCAATCAACAACTTCATTAACCACCAGAGCTTGAGTTGCAGGAGATTTATCTTGGTCACCAGATGTATTCGTTTTACTCTTATCCCCACCAGATGAATTCTTTCCTGAAGACCTTTCAGAATTGCGTGGGAAAGAATATTGTTTTCTTGGCTTATCACACTCTTTGGCAAAATGGCCAAAATCCCCGCAATTATAGCATTTTACCTTCAGCTTATCAAATTCGACCCTTTTATTCAACGTAGGAAGATCTTTCCCAGTTCGTTGCATAAACCTTTTGACTTTTTGAACGATCATGGCCAGTTCCATTTAAGGTCCATCAATTCAAGATCGTCTAGGTCGATTTGATCATAATCTTCATCTATTAGATCACTCGTAGCAATCTTGCTTCCAACAAGCTGTTCATAAAAGGTCATGAAAGCACACAAGAATGCAAATTGTTGTTCAGCCTCTTGCAAATTCACTTTAGGTAAGTTTGAAGATGGAGCATTTGAGTTTGCATTTGCTCCATTAGCCATAAAGCATCTATTAGGAGAACAGTTTACATTAGGATCGTCTTGAGATTGAGCAAAGAACGCATTGATTGGTACAGAACTTGAAGCATTATTTGCGGGAAAAGCACCTCCATAGAGTAAAGGATTCTGAGTTGAAGAATGTTGGTTTTGATTTTCTTTCAATGAATTTTGACATTTGATATCAAATTCCCTTTCCTCAATCTTGTTTATAAATTGCACAGCAGTAAGCTCAGTGTTTTGAAAGAAACCGTTTTCTTTCAATACAAACAAGAAAGTCGAGTATGAGGAAGGTAAAGCATTCTTCAGTGTATCAATCTTATCTGTCTCAGTTGGCTCGAGATTGACACTTGACATCTCCACAATCAGATGACTAAAACGGTTAATCATCTCTTCAACTGTCTCGTTTTTCATCAAAATAAAATTTCTGAATTGAAATTTTACGAGAGTCTTTCTACTCTCAAGAGTGTTTCCCAAACTTCTCGTCTTTAGAGTTGTGAACAATGAAGCACATATTATGATAGTACTATATTGATGAAAAATCTGTTCTCATAATGCCATGGTGAGAGTTGAGTACGCTTTAGTTTCATTCTCAAAATCTTTTAGCTCTTGAGTCTCATAATCTTTGAATGGTTTCGGAGTCCATCCCATGTTGTCACTTCCTATCAACGGTGCTGCATACACATCATCGAGAAACCGTACACTACTAGGATGCACAGATCCCAAATGAGCATGGAACCTCGGTTCCCAGCGAGCAAAGTCTGACAATTTTAACAATTTGGGACATTTGTTATGACTTCAGATTTCATTATCCATGGTCTGCATTTTTGTAATAATACGTTATAAGAAGCTAACGCATAGTAAGACACGTTTTGCGAAGCCATGAATAAAAACCTTTTTAAACATAAAGGAGCAATTTGTTAAATCTTCAAAGTTAATTGGCTACTGTTCACACGAATGGACACAGTAACGAATGAGACGATTCCTTAACGAATTACTTTAACGAATGAGCGAGATTGTCATTCGTTAAAAGATGGTTGAACGAATGGCTTAACGAGTGAATGGCTTAACGAATGAATGGCTTAACGAATGGCTTAATGAATGAATGGCTTAACGAATGAAGGGTAATTCGTTCAGCGAATGAAGTTTAGCGACTGAGATTTAGCGAATCTTGATTAGATCATAACGAATGCCTTAGCGAATGTCTACAACTCTAACAAATCAATCTTCAAACCTTAACGAATCAGTCTTCAAACATTCAAACTATTCAACTAAGTCCAAATTCGTCCATATCCGTCCGTAGCACCTAAAATCAAAACCAAATTGTTCCTAAACCAAATCCGAACTCACTGAACTAGTCCGAACTCACGATCACCCATCAGACTTGTTTAATTGCAACTCTACTCAGTCTCTGTTTCTCAAACATTCAATTGAACTTCAATCTCAGTCAATTCATCATGAAACTAATCAAATATACGTTCAATTATACTATTAATCCAACAATTAGTATCGAAGATCAGATACCTAAGCTCTGATACCACTTGTAAGAACCTATACGGATCTAGATCTTAATAACAACGATACACATGCTGATTCTAATACGATTAGGCTTGCATACGTTATATGTGTGTAGTGTGTATGTTGAGTGAACAATTCGGCAGAGTCACTAGAGAGAAATTGTAAATATCAGAACTGTTATAAATAGAATAGATTACAGGGGTATATATAGGGAGATGACCTCATTCGTTAAGATTAACTTAATGAATGAGTCATTCGTTACACTTACTTAACGAATAAACAATCTTATTCGTTATTACATTAGAGATAGCGAATGGCCAACATTCGTTATGTTCCATTCGTTAAACAGGGTTAACGAATGGGACGTACATTAGACGAATGTGACACATTCGTTACAGGGTAACGAATGTGCCTCACATTTAGGCATTTACATTATAACCCCTATACATTAAACTATTACATTAATAACCCTGATAAAGATCGAGACGTACAAAACATATATCAATATAACCAGTTAGGATTTTCACCTCGAGTTACAAACCAATCGCGTAAAACAAATTACCTTTGTTATTTCGTGAAGATGATACTTGGTTAACTGAAGAAATAGCACCCGATACCTAAAACATATAAATTTCAGATAGTAAATTTCAATATCCGAATCCCTATCCGAAATTTTAGATATCCGAAGTTCGGATATTAAAACAAATATCCGAAGTTTTGAAAAAAAAATAAACAACTAAAAATACATAATTAAATACAATAAAGCAAATCATCAGATTCCTGATAAGGAACACGGCATGCATATTTTAATAATGAATGTCATAAAAACAATGCTTGGATCCACAACATTAATGTATGATTAAGCAAAATAAACAAATGAATCTAATTTTCAGCCTCTTGCAAGAGCCGATGTATACAAACAGACTAAATATTCATATTACATTATTACTGATGGAGAAAAACGTAGAATAGTTCAATAAACAATGTTAATTTTCTTTTTATTATACAAAAACTTAACACCATATAATTTACTATCGTATTAAACCACCTGTTTGGCAGTATATACACCTAACAAATTAACTCATTATAGCTGAACCGCATAATATTCGCAAAAACTTTGATTCGAGTATTAGTTCCTTAATAATACACTGGAGCATCGATTCATTGATATAGAATTCAACAAGCAGTTAGACATAATAGATATATCAGCTAAATCGATTCACTAATAACCTATTGATAACTAAACAATTATCGAACAAGAACCGGCTCTCAACTAAACAACAATCGATTGATTATTCAAACTAAACTATAACCTATTCTATTCATAACTAAACAACATTGATCGAGCAATGACGATAAGTGAACTGAATCAACAAAGAGTGAAATCCATACCTCTGAATCTGAATCGACGAAGAGTGAAATTAGCTTGAGTGAATCCGAATGGCAACTAACAAATTGATAAAAAAAATTAACATTTAGTTAATTCAAGTCACACATCTAACAAATCTATGAAACGAGTCAGATTATAGAATATAATAGAGAAATTACCGTTGCCGGAGATGTGATAGTGTGTCGTGGTGAAATTAAGGTCGTCGGAGATGTCACCGTAGATGTCGCCGGAAATTACCGCCGCCTTTAACCGCTCGTGCTCTCAATCAATAAAGCAAACAGGTTTGTGCTTTCGTGGAGACTGAATTTGTGCAAAATAGATTTGGTATTCCAGTGTGGTGGTATACATCTTATCCTGTGAGTGTGTAGAATAGGGTTTTAAAAAAACTAAATTATTTTTTAATAAATAGAACCTGATTGAGGCCCTCAAAGGTAATGGATAGCAGCCATACGTGCCATGAAGAAAACAATACAAAGAGCACCGTTCTGTATTCAAGCACAGACTCAGCCATACTCATAATAGTAATTAGTTTGCAATCCATGGAGAAACCATAAACCTTCACATATACGCTATAGCATATCAGAATACTAAAAGTCCAGTTGATTAGACGTGCAAATTTGGGTGAAATAGTAGCCTGTTCATTAGTAAGCCCTAACTTAATTTAACGTTTTACATAATGAATTCTCTATACAACAAGCATCGCTATAGATAAAACCTAACAACTAACAAACAAATTATACTGATAGTAATCCCTTGATAATATGTCGAAAATCAACAATCAAGCTTGACAAACATATTAGAAACATTATATATAGCATGTCAATAGATTAAACCTAACAATAAACAATCAAGCTTCTCCATATATCAAAATGACAAACAGATTAAACCTAGCAATCATGTCAACAGATTAAACCTAACAATCAATTAACAATCTTACTAGATACAAACTGAAACCAAAAGTTAATCCATAACATTATGCAACTAAAAACTTATTGACAACAATGAGAAAAACACAGATTGCAAGTAAATTAAGCTATAATCAGTACTTTTGTCTCATAAATGCATATGTTTTGCTGAAACCCTAGAACAACAATCAACAATACAATTGACATACACAGACGACGTTTAGTTTAAGAAAACTGAAGACTGAAATCGATAGATTAAACATAATTAGCAATAACATGAATCAATTTTAGGATAATCTTATGGACTATTCTTCCTTAATTACTAGTTTGAGTTACAAATTCCTAATCTGTGGTCATTAATTCTCTTAATCACAACCATTAGAACACAAAAACGGCTAATCGAATAGAAAAACATAAATTGAGCCCTAATTACAACTAAATGGATCAAATTAAAACAGAAGAAAGTAATTGCAGTAAGATTGAAAGCGAATTCAAGTGAATAGATGATACCTTGCTACAATCAGAAGACGACGTGAATCCAGAGCCGTAAAAAACTCGTAATCAGCGTGGATCTAGAGCCGTAATCATGAATCCAGAGCTATAATCGTGAATCAGATGCAACAAATCCATAATCAGCGTGAACTGACGATGATGATGGCGTGAATTCGTGCTGAGAGGACATAAGACAAACGATATATGAAAGATCGATGATGAATATAAGCCCTAGAAATAATAAAGTGACATTTAAGTATATCTAGTCTTATAGCAAAATTGGGTGGCCAGATAAGGGTCAAAACAGGTAGTTTCCAACAACCTTTTATCCATTTTTCTAAACTTCGCCAGATAAGGGTAAAAACAGGTAATTGCTAAACTGGGTGGCTAGATAAGGCAACTGTTAAAGTTTGGCTTGTAGTGTGGCTGATAAGGAAAAAAATTGTTTTTTAAGACGTACAAGATTAACAACTGATTTACATAAATTAGTGCCACAAAAGCTAAATGCCATTAAAAACGTGTGACACTAGATTTTTAGTGGCATACGCAAAGTGTCACTAAAATCATAAAGTAGTGACACTAAAAATGTGTTATAAGCAAAGATGGCATACACAAAGTGTCATTAAAAACCTAAATTAGTGGCACAAGAGCTTAATGCCATTAAAAACGTGTGACACTAGATTTTTAGTGGCACACGCAAAGTGCCACTAAAATCATAAATTAGTGGCACTAAAACTAAGTGACACTAAATATTTTATATAAGCAAAGATGGCATACGCAAAATGCAATTAAAATCCTAAATTAGTGGCACAAGAGCTGAATGCCATTAAAAACGTATGACACTAGATTTTTAGTGGCATACGCAAAGTGCCATTAAAATCATAAATTAGTGGCACTAAAACTAAGTGACACTAAATATGTGTTATAAGCAAAGATGGCATACGCAAAATGGCATTAAAACCCTAAATTAGTGGCACAAGAGCTAAATGCCATTAAAAAATTGTGACACTAGATTTTTAGTGGCATACGCAAAGTGCCACTAAAATCATAAATTAGTGGCACTAAAACTAAGTGACACTAAATATGTGTTATAAGCAAAGATGGCATACGCAAAGTGCCATTAAAACCCTAAATTAGTGGCATAAGAGCTGAATCTCATTAAAAACATGTGCCATTAAATGGCCTTTTACTTGTAGTGTATATTGTTTTTAGGATTGTGTATGTCGTTTTAGTTTACTTTTAGTCAGTGTATTACGTACTCGGTACGTTTATTTTGTAGGTTTATTATGTAAACTTTGGAGAAATGGGGACCCTATATAAAGAGTCACTTACCCATTTCTCCAAAACAACTCTAAACAACTCATTCAAGAAACAAACTTCCAGGAAATAAAAGTTTCTTGCTCTCTACTCTTCTTCACCTACCTTCTAGCAAATAAACCACACAATATAAGATCCGAGATCCGAGTGTCGTTGGTGATTTCCGCTAACCAACAACACGGATTAATCCGAGCAAAGTTGTTAGATCCATTCCAGAGGACCTACAATAAGCGACTTTGCTGGGGATCGAACCCAGAATCTCTGGATTCGTAGACCAGCGCCTTATCCATTGGGCCACAGAGTCAACTTGTTTATACCTTTGGTCAAAGCTTCTAAGTTAATTTATTTCAAAGGTTAATAGGTATCTAAATTCTAAACCACCATGTTGACAGATCAAACAGACGGAAGATTCTTTTTCAAGTTAACTAGGTAACCAACTCACCGTTTTGTGGCAGTGGAGCAACCCAGAGGCCGTCTTCAAGGATTTATATGCCTCAACTGAGTAGAAAGAAAAAGGCACACAGGCCATAACAAATAACAAAATATATAAACTAATTTTTATGAACGACGATTAATGTCGATAAACATAGAAAAAATATAGTATTAATGCAATATCCCAATTTTCGAAACCCTAAACTTTAATGCTTACACGAGTTATTAATACATGAATTTTCACTAGGGGGACAAAACAAATCGGGTAAAAAATTGGTCGGGTTAAGGAGAGCAAGTCGGCGAGGAAGCCCAAAACAGAATAAAGTTTTTTTTCTTTTTTGGTAAGTAGTTACTTAATTGTACCTTAACTGTATCTAATGGCAATTCTGGTAGACTTTGATGCTTGAGTTTAGGTGGACAACAACATCCTTGATTGTCTTAGCTATTACATATGTGATTAGAAATTGTATACTTTGTTATGCAAAGTTTTGATTAGCTAATTTTAAGGTTAAAGTCAAGTGGTCTGGTTCGGTAAAACCGTAATTAAGCATGGTAAGGCGGCTTCAAGGCTTTGTAGTGTGGGTCCCACTTAATCATATGAACTAATGAATTTGTCACACCTTATTTGTCCCGGTAAGTATTAAGGCATGGGTTTAAGCGGATAGAAATATCGGCAATCGCCGTTTTTGTGTTATCTGTAATTAATTAAAATAACCAAAGTGTTTTGTAAAGACAGTTTCTGGTTCTGATTCCATTGTATATCTTTTTCGTGATGAAAAATGGTTAGTGTGGGGATGTGATGTGTGGGTGAAAGAACATGCTTTAAGTGTTTTATATCGTGTGCTTTACTTGTTTATATATATCGAACACGAGTACTTTGATTGGTTTTATGTTTATAGGTGCTCGAGGCTTAAAGGAACTAATTTGGAGCACTTAGGATGGCAATGATTTGAGTTATGGGCAAAAGGGAAGCAAATGGGGAGTTCAGAAGTGATTCATGCGCACTTAAAGTAAAGTGGGCATATCCAGGGCTAGAAAAAATGAGTTACGGGACCCATAATATATGAATTTTGGGTTTCTTTACGAAAAGAGTATGAAAATGGAATAAAAACCACGGTAAGGCGGATGTTCATCACCATAAGCTACGGTACCACCATAGCCTTAGGTGAGCCACCGTAGGCTACGGTCGGCTAGACGGGGAAGGTTGGTTTTTTGGTTTTTGCTTCCATATTTAAGCTCGGTAAAGCCCTAGAATGATATTTTTTGCATACCCTAGCCACCATGGACAATTTTGGGGCCATTCTCTACTATTCTAACACACTCTAATCACCATAAACATCCACGCTCTCATAATCTCAATGAAGAATCAAGATTTCCAAGACGCTTATGCTAGGCTAAAGCTTTTGCGACCATATCCGGGCGTAGCGTTGTGCTTGTGGTTAGACTTTTTGATATTGTGAACCTTAATATTGGATTTGGATTTGGTCACACATTCGGTTAGTTGAATCTTTACATTTGTTTGTGTGCTCAAACAGTTTTTTCGTAATTGAACGCTTAAGATTGTATCAGTTAATTGATTTGTGGTCATCAACATTTAGGATTGAGTTCTTATCATCATTGACCCATTTATCATCAACCATAATATTGATTTCATTCATCAAAACTGAAAACTGGTAATCAATTAGATTATTATTCAACTATGCCAATTATTCAGATTAAGTTATGATAATTAGCAAAGCCAAATATTTAGTCTTTTGCTTATTGATTCAAACAAAGGGATTTCCAAATAGGTTTAATCACTTGTCCAACTTGCTTCACAACATGAAACTTGGAGATTGGTTATTTTCTCATAATTGTTTACAACTAATAATAACAGTGTTTTAACTTAACAAATCATTCAAACCGCTTGAGATCGTCTGTCCGCCTAGTATAATTAGTTATCAAGTGTTGAACTTGATTAACACTTTCCACTGATTCACTATGGATTCGACACCTTACTTAACCTTGCTAGTAAACGTATTTTATTAATGTTTTTATTTACCTTTCGACATCATTATATATGATTCACCGCATCCAAGTGATCCTTTAGACATATACACATCTCTAACGATTCCGTAGTGAGTTTTGTTTTTTCGCATCGATTAGACCCTGCCACTAAGAGAAGAAACAGATTCCGAAGCTACCGTGGAAGCTTGGATGGTTAGTAAATCACGGGCCATAGAGGAAAGAATTGGAAATTCGCTTTCCTTTCCTTTCCACCAAGCCAAACGATCAAAGTTGTGATATTCATCGGTCGTCATTGTGTTAACATAGTTTGTTACACTATAACGGCCAAGTTTGCTTGATGGGGTGTCACCCCTGTTGTCGTTTGACCGATGAATCACGAACAATATTTAACATAGTCAAAACGGTGTCCTTAGCCGGCCTACTCGTACTCGTTTCACGCAAAATATTAACTTTTGTGGTGGGCCCATATACTTTAAAATAATTATTATAAATATCTTTAAGAGACTTGTTGAAATAAGCCAAGACATTTTCTAGCAAACTTTGATTGATCTCATGCATATCCAAATTGTCAAAAAAATTCTTGTATCAAATCCTCAACCCCAGGAACATTTACAAACGGGTTTAAAGCGGCGGCACATGTAAAAACCGGTGGTATTTATTGAAAATAATTTCTTAACTTTTCTTTCATCGGTGGTATCATTTGTGAGAAATTATGACTTTTATACTCAAAGTTTAGAAAGTTAAAAATATAAAGTACAACTCGGAAATCACACAACTACTAGTGGTATAGTAAAACCCCGATAATCTAGTGACCGCAGTTTTGAAACATCAAGAAACTTGGTGAGATGCTATGTGGTGGCCTAAGCTCCATCCGGAAACATGTTGACCTCAAAACAATTGGAAAGGGAACAGTGAAAGACCTTTAAACAATCTTTTTGTTTTATGCCACACTCGAATATATGACATCTCGAATTCCAACGAGTGGGTACGTCCCAATTGGGACCTAAAGCTTTTTTACCCGTTTCTTTGCAAAATTCTTTAAAATCTTGATGTCTTTTTTTGCCACTTCTAAAAACATCTTGTAACAATAACCTAAAAACTTTTATACCCTCCTAAATATTATCATTCTTGAGCCCTTCTTGAACAACTAAATTAATAATATGGGTGTCAAGTATGGAAAAAGTTCCCTTCAAAAGGCGGTTCATATTTTATTTTTAGTTTGTTAACCGCCACGGTATTGTTTGTGGCGTTATCAAATGACATTGAAAATATTTTTCCTTTTAAATCAGAAGTTGTTATTACATTATCTAGAATTGTAAACAATTTTTGACCGGTATGTGGATACGGAAAGCTTTCAAATGCGATGATGCGTTTCATCATTTTCCAAGATACCTGCTCGACCCAATGAGCGGTGATGCAAAGATACAATTCCGGTAAACCATGTGGCGCCGACCAAACATCACTAGTTATGATAACACTGATTTTTAAAGTTCCAAAAAATTTAATTAAATCACTTCTTGCACAACTGCACAATTTTTATACAATGAAGTCTAAGTAGGGATGATCTTGGTACCGACCGATACCGGTACCAAAAATACCGATCTCGAAATTTACATTTCTTGGTATCGGTACGGTACTGGGACGATACCGGTATTGAAGATAAAAATTCGAAAAATAATGGTACTGGTACTGTAGCGATCCTGAAACTCAAAACTTTGGTACCGATTCCGTACCTATGATACCAAATCGGTACCGATTTCGGTACCGGTACCGAATTTGCACATCCCTACGTCTAAGGGTAGTATGACTTACGTGAGTGTAGCGAGGTTAAAGTGTCTCTCGAATCATGGCCGTTAACTGCGAGTTGTCAAAGTGGTTAAACGGCAAAGCCTCTTGAATCACGGAATCATGAACCGTCATTATGTTGTAGCGAAATACTGTACCATCTCCACCCAATTCGGCTTGGTCTGATTCAGAATTTCTTTTAACGCCTTGCAAAACTTTCTATCGATATGTTTTCTTAAAGTTGAGTTGGAGTCTTGCTTCAAAAAAGTGCCACAATATTTGCAGCGGGCCTTAAGCTCCCCATTTTGCAACTAAACCAAATCCCAATTGGCCCACACTTCTGGGTTGCGAATATGCGAGACGACCATTGGGTCATTGAGCACACCGACCGGGTCCATAAAAATGGATGAAGAAGGCGCCTTCTTCTTGCCTTTTGGTTTGGTTGCACTTGCCATAACTAGTGGTGGTGAGTAGGGGTGTTCAAAAAAATCCGAATCCGAATCCGAATCCGTATCCAAATTATCCGAAAATCCGTATCCGAATTATCCGAAAAATTGGATATCCGAATTTTCGGATTCGGATTCGGATATTGATTTTGAAGGATATTTCGGATATCCGAAACTTTTAATTTACTTATTTTTTTTTATTTATTTATGTAATTTAAATATGTAGATTAAAAACCCTAAATCTATTTCATAAGAGGTTCACTCAACCATTCATCTACTTCTCGTCCTCTCAACCTCTCATCTTTGTTAGATCGTAATCTAGCTATCCTAATCCCGTAATCCGATTAGTAGCAATCGGTGAAGCCTCATAAAGCATTTCCGTTATCTGGCCACTCGTCGCAATTTTCTCTATTGTAAACCCCTGTCAATCGTGGAGAAATGAACCCTACCGGAAGCATGCACCGCCGATGATCGGTGAAGTGGTTGACGGAGTTTGGTTAATTAGCGGCGTGAGAGATCTGAGATTTGTTAATTTGAATATTTAAGATTTAGATTTGGTTTTATTAAAAAGGATTGGCTTTTGTCGTAATCTTGGATTGTGATTTTTCACTAATATGATTTAGATGTAGAAAAGTCAGATTGCATCGGAGATTTGAAGCTTACAACACAACCCAATAAATAATAAAAACAGTTTTTTTTTTAATTTATATTTCGGATATCCGTTTCACTGTCCGAACGGATATCCGAAATTTCGGATACGGATTCGTATAGTGAAATCCACTATCCGAAATGTTCGGATATCCGAAACTCCGGATATCCGAATTTGAACACCCCTAGTGGTGAGAGTACTGGAAAAATTGGAGGTGCAAACGAGACTATTTTTTGGTGTTTTTTGTTAATGCATTTTTGAGTTGGGTAATCAACCATTTGAGCCAACACCTATGTATACTAAGTTAGGAAGGTCAAAAACCGGTTCCAACGGCTATCTAACAGTCGAAAACCGGTTCCAACGGCTTTATTACCGTTGGAACCGGTTCCAATGGTAGCGTTTCATCAGCTCATTGATAATACGCGGTGGAACCGGTTATTCCGGGTTGGAACCGAAGCCGGGTAGGAACCGGAACCGGGTAAGAACCGATTTCTGAGTTAAAGGGGTGGAGTTGGGTAGGGATTTCCGGGTATGAACTGGGAATTGGGCTCACCGGGTACGACCTGGAACCAGTTCCGGGTCGGTTCCACCGGGTCAGGTCTGGAACCGGTTTTTTTATGGCACCTCTATTTGTGGGTTTGTTTTAGTTACAGAAACCACCGGGCTATAACAAGTTTAGGCTACTGATCCTTCTTGTATGTTATTGTTAATACTATGCTTTGTTGTATCCACATGTGTTTGTGGATACGATCTAGTTACACAAACTCACATTGGATTTGTAACATGTCCATTTAGGCTTGTTGATCGTTGTGTGAATACAATACACTATTGTGCCCTTTTGGGCATAGACACGTGTTTATGGATACGTCTTGGTTAGATTAACCCATACCAGGTTATAACAAGTCAATCTAAGCCTACTAATCTTTGTGTGAATGCTAAACGCTTTTTATTACATACTAATACCTGATCATTACAAGTCATAGCTTGAGCCTACTAATCTTTACATGCGAATAATGTATGTGTTTTTTATATATAAAAACCCACACCTTCTTCTTGTTGTGGATGGTAGGGCTGAGCACGGTTCGATTCAGTTTGGTTATTAGGCGAAACCCAAACCGAAATTGAAGTAATCGGTTATTTGAATATGCAAACAGTTCGGTTTTCGGTTTTCCGGTTTTTCAGTTTTCGATTTTTTGGTTAATTTCGGTTTTGGTTCAGTTATTTTTGGTTTTTTCAATTATGTGTTGACATTGCAAAAAAAAAAAATTAATATGAAAATGCATTTTTTAAGCTTGTATAAGAACGTGTTAGAATACCACAGTAAACATATATATTGAATTCAAAAAACAAAAATAGGAACGTGTTATGTGAAACTATATGAATACAAAGTTGCTAAATATATTTTAAAAAGTACAAAGCATAAAAAGTTAGTCCCCATCTTCATTCATCATCTTATTTATTTATCATAAAAGTTTAGTCAATTACTCATCATCTTGATAATCTTTATCATCATCAATCGGTTCGGTTTTTTTCGGTTTTTTAAAAATGGATAATCGAATTGAAACCGAAATTTTGGTTTTTCAAAAAAACAAAAAATTAACCATCGGTTAATGCTTCGGTGCGGTTTTTCGATACGGTTTTTTTGGTTAATTCGGTTTCGATTCGGTTAATTCGGTTTTCTGCTCACCCCTAGTGAATGGAAGAAACTGAGTCTCCCTCCGAAAGTATATATCCACGCTAAGCAACAAGATGACTCAAGAGATGTGGTCTTCAACCCACCAATTTGTCAAATAATGTTCACCTACAACCTAGTTTTGCCACCGACCTTCACATAACTGACTACCAGCGTATCCCAGCCGGCCCTCGGGGGTGGCAGGGTGGTCGACGGCCACAATCCCGGCACCTCGCTAGGCCCGAAATTTCTTTTTAAAAAAATTATACGTATTTTTATTAAAAACAATATGTATATTTAATGTTTAAATACGAATACATAACCACTAGTTTGATCTAGTGGCAAATGATAATTTTTTTTATACAAAAGCTTTTTACACAACCCAAATTATAATCAAGTAAGCTAATATAAAAATTAAACTGTTTAAACACAATAAAATACTACTTTTACTTACGGCTCAAAAAATTTTCGCTTTCGACCCAAAAGTTTGCTTTTTGGAGCCGGCCATGAGCGTATCATACCTTTACCGATGAATTACCATCATATTATCTATCCCTGAAAGTTCTATGTATTTGTATTACCATGGGTTTGGTTTATACATTTCTAAGTTCTATTTACTATGTTTCAAAAAATTTGAATTTGTCAGTCACGAAATTTATGTCAATATATTTTTATGGAAAGTTACGAGGTTGAAAATTAACGTGAACATATAGAAAAACAACCAATGACCTAACCCAATGCACGCCTAACTTTGTCCCACGTGATTTTTTCCTAGTTGTCAAAAATATATCTTGGATTTCATTAATTTTTTTTCTAAAGGTCAACAAACAAGAATCGGCAAGCTACTCCGTAAGGGTGATATAATGACAAGAGGTCATGCCGCTGGCCCAATCTAGCCGTAAGGCCTTTAAGCGCCTTCAAGTTATCTTCAGTTTCAGAGAAAACCCACCCGTCCGAAAGCTCATCGATGGTAAAACCCGGACGCCCTCACAATTAAACTACAGATAAAAAAAGATCCCGGTCTTGCTTCATTGAGCAACCCATGCCCTCCCAAAATTGTTGTAAGTGGGGATCGAACATAGGCCTCCATTAAAAAATACAGACTTTCTACCACTACACCATATTGAAAATGACTGCATTTTATTTAAATAAAAAAATAAATAAATTTAAAATATTTTAGAATATTCCTAATGCATGGACAGACCGCATTATCTTGGCCTACTGTTTCGTACAGGGGACCAATCAAGCATCATTGTGACCTGTTATGCGTTTATGGACACTAGAATTTCCGATAATCCTTTGCTGTTTTAATAGAAAGATATTTAATAATTTTATTTTTGAATTACCAACAAAAAAAGCTTGGTTACCGGGGTAACCCAATGATAAAAGACGCCCCATACATTTGCAATCGCAGATATCACTGAGTAGCCCAAGCCCACCACTCTTATTCGAGGAAATTTGTTGTCCGAAAATCCACTGTGTTAAAATCCGGTTGAGATTGGATTCAAACTTTATCTCTAACCCAACGCTTTAATAATAATTCAGGATATTTAGGTATGACTTTTGATAAAAGATATTTAATTATATCTGATTTTTAAATCGTGTTAGATGTTTCATTCATGATAGGATGGCCCATCATATCAAATATCAAACACAATGAAAATTTGAATAAAAAGAAATCTAAGCTGATTAATCATGACTAGACAATTCCATGATCATCGAGAAGGATTAAATTTTTGAATTAGTCGATGGATTAGAAGTTTGAAAAGAATATGATAATGACTTACTAAATTTGAATTGTCAAATAAATTGACTAAAACATTGAGTTGCAGACAAATTTGAATCGTTAAAAAGAATATGTTGTAGAAGAAATACGAATGATAAATGTCTGGAATATTGAAAATGGGAAATACTAAGTATGGAAAAATATTTAGAACTCCATAAATAGTTGTTATTGTAAACTTGTATGTCTTGGACTAGAATTTGTTACAGATATCATAACTCCTATATTTAGCACCAATGGTTTGACAAATTATTATGGATTTGATCCACGGGACAAAAAGTGGCAGTTAACATAAGTTACAATAATCATGGGGTTGGTTGCGAAGGGGACGAGAGGAGACAGTGTTTTAACTTTTAGGATAGTTGCAATGTACGGTGTCAAGGAAATTAAAATAACTAACTGAACCGTAACTAGAATAACAAACTTAACCGAACCGAAATTACTAAACCCGATAAAAAACAGATAATTTGGTTATTCGTACGCCTTTTAAAGGCAAACCGTAAAACCAATTTTAACAAATTGTAATAATCAATTAAACATGAGTTAACAAAAGTTTAGGCTCAACTTTTAACCCAAATTTATTATTTTGAGCCTATTTTTTTTTCTTTCAATTTTTGAAGTCGAAATGAAAAAAACTGAAAAAACCAAAACTGAGCGGAACTCAGGAAAATAAAAAACTATAGAATTCTGAAAACGAATAGTATTATACGTACGTTAAAAAGGAAGGCCAGTGTAATTAAACTTTTTAAATGACTCAGTTCATAATCTGTCTAAATTTAGAGGACAAAAATATAATCCTGTCCAAATATATATGTATGGTATTTGGGTTCATCGGTTTTTGTCACTTAATCCGAAATATCCAAATCCGCATTAGACATAAATACATATCTTGTACAAGGAACACAAAAATCCAGTTTCAACTTGTATGGTCAAAAAAAGCAGTATATAAATAAGAACAACTTTAATTTCCATTTGGAGAAAAATATGGGGAAAACAAAGAGATATTGTTATGGAGTTTGTTTACGTATTTCCATAGCTGTGAATATACTATTCAGCATAAATCTTTATGTAGGTGGAGGTGGAGGGGTAGAGATTAGTAGCCCGTCGTTGAGTTGGAGCGAGAAAGCTGCCGTAGAGGCGGAGGAGGTTGCAGCAATCTCGTGCTCGGGCCATGGCAGAGCCTATGTGGATGGTTTGATATTTGAAGGTCAGCCTGCTTGTGAGTGCTTCCAATGCTATGGTGGAACTGATTGTTCTGAGTTATCTTCTGAATGTGCTGCAGATGCTAATAGGTGATTTACTCTTTCGTTTTTTTCTGTTCCTGATGAATTAATCTGTGAGTAATAGCTGGTGCATCGCTTAAAACCATCCACTCTTGTGGCATGTTTTAACTTAAGTTAAAACCTTTTTAGAAGTGACATTACTATTTACTAACAGCTAATTTCGGGATCGGTTTGTTATTATTATTATTATTATTATTATTATTACGGCTGCTGCTGCGATTACTAATTGTGCTATTGCTGAAGTTGGGACCACAATGACTAAATTGATATAGACCATACCCGGGTTGATTTTTTTTGAGATATTATCTTTATTTAATTTTGTTTTATTTAAAACTTAAACCGTTTTCTTTTTTGATTTATTAACGATTCCAGCCACATTTGTGTCGTTTCATCGTTGCAACGTACGTTTTTCTTTGCCGCCTTTTTCGTTTCGCTTTATAAATTAACTAGATTTTCACCCGGCGTGTTGTGCCGAGGCAATTAATAAAACCTCAACGTTGAAACCTGGGTGTTGGAGAAACCCGAGCGTTGGTATAGCTAGAACGTTACGTCGTGAGTTGACTCGAATTCAGTTAGTATTCTTTACGTTCTTCACGGTAGACACCATTGGTAAAAGTGTAAAATCTTAGCGTCCAACAAAATATATTCGTCAAATTAACATATGAAAAATAAATTAGTTAAAATGACGTAATTTGTTTGGTCGGTAAACACAGGCGGTGATAAAAACCCATGCGTTGTCGGTCTCGAGGCATTGACTACGTTTGTTACAGTACCGGAGCTAAAAGAAGGGGAAAAAATATAAAAAAATTGGGTGGACCAAGGGGTGGTGTTGATCAGTAAACTCGGGCATTGGTAAAACCGAGCGTTGAGACGTTGAGTCTACGCGAATTTGATCGGTTTTTGCACATGCGTTATGATATTCGGAATTAAAACAAACAAAATAAAAAACAAAGTTATCAGTCAGCTTCCGTTATATTCATTACGGCAAAACTGAAAAAAAAACAAACAAAAAACAAAATACTATGGACAAGTTAGATGCTGCCAAGTAGCCCAATAACGGTTTAGTGGTATCAAACTTGTCATTTATATCTATTAGATAACATGTTAATTGTTGTATTTGAGTCTTATTTAATTTTTTGGTTTACATTTTGTGTATACCGAGAAAATTCGTGTTGGTTCACCAACGCAACGCGCAATTTTTTTTAAAATAAGTTATTTTTTTTTTGTATTTGGTCGTTAAAGAATTCAGTTTTTTTGGGTTTTGTTCCGGTGCCATAGCCCAATACCGATCAAATTCATGTCATTGCGCACGTTTCATCAACCAACTAGGCGTCATTTTAAATATATGCTTTTATAAAAGCTATACAGGTGTTAATACCATTAGTTATTGCTTGTGTGCATATCATGACAGATCTAACACCAGCCAACACCACCTCAAGACAACCACTTGCAAGTATCACAAATATAGTTTCATGTCCATCAAACTAGGGATGTTCGAAGTCCCTTTGTACGGTTTTTCAGATCAAACCATTAGTTAAACTGTTAACCGAACCAAACCTTTGAAATTTAACCAAACCAAACCAAACCAAACCAAACAGTTAAGTTTTATGGTTTGGACACCACCGCTTTTTGGCTATTTTTTTTCGCTCTATAAGAAAAACAGGTTATTAACTCATCGTAGTTGTCTCCAATAGCATCCCATTAAATGTATACATACTAGTATTAACACACCCCCACGCTGCGGCAGAGATGTAAAACCGTGTATTTACTTATCCACTCCACTCGAAAGCATGAAATTATCACCACTTCCTTCGTTCGTCATCCTCTCTCTCGTAGCCAGTAACTAACGTTAACCATTAAGAAAACTGAACAAAAAGGAGACGTAAAAACGTTGAACCACATACGCTCGTTGCATCGTGTTAGCATATAGAAATTTGACCAAAACATAAAATACAGAAAAAAAATAACTAAGTCAACTTAACATCTACACATTGCGATGGGGCCGTTAAAGGGAGAAAATAGACAAAACCGTTCAACCACACACATGCGTTGCAACGTGTTAACTCGTTAAATTCAGGCATAAACATTAAACAATATGTACAACCCCTAAAGCATAAGGTACAACTTTAGAAGCCCAAGAACTCCCAAAACTATTATATATATATATATATATAATTCACACTGTCAAAATTTTGACAACAAATAATTCAATATTTTGTAGCTTATTTGTTTATGGCATTAAAAGGATGATAATTGATAAGGTTAATAAAAATCCGACCAAAGTGTCAAAATTGTCTATGAGGTTTGACCATTTTTACGACTTTGATTCAAATAATTTATTTTGTGCAACTGAACCATTGAGGTTTCTCATTGCCAATGCAGTACTAATCACTAACTTGGTTAACTTTCATCGTTAAGTAAGAGACAAAACTTTCTATTTGTATACTTTATTGTTTTTTTATTTAACTAGGCGTGTGCCCGCGCGATGCAGCGGGAAATAACCTTGTTATTCACGTCATAGATTTATGGGTGCTTCTTGTTTCGTTTCTAACCGTAAAACCATTTATTGGGATAAGTAGATTCACAGTTCTTTTTTAAACTCAATTTAATGTCAAAGTACAAATGAAAACAGAACCTAACCATTGTTAATGGTTTTGTTTTGTTGGGTTTCAATTTTCAAAGGTCTAGTTTCAATTTTCGGTGACCAAAAAACTATTATTAATGGTTTAGCTCATGATTTAATGTAAAACCATCAAAACCGGACGACAAACGTCTATAGGTAAAATTTTATTTTTTTAACTGAAAAAAAATATGATAATATCATACTCAAATTAAAGAGAATTAAATACTTGTTTTTATGGTGCAATTTTTTAAAAAATATATTAACGTACGAAAAGGTTATGATCATTCAAAAATTATGGGGGTATTTGGGTTAAAAATGAAATTATAGAGAATAAATGGTTAAAAGATGAAGGACCAAAGTTATAATTGTTCTTTAAATTTATAAAAGTTTATTAAAGTTGAGGAGGAAATGTTGTAAATATTTTAAAGAAAAATGAAAACACGTGAGATTTAATATTAGAATGACCACTTTACCCTTATTTTAGGTTGTACCATATGTTTAAACCTTGTAAATTCCTTAAAATCCATTGTCTTAATTTGCCCATGACTCCTATATTATATATAGTATAGATAAAAAAGCTATTGTATTTTATTAAAATATACACAATTCATACACACACAAAGGGATCCTTATCTCAGGCCCTAACACCTAACTACACCACCACTAGAGCTAAGCACGATTCGGTTCGGTTCGGTTATTAGGCGAAACCCAAACCAAAATTGAAGTAATCGGTTATTTGAATATGCAAACAGTTCGGTTTTCGGTTTTCTGATTTTTCGGTTTTTGATTTTTTGGTTAATTTCGGTTTCGGTTCGGTTATTTTCGGTTTTTTTTTTCAATTATGTGTTGATATTGCAAAAAAAAATTTTAATATGAAAATGCATATTTTAAGCTTGTATAAGAACGTGTTAGAATACCACAGTAAACATATATATTGAATTCAAAAAACAAAAATAGGCACCTGTTATGTGAAACTATACGAATATAAAGTTGCTAAATATATTTTAAAAAGTACAATACATAAAAAGTTTAGTCCCGATCTTCATTCATCATCTTATTTATTTATCATAAAAGTTTAGTCCATTACTCATCATCTTGATAATTTTTATCATCATCAATCGGTTCGGTTTTTTAAAAATGGATAATCGAATTGAAACCGAAATTTCGGTTTTTCAAAAAAACAAAAAATTAACCGTCGGTTAATGCTTCAGTGCGGTTTTTTCGGTACGGTTTTTTCGGTTAATTCGGTTTCAATTCGATTAATTTGGTTTTCTGCTCACCGCTAACCACCACCATCAACCGGCCACCACAACCTGCTACCACCGAGAGGAGTTGCCATGCTTGTAGAGTGACTTCAACTGGTTTTAGAACAACGATGGTGGGGTGGGAAATTAGGGTTTTTTGTGAGGGGGATTTGGAGAGAGGGCGAAATCGGAGGTCCAAACTGTCGCCAGGTGTTGTTTAGGTGGTGCCGTGACGGATATCGATTTTCCGGTGGTATAATGGTGGTTTTTCGGTTAATACAAGAAATTGGCCGACGTTTCATGCTCGAGGGTGACGATGATGGGGTTTACAAGAAAATTTCCATTTTCTACCCACTGAGTAAAAAAAAAACCGTTTGGCCCCTAAACTTTAAAATGAATAAAATTCGAAAACCAAAATACCCCTCGTTTAACGACAGGAAATAGACGGAGTTATTGATTTGGACTATATTAGCAATAAATGAGAAACCTTAATTGTCCGGTTGCTCATAATAAACTATTTGGACTAAAGTTGCAAAACTGACCAAACATTAGGGACAATTTTTGCACTTTACTCTAAAAATATAAATAGTTTATCCAAACAATTGTAATGGTTCAATTTGTATTTGAAGGGATCATCTAATCTAAAGTTATCAACGGTTTTCATTCAAATTTCTCAAGAGAAAACTTTTTTTTCTTTGAGACTACATTTTCTATTTTATGTAATTATTGATTTTGTTATATGAGAAATATGTTAATATGAAAGTGAATTCCATATATGTTTCAGAAGCTATTTAATTAAGTATGATGATGCATCGATAGTTTTGCATATTTTGCTTTGGTAGTTAAGATGTAACCGTTACAGTTACAGCAGTAGGAAATTACACTCAGAAACTCCATATGGTAGCAAACTAATTAAGTCGCTACCGAAACTCTAAAATACTATCAAATTACGAGATGCTATTGCATTTTATTTGCGATAGAATTCAATTGCTACTGCTGAACTAAGTTTCTACCACACCACAAAGTTGTTACCGACCTTAAGTAGTTGCTAAACTTTAGTAACCATTTTTTTTTCTTTTTTTTTAGCTACCAAGCAGTACATAGCAACTTCCTACTTAAGTCCATTAATTTTAAAGATCATTTTTATGCAAGTTTTCACCGTTAACCATAATCCGAGGCGTTTTCGATGAAACTCCAATATGGAAAAATCAAATATTTTTGCCATCTAGTGTAACACTAGCTAGGGATGGCAATAAAGAAACCCGACCCTGACGGGATACCCAAACCGCTAAACACCAGGGACATGTACCGGGACGGGTATTCGGCTACAGGACAGAAAAAAATTATTTTGCGGGCATGGGATGACTGTGAGATTAGGTGTTACGTGATTCGATTACCCGAAATCATATACCCGTTTATCAAAACCATACACCCGGATCATAATGCAGAACTTTTAACTTTATAATTTTCTTTCCCTTAAACGTTCTCTAATAATACTTCATTTGAGTAGGATGATTATATACAGCATGAACTTTTCCTTTGAGATATGTCTTTTAATGATACTATTTATATTTTGTATGCTACGAGTACACAATTATGTGTTGTTATCCACATCATCAGAAAACATACACATTTTATGATAATAATAATGAATATATATGTAATTTATCATGCCTTAATTTATTGCAGTTCTTGGAAGCATAAAATAATGTAAAGAAAAAAACTATACTTATTTATATATAAATATATAAATATTTATATATTTATTCATATATAATTATATATAAAATAAATAAAAAATATTCGAGCCGAACCGAACCGAACCGAGCAGACCTTTGCAAACCGAACCGAGAAGAGCGGCTCGTTACAATCGAGTGAAAAACGAGCGAGCATTTTCCTAGCAATTTCTAAACGAGTGGTGAATGAGTTCGAGCGGCGAGCGTTTGTAATTGGCATATATGGTCCACATTTAACTTCATGATTTGGATCCCCTGATCCGCATGACACGCTATCTGAGTATGTTGAACTAATGACCCAAATGCGTACACCAACAACTGGAACTATAGGACCATATTTCAACAGCCTAGTTTGCCAATCGTTTTCAGGTATGGGCAGTGATAGATCTAGAAGAAAAATTGAGGGTATACCAAAAAAGATTTTGAACCCAGGGGCGTTTTAATTTTTTCCTAGGTTATCTCATTCATAAATCGAGAAGAAAAGAAATTACACTAATTTTGCACTTCACCTAGAAAGTTAGGGATATCCCAGGATACCCCTCTATACATCCGGCACTAGTTGTGGGCTTCCCAACATTCTGCCCCATTATAGACTAACAACTGATCTTCAGATGATTATAGGTTAGTCTATTCTTTGATTTCAGCTAGTGTTCCAACAAACAATACATAGTCTGTCATCTAGCATTCATGTAGCTAGGTGCTACACTGCATGAGCTTCGGATTGCACCACCCGTTGCACCCACTTTGTGCTGTAAAATTATACGCTTTCCCAACATCAAACTCAGGGCATGTTTGTGATTGAGTTTGAAAAATGCTTATTTATTGGCTTTTTCAAAAAGCTATTTTGAAAAGCCAGGATTTTAGGCTTTTGGAAAAATGCTTTTCAATTTTTGAAAAATTTAAAATAAGAAAGTTTTTTGTAATTGCCAAACACATTTTAATTTTTTAGCTTTTTAAAAATACCAATAAGCCAATAAGCATTTTTCAAACTCAATCCCAAACATTGCTCTCAGTCTTTCACCGGTGCAACAAGCATATATATATATACATATATATATATATATACATATATATATATATATACATATATATATATATATACATATATATATATATATATACATATATATATATATATACATATATATATATATCAGCGTCTCATATGAAGCTGATCAACCTCTAGATGTCTATTGCACTGCCGTTCAAATATATATATATATATATATATATATATATATATATATATATATATATATATATATATATATATTTGAACGGCAGTGCAATAGACATCTAGAGGTTGATCAGCTTCATATGAGACGCTGTGGTTGCAAGGAGTCTTTGTGTTTGCTACGCATCCGCTGTTAATATTATGAGTTTATATATCGTTCAGCTTTATGTTAGTCTTATCTACATGACTGTTACTTTTCAAATATTGTTAGGAATAACTATTCGTAGTTATCGTTATTTTGTAACTCCTCTATATTTGGGTAGAACACTTCAATTAACTAAATTTATTTGATCAGTCAGTAGAAATTAAAAAAAAAAAAAACCTAGTGTGCGGATGTGACATATATAATTAACATGATCCGTTAGTAGAGAAACATAAACCCAAAAGGTGGTTCCTTGAAATTAGGTAATATAGTTTTGATTTGTCATATGATTACTACTTAATCTGATTGCAGTGTTACATTTATGATGCAGTGGGGATCCTGTGTTTTTGGAGCCATTCTGGATGCAACATGCAACTGATAGTGCAGTCGTCATATCAGGGTGGCATCGTATGAGTTACCACTACGCTGACGGCACTACAACGTCTAAAGAGCTTGAAAACTACATCCGTAAAGTGCATTCAGTGGTCGGGAATGCAGTTACCGAAGGGCGATACTTGGTCTTCGGTATCGGGTCAACTCAACTCCTTAGCGCAGCTGTGTATGCCCTTTCCTCCGGAAACTCTTCTTCACCTTCCAATGTGCTCGCTTCAATCCCGTTCTATCCGGTAACAATTTTTTATCACTAAAACAATATGTAAAATTCCCATTTTAATTTGAGGATCATTTACTAATTTTTTTTTTCTTTTGATTCTATAGATGTACAAGGAGCAAACAATGTTCTTTAAGTCAGAGGATTTTCAGTTTGAAGGTGACACAAACTCATGGCAATCTAATAACTCGACTACTAACATGGATGTGGTTGAATTTGTAACCTCACCAAACAATCCAGATGGGGACTTGAAGCAGTCAGTTCTCGGAGGGAAAACTATACACGATCACGCCTATTTTTGGCCACATTTTACACCCATCCCAGCCCCTGCAGATCATGATCTCATGATCTTTACTCTTTCTAAGCTCACTGGTCATGCCGGTGCTCGTTTTGGGTATGCGTGTTTCTTTACAACATATTTTGGCATTTGATATGAAAAATGATACAGGTTGACTTGTTTATATATGGCCGGTATAGGTGGGCGATTATTAAAGATAAAGAAGTATATGAGAAGGTTTTAGAGTATATCTTGATTGCTGATTTGGGGATTTCAAGAGACACTCAATTAAGAGTTCTGAAGCTTTTAAAGGTCGCCGTTGAAGGCGATGGAAAACCGCTGTTCGAGTTTTCATACAGTAAAATGAGGAGTCGTTGGGATAGGTTGACTAATGTCTTCTCAAAGTCTACAAGATTTTCAATCCAGAAAAGACATCCTTTGCATTGCAACTTCTTCAACGAAACTAGGCTACCATCTCCAGGTAGGTTCACATCATTTTGCTTTTTATGTTTAAAGCTATGTAACGAAATAACGAATCCAATATGGCAACAGCTTACGCATGGGTAAAGTGTGAGCGAGAAGAAGAAGACGATTGTGGTGCGGTACTACAAGCAGGAAAAATCATAGGTCGTGCTGGAAGCAAATTTGGTACCAGTGATCGTTATACACGACTTAGTCTCATCAAGAGTCAATATGACTTTGAGTTGCTTATTCAAAGACTCACTGAGCTAGTGTCTCTTGAAAATGGCCACTCAGAGACAATGTGAGAAGATAAAATGAACTATTTCTTATGTAAAGAAATATAAAGGGGTTATGTCGATTAACCAATTGTATTATATAAACTTGTTGGGTGTTCTTGTTTCAGGCAATATTAATCTCGTTGCCTATAAAATGTAATTGAACAAAGTAAAGAACACATGTAAGTGTGTATATACATGTATGTATTATACAACAAAGAATATGTATTTATGTATACACACACGTATTAGAATGTTATAAAAAGAAATCTCTAATGGAGATGATTTATTTTAAGCCATATATTTTGCAATTAACAGATTCTTCTTTCCTTGCGTAGAGATATAATACTCTTATTTATCATTCTTGTAATTGAGTATTCAGTTATATACAAAAATTATTCAAAGAATATCTTTTTTTTTATATGGTATCACAGCGGGATCATCGCTCGAACCGAATAACCCAAAAACCCTAAATCACCGACTTGCTGGTCCGGCACCATGGAGAAATCCGAAAAAAACACAGAAGGAAAGATGAGGTCAACCGACGGTGAACAAAGTCCTATAGCAGGACTGAACGATAAACAATATCAACAGTTCTTACACCTATTTGCAGAAAAAGGACCATCAGTGCAGGAAGAAAAGAAAGATCTCCCTCCTATAGCAAACATGGTAGGTAGATTCGATAAAGGTCTCGAGTGGCTTATTGATTCGGGTTGTACCGAACACATATCTCACAGGGCTGATTTATTTATTGATGATGTTAAAGATTCACATGAACCACCTGTAACAATACAAAATGGCGACTCTATACTTGTTAAGGGAAGAGGCTCTTGTACCCTACCTTGTGGAAAAACGATTGAAAATGTCTTATATGTCCCAGATTTCACATGTGACCTCTTATCGGTTAGTAGGCTATCTATGGATCTCCAATGTGCTTTAATTTTTTTCCGGATTTTTGTGTTATGCAAGACCTACACTCGAGGAAGATGATTGGAGCAGGTCAATATCGGGAAGGATTATATCAGATGGATATGGTGGGAGGCCAAAGGAAAGCTATGGCAGCTACGAGTAATTTGTGGCATAAACGACTTGGTCATGCTTCACATGGAAAATCTTCTCTTTGGATTTTGTTAAGAGTGATGCCTTGAAAACTGGTATGTTTTGTGATTCATGCAATAGGGCAAAATTTTCTAGATTACCTTTTCCAATTAGTTCTATAAAAACCAAGGAACCTTTCGAACTTTTGCATTGTGACATTTGGGGGAAATATAGGATCCCTACTCTCACACGTGCCAACTATTTCTTAACAATCGTTGATGATTTCAGTCGGTCGGTATAGGTGTTCCTTTTGAAACACAAATGGGAAGCTAGTGATTGTTTAATAGCGTTTCACAAATTAATTGCGAACCAATTTAACAAAAACATTAAAAGGATTCGATCTGATAATGGGGGTGAGTTTACCTCAAACCGAATGCTCAATTTCTACATCGAGCATGGAATCCTTCTTGAAACTACTTGTCCACATACCCCACAACAGAACCGTGTGGTTGAGCGAAAACATCGCCATCTCCTTGAGACCACTAGGGCACTCATATTTGAAGCGAAATTGCCTATTAGATTTTGGGGAGAATGCATCACCACAGCCGCGTATATTATAAACCGTCTTCCATTGGATGTCATAGGAGATAAACACCATACGAGATAATTTATGACACAAAACCAAATTATGAAGGCCTGAAAGTTTTCGGATGCCTTGCCTATTACCGTAACAATGAAACGGGAGGGGATAAATTTGAAGAAAGGGGGAGACCCGAAATATTTTTGGGTTACCCACCGGGAACAAAAGGGTACAAAATATATGACCCAAAACACAACAAAATTGTTGTGTCAAGAGATGTTAGATTTGTTGAACATGTTTTCCCCTATGCCACCATTGATACTTCTGGTGGTGATGAGGAGGATAATAATATATTTGAATTTCCTATTTGGTACTATGCTAGGTATGATGAGGTATTACAAAATGATCAAAGAAACTCAACGGTGAATGTTGATTATATTAATACCAACAGTGAGCCAGACTCAAGTATTGAGCTTGAAGCCCAAAATGAAGAAACCTTTTTAAATGAACCAGAAACTGAAAATGAATATGGCCCAGTTCAGACACCTATCACTCAAGACCAAGATATAACTCCAACCCAACATGAAACTAGCCCAGTTCAGACCACCATGGTCCAAGACCAAGAACCAACTTCCGCTACTAGGCCGCAGCCCAACAAGAAAACAATCCCATCAACGAACCTCCTTTGAACAGTTCACCACAAATTGAAAATGAAGATTCGGTCCGAGAAAAGAGAATTCGTTCCAGACCGCAACGCCTCAATGATTACATAGTTAAGTTGCCACCATCTATAGATCATGCTCTACCCACCATGACTTAAGAATCCTCGAGGTTATATCCCTTAGCTAACTTTATTTCTTATGAAAAATTCTCCAATACTCACAAAGCCTTTTTATCGGCTATCACCTCGAATGATGAGCCAAAACATTTTAAGCAGGCAGCACAAAATGAGAAATGGAGAGAGGCGATGACACGAGAAATAAAGGCACTTGAAGCAAACGGAACATGGACCCTAGAGGAACTACCAAAGGGGAAAAAAGCAATTGATTCCAAGTGGGTTTATAAGATTAAATACAAACTGAACGGTGAAATCGAAAGGTACAAGGCGAGACTTGTGGCAAAGGGTTTCACTCAGATGGAAGGAGTTGACTTTCATGACACATTTGTACCTGTTGTCAAACTGATCACTGTCCGAACTTTGTTAGCTGTGGCGGTTAAAAAGAATTGGATTATTCACCAATTAGATGTTAACAACGCTTTTTTACATGGGGATTTAGACGAGGAGATCTATATGAAAGTTCCTCAAGCTTTGAGAGGGGAGGAAACAAGGTATGTAAACTGAGAAAATCCTTATACGACCTGAAACAGGCCTCTCGAAATTGGTATCAAAAATTTACGGAAGCCTTATTATCTCTTAGTTTCAAGGAATCTCATGCAGACCATTCTCTATTTTTATACAAAAAGGGTGACGTTTTTGTCGCTGTGCTCATATACGTTGATGACGTGATCGTTGTTGGGAATAACAATTCAATGATACAAGAAACAAAGACCTATCTTGACAAACGGTTCAACATTAAAGATCTTGGGGTGCTAAAATATTTTTTGGGTATTGAGGTAGCTCGTACCTCAGAGGGTTTGGTCCTTAGTCAAAGGAAGTACACTTTAGACATACTAGAAGATAGTGGGATGCAAGATTGTCGGTCTAGTATGTTTCCAATGGAACAAAACCTCAAACTAGACAAAGAAGAAAAGGTACCAGAGGTAGATGCTGATATGTATCGTCGGTCGTCTTCTTTACCTTCAGGCAACGAGGCCAGATATCGCTTACTCGGTTAATATTTTAAGCCAGTTTGTTGCTGACCCTAGACAGAATCATATGGATGCTGCAACTCGGGTCCTTAGGTATTTAAAAACAACATCAGGTCAAGGGATTTTGCTTCCTAAAGAAGGTGGAATGACTCTCGTTTCCTACTCTGACTCAGATTGGTTAGGTTGCCCATATACCAGAAGATCAAGGACAGGTTATCTACTACTCCTTGAAGGTTGACCGATCTCTTGGAAATCTAAAAAGCAATCTGTAGTTTCTCGGTCATCAGCAGAAGCTGAATACCGAGCCATGGCTCTCACTGTTAGTGAAATTCTTTGGGTTTGGTGGCTTTTAAAGGAGCTTGAAGTTGAAGACCACGGCGCCACTCCTCTCTTTTGTGATAATCGCTCAGTCATACACATTGCCAACAATCCCGTTTTCCATGAACGAACTAAACATGTCGAAATGTACTGTTACTTTGTTCGGGAACGAGTTGTATCAAGAGAAATTAAGCCATTACATATCAACAATAAACTACAGATTGCGGACCTGTTTACCAAACCTCTTGGGTCACAACCACTTCGTACCTTACTTGACAAATTGGGTGTTCGAAATCTACACACTCCAATTTGAAGGGGAGTAATGGAGATGATTTATTTTAAGCCATATATTGTGCAATTAACAGATTCTTCTTTCCTTGCTTAGAGATATAATACTCTTATTTATCATTTTTGTAATTGAGTATTCAGTTATATACAAAAATTATTCAAAGAAAATATCCAATTTTTATAATCTCCGTGTGACATTCGGACAACTCACAACTGTTATAGGAGGAGAAAACAAATTCATATAAATTGATAAAATCCTAGTTGAGTATGAGAAAATTGCACTAACGCTTCATGTGGTTTTACCATTTTACAAGTTTGGTCTCTAGATATTAAAATCCATAAACTTAGTCTAAACATTTATGAGATGGTTGCACTTTAGTCTTTACTATTAACCTTGTATAATACTCTTTAGATTAATGAAAAAGTGATACCACGTTAGATTAATATGAGGGTAATTGTATCTTTTAAATTTGAAATCCTAGTAAATACTCTTTCATAGCATAACTACTCTATTATATATGCACTTAATCTTTCTGATCTGATTGAATGTGATGAAGTCGGCATTATGGAGTTCTAGAGTTTGAAAGAGTATTCTATTAGGGTTCTAAATTTTAATAGACATGATTACACTCATATGAATTACACATAACATCACGTTTTCATTAAAAACTTGCTAGGGTTAACAACAGGGGACTAAATGTGCAACCATTTTACAAATGTTTGGACTAAGTTTGTAAATTATAAAGTTATAGGCCAAGCATGCAATATGACCAAACCGTATAAACTATTTATACATGTTTCACTTTTGTATTGTTGAACAACCTTTACATGAATGACAAGGGTTTAAATGTAACTATATTTAGATTTAAACATTATGTATCATTAACCTTTACACCTACTCTTTTCATGGCCCCAAAACATCTTGAGTTGTGCATAGGTAAAAAAGAACATAATTTAGTCAATTTCGTGGGTTATAAACAAAAATAATTTACTAATGGTGTTAGCATCCCCCACAAACAACCATGTATGCAAGCAAGCTCCCTCTTCAGTTGTATCAAAAGGCCCAATTCATGATATACACTATGGACCAACTCACTTTTTAATTTCATTTTCAACCTTTTTTTATTTTCTGCAATTTCCATAAGGTTACTAGTACATGGAGTAGTAGTTGACAGAGAGATTGGATTCGTTTACTGCTCAATAATAGTTTCTTGTATTATAATTGAAACAAAACTATTTAAATAAGTAAAATAATAAACCTATACAAGGAAAAATAATAATAAGAAAAAAGTAGATTCCCTTGATTAAGTTTCCAACAATCCTTACACTTTATTATTGCCAAATATTTAATATAGGAATTGATACTATAATTTTGTATTTTCTAATACTCCCTTTCAAGTTGAGTAGTGAGATTTTCGATGCTCAACTTGTCAAGACAATTATTAAAAATTCTTCCATTGACGGCTTTGTTAATTTATCTGCTAGTTAGTCTTCTGATCAAACGAAAGGTAGTTCAATAATCCATGCTTCAATTTTTTCTTTGATGCTAACCTCCACATGCTTTGTACGATCGTGTTTAACTGGATTTTTGAAATTTGTATCACAGCTTTGTTGTCACACATGATCTTACTTGATTCGGTTGGGGAACCCAATTTCTGTTAAAAGTTAACGTATGCATAGCACCTTTGACACTCCCCATGCAGTGCATCAAAATTCTGCTTCGGCTATGTGCAATGCTACCACCTTGATCTTTTTATTTCTCCATGTAACTAGATTTCCACCAACAAAGGTAAAGTATCCTGATGTTGATCTTCCATCATCTTTATCTCCTGCCCAGTTTGCATCAGTATACAACTGATTTTTAGGTGATTTTTTGGTTGAAAGAGAACCCCATGGCCTGTTGTTCCTTTGAGATATCTGATAATTCTCCATACTGCTTCCATGTTAGTTACTTAAGGTTGATACATAAACTTACTAACTACCCTTACTAAATAGGCAATATCTGAACGAGTATGCGAAAGGTATATAAATTTTCCAACCAAGTGTTGGTATCTTTCTTTGTTTGTCAATTCTCCACCTACTTACATATGAAGTTTATGATTTACCATCATTGGGGCAGGTTTGCAATCAGCCATTCCTGTCGGCTAGAAGGTCAAGTATATATTTTTTCTAACATACACAGATACATTGTTTAGACCTTAACACTTCAATTCCAAGAAAATACTTAAGTCTTCCTAGGTCCTTCATTTCGAATTCTGTGAATAACTAGGTCTTAAAATTCTTTATTTCTTCCTCTTCATTTCCTATATTAATCATGTCATTAACATATATGATTAAACAAGTCACAACTTTACCTCTTTGTTTAAGGAAGAGGGTATGATCGGAGTTGCTTTGCCAAAATCATATCCTTTCATTGCTAAAGTAAATCTTCCAAACCACACTTGAGGAGATTGTATAAGCCCATAGAGAGATTTTTTTAACCGACATACTTCCTTTGCCTTGAAAATTTATGTGAACCCGGGTGGGGCTTTCATATATACTTCTTCTTTTAACTCTCCATGTAAGAAGGCATTCTTAACATCAAATTTATGAAGAGGCCACCCTTTATTTATAGCTATCAAAAAAAGGACTCTGATTGTGTTAATTTTGGCTACTGGAGAAAAAGTCTCAAAGTAGTCAATCTCGTATGGTTGAGTATAGCCCTTAGCCACTAACCGAGAAGAAGTGAGAAAGAAATTATGCAGCGTATAACCTTATATGGCGTATAACGCATGGGCCGTATAAGTATACAGCGTGTAAGATGGAATACATGGCGTATAAGTAGAGAAACTTATACGGAAAATCTTATACGGCGTGTAAGAAGAAAAGTGGATTTATGCGCTACACTTATATGGCGTATAAGTTAAGTAAGGACAAATTGACAAGATTTTGCATAAGAATGAATGTGAAATAATCTGAAACTTTAAGAAACTGTTCAAAAACAAAAATATGGAATGTTGTGAACTTCTGATGAAGTTTGAATGGTTAAAACGAGAATGAAACGAATGGAATTGATCAAGGAACAATCAATTCCCGAACAAAAGCGAGAATGTTCAAAGAAAAATGAATTTAGAGAAACTGGTTGAAATGAAGAGCAGGATAAATAACCTTGCTCTGATACAATGTAATCGTTGAAGAACGATGACACAGAAAGAAAAGAATAAAAGAGGTAGAGAAAGAAAATTTTATATCAATCAGAATGAAAATTACAAATACAAGAAACAAGAAAACTATATATATACACACACACACACACAAACACAAGCATACACGACCTGTAAAAGCTTGTAAAAGCTTATAAATCCAACTGCCTCCCAAAAGCGGGGTGGTGACCTTTTAGGCTTTAGCAATCTCTGCAAACAAATGACAAAACAGATAGGTGATGTCGCAAGGAATGTCGTTCTTTATGCAATATAAAGCCTAGAGGTCCCTCAGACTCACAAACCCCCGCTATAGCCACACTAAGTGATACTATGGCTTATTATGCGATGAATGTATCGAAAAAGTGAGTCTTGAAGAGCTGTGCTTTTTGAGACACTTGATCTGTATTCCTCATCTCTATAATTGAGTTATTCCCAAGCTTTTTTCGCTGTTACCGAGTGGTGCAGAAGACTTATCTTCTTCATCAGGAATGTTTGTCCCGGCTTCATAAAAGAGTTCAGTATCAGTTTTCTCAAGGTGTAAATACACATATCAATTCCAAGTTGGGTCACCGAGGTGTGGTACCATGTACCCTCGAGCCGAATTTGAATACCCTCTTGATCCCACAAGTAGAGATATCCTTGGTTTTCATTGAGAAGGAAGCGAGGAAATCTTTAGTGAGTTCTATGACAGACCTTTGTCTGTTGGTAAGACTCGAGCGTAAGGGCTTGTCACAAGACATTTGTACCGTTGAAGCTGATTAACGTCTCTTCGTGTGAAGGTACATGTATAGAGATGGGATGCTTCTCGTCGACGAGCCATGATTGCAAGCCTATCTCGAGTGATCTGCTCTCGTTGAGTGAGCTCGGGAAAGGCAAGGAATGTGTGCATGCCATCTCTTACTTCGGCCGTCCTGAAAATGAAAACGTATTAATGAAAAGGATAACGTAAATCAAAGTAAACAATCTATTCCATAGAATGAAGCACGACCTCGTGCTTGGGGAAACACGGACCTGTGGTTGACTGATTTTGACCAGGTTGACCTGCAATTCGACTATAGAGGCGTGGTCAGTGAACCACGACTTGTGATTTTGTACTGTTCTGCAGAAAATCACGAGTCGAACTCATGTGCCAACCCGGTTCGATGAAACTAACATGTCTGGTCTGGATTGAAGGATTTTTCATGTCGGAAACCTGTGCCGAGTAAATTTCACTCAAACTACCGAATTCATGAACAAATCGGGTCAAAATCTAGTTTAAACCTTTGGTAACAACACAAAACCCTTGCTCTGATACAATGTAATCATTGAAGAACGATGACACAGAAAGAAAAGAATAAAAGAGGCAGAAAAGAAAATTTTATACCAATAAGAATGAAAATTACAAATACAAGAAACAAGAAAACTATATATATATATATATATATACATGACACGTATATGTATAGCGTATAACATATATACGCTCACACCCTAGGGATAGAAGTTATTTGAAAATTTATCTGGCTTTTACATTTTTATAACCAAGGTTAAAGCAAAGGCTACATTGAGACAAATCAAAGTTGCCAAAACAATTTTGATGACATGCTTGCTAGTAGTCTAATGCGATTATCTGTTTTGGATAATTAAATTCGTTTGGTGAGTTTTTCATCCTCCTGGGTGTAACTCTTTAAGGGAAAGAAAAGCTTATTGTCCGCTTGTCTCATGCTTACTTTAGAATCTACATGTTAACGTTGGTATATATATATATAGGGGTGGGTTCTAGTAAAAACTCCTTTTAAAGAGAAAACTTAAAAACTCTAAAAAATTTCTAAAAAACTATTTTTAACTTTTTAAAAATTTTTTTTTTGAAGTTTCTTTTTTTCCCATTATTCTTATATGTTGTTATTGGTTAAAAAAAAAAAACTTGTTGGTAACCTCGTCGGTATAGTGCGCATGTGTAATAGTGTGCATTGCATATATGCAAAAGTGTTTTTATTGCATAGAATACAACACTATTACACATATTTGATACACACTATTGTATATATGCAATATAAGACTAATACACACATCGAATACACATAGTACGTATGTGTAATACAACATTAACGCACATGTGCACCACATCGACTTTTATTTTATTATTATTTTTTTTTCATATAATACAACACTACTACACATATACAATACACAAATATTGAATTACGCAATAAAACACTATTAAACTCAAAAATACATAGTAATACACATGTGTAATACAACGGTATCGCACAGTAATACGTATGTGCATTACAGCGGGTTTTTTTTTATTTTTTTTATTTTTCGAGTGAAATATAAGAAAATATAAGAATAATGGCTAAAACAGAATTTTGAAAATATTTTTTTATTTTTAATTAAAAATAATTTTTTAGGAATTTTTAAAAGTTTTTTAGTTTTCTCTTGATCCTCTCCCTATATATATATATATATATATATATATATATATTTCGAATCTCAGGTATTTAAAACGTTTTACTAATTTATCATATACAAACCTGCAAAACTGAAACTGCACTAGGAACAAAACGAAGACATATTGTTACGGAATATGTTTCCTGATTTCTATAGCAATCAATATATTATTTAGTATAAATCTGTATATAGGTGAAGGGCAGATGGGAGAGAAGAATTTAACGTGGAGTCGGAAAGCAGCTGAGGAGGCGGAAGCGGTTGCAGCAATCTCAAGCTCTGGCCATGGTAGAGCTTTCCTTGACGGATCAATTTTGGATGGTCAACCTGTTTGTGAGTGCTACGGATGTTATGGTGGAAGTGATTGCTCTGAATTATCTACCGAATGTGTTGCTGATGCTGATAGGTATAATTTATCTAAAACTCGTTGATTTACTTATCTTTAAAATATTTCGCCTAATTCCTCCTTAACAATATTATATCTGCTCGACTGGATGTGCATTAATATAATATATCTATCAAGTTGTGACGTACATTCATTCATGTTGCAGTGGAGATCCTATATACCTTGAGCCATTCTGGGTGCAAAATGCAGCAGATGCTGCGGTCGTAATATCGGGGTGGCATCGGATGAGTTATGAATACGCTGACACTACTTTGATATCAACCGAGCTCGACAAATATATTCGTAAGCTGCATTCCGTTGCCGGGAATGCAGTCACCCAGGGCAGATACATTGTCTTCGGTGTCGGGTCATCCCAACTTATAAGTGCAGCTGTTTATGCTCTTTCATCTAAAAACTCTTCTTCACGATCAAGCGTGCTCGCTTCCACACCATTCTATTCGGTAACAAGCCATAACATCATAATTTATTATTCACCTTTTCTTGTGGATTTTTATTTAATCTGCTCTTTCATTCCTCATCTATAATTGTACAAGGATCAAACGGCCTTCTTTAACTCGGAAGATTTTCAGTTTGAGGGAGACGCAAAGTTCTAGCAATCAAACAATTTGACAAATAATTACAAGGATGTGGTTGAAATTGTAACCTCGCCAAACAATCCAGGTGGAGAGTTGAGGATCAAGTCCCAGATCGATAATCAAACACGAAGTAAACGACTAACTCTTGTTTATATTAATTAGAAAATATAACTCAAAAAACTGATTACAAACCCTCAAACCTTAACTCGGTTTGACTCTTGATGAACCTTAACTTGGTTGCATCTAGATGAACCCTAACTTGGTTACATCTCGTGTGTCTCTAGATTAACCCTAACTCGGTTACATCTCACACGTCACAATCTATAATGTCTAACCTATCTTTGTTTATATAGACTAACCTAACTTGTTAGCGAAGACATTACCAAATATAATAAAACCCTAAGTTCATGGGCCCAATAGGTCCAACTTGATCACCTACACGTGACGGGCCTATCAAGTTGGAAATTACTTCCAACAATCACCCCCCTAATTTCCGACTCGAAATAGGTGAATCTTTGTCTCCAAACTTGTCTTCTTCACATGTTTGATTTGAACCATGGTCTTAACCTTCTTGGCTTTCACAACCATCTTGGTCTTGATCTCCCGGAACTCCTCTTGATCCATGACTATATTCTTTCGGCTCTCCCGAACTCGATTACCCCTGTGACCTTGTCCCCGACCATTCTCTCGGTCGTATGAACACGCACATCCACCCCTTTGGTTGCGCTCCTTGTCACCTAATCGAGCGAACATTAGTCTTCTTGATCTTCTTAAGTTCCCAAATCGGTCCAAAATATCAAACCCTTGGTCAGAACATAACTCGTTCAACTCGTATAAAAACAAACTCTGAATTAAACCCGTTTGTCCAATCCCTTGCTTCAACCCGTTGAAAGAATATGAACAAATCAATCTGAACAACTTTTCAAAACTGAATCCCTTTGCTCGTAAACCACTTGAACTTCAAACAAAATAAATTGCTTAAAATATTATGTTTTTTCTTCGTAACCCTTCTAGCTTCCTTTATAAGCCACTAAGCCAAGCTTTTAATCCTTTTTGAACTTTTGGCTTTTGTAACACCACCGTGACTTTTTAGCAGCCTCCTTGGGTTAATTAATAGCAAAACAAGAAACCCCACTTCAACAAAAGAATGCAATCAGAACCCAACCAACGTTACTGAGCTTTCCGTTGGTTCTCCCTATTGTTGTCGCCGAACAACAAATAATTTACAAACAAATTAAAGGATTCCTTCTCTCATTCTTTGACCCTTATTCCGATTGTACTACCAGAACCCAGACTTGGTTGCGGAACCAGAATGAGAGCTACTATCAAAACTCAAAACCAACGATCGAACCAACCTCTTTGTTCAATCGCGAATCAGAACTTAAAAGACGACGACAGCGACGGCGACCCTACGAACTTGGTCGTTAGTCACGGTTAATCCGGCATACTCGACGGCGTTCTTCTTCCCTTAGCGGTTGTGCCTAACTCTCACAACAGCAGCGGGCTCTTCTTCGGGTGACGACAGAGTCGATTATCGATTTCTTGAACTTGGTTTTGATACCAATTCAAGTCCCAGATCAATAATCAGCACGAATAAAACGACTAACCCTCGTTTATTATAATCAAGTCCCAGATCGATAATCAAATATGAAGTAAATGACTAACTCTCTTTTATATTAATCAAGCTCTGATACCAATTCAAGTCCCAGATCGATAATCAAACACGAAGTAAACGACTAACTTTCGTTTATATTAATAAGAAAATATAACTCAAAAAACGATTACAAACCCTCTAACCCTAACTCGGTTTGACTCTTGATGAACCCTAACTTGGTTGCATCTAGATGAACCCTAACTCGGTTACATCTCGTGTGTCTCTAGATTAACCCTAACTCGGTTACATCTCACACGTCACAATCTATAATGTCTAACCTATCTTTGTTTATATCAGACATTACCAAATATAATAAAACCCTAAGTTCATGGGCCCAATAGGTCTAACCTGATCACCTACACGTGACGGGCCTATCAAGTTGGAAATTACTTCCAACAGAGGAAACTGGTTCTTGGCAGGAAGACCATATACGATCATGCCTATTTGTGGCCACAATTTTCACCTATCCCGGGCCCTTCAGATCATGATCTCATGCTTTTTAGTCTTTCTAAGCTCACAGGTCATGCCGGTACACGTTTCGGGTACGCAAGTTTCTTTATTATGTGTGTACGCATATATTCGTCACTTAATGCATGAAATCTATAACGTATAAAGCGGTTATCGGCTCCACTCTACCATTGACTAAGCATATTTGTATTGATTATAGGTGGGTGATTATAAAAGATAAGGATGTATATGAGAAGTTTTTAAACTATATCAAGTTGGCTAATGTGGGGATATCTAAAGACACCCAACTAAGAGTTTTGAAGGTTCTTACGCTGTGTTCCCGAGTTTACTTAACGAAGGAATGGAAAGGAAAAGAAACCATTTTCATTCCTTTCCTTTCTCTCACCTTTCCTTTCTTATCTTCTTTTTCTTTTCCTTTCTTTTCCATCCAATTCCTTCCATTTTGGAAGGAAACAATTTACTCATCTTTTTCCCTATCTTTCCTTTCCTTTCTCCCCTTTAATGAAACTCAGGAACACACCATGTTAACTTTCCTGCCCTTTCTTTCCCTAAAAAAAACTCAGGAACACAACCTTATCTTTCTTTCTCCCCGTTTCCTTTCTTTTCTTTCCTTAAGTTAAACTCGGGAACACAGTGTTAAAGTAGCAACTAGAGAAGAGGGAAAACCGTTTTTCGAATTTTCTTATAACAGAATGAGGGACTGATGGGAAAGGATGACCTCTGTTTTTTCAAAGTCAACAAGATTTTCGATCCAGCAAAGACATCCTTTGCATTGCAATTTCTTTCACCAAACTAGGCTTCCGTCTCCTGGTAATTTTAATTCTTGCAAGACCATGGAAATGTCTCGGTTATAAACCAATGGCTTAATAAACAATTTTTTGCAGCTTACGCATGGGTAAAATGTGAAAGAGAAGAAGCCAATGATTGTGGTGCAGTGCTAGAAGCAGGAAAGATCAAAGTCGGTCGTGGAAGCACCTTTAGTGCCAAAGATCGTTACACACGACTCAGTCTTATCAAGAGCGAGGATGACTTTGAGTTGCTTTTGCAACGACTAACCGAGCTAGTGTCTGTTGAAAAAGGTAGACCGGAGACAACACGCAAAAGATGAAATTAGTCGGTATATATTTACATTTACAGAAACGTATAAGAGGGTAAGCTCTAACCAATTGTATAACATAAATTTGTTACGTGTAATATAGCTGTAGTATATAACCGATTTTTATTTAACGAAATATATGATCATAAGGGAGTGCATACGTAGCTATTTTTAAAATGTAATTTTCAAGATATTAGAATTATAGTGTAGTGTTTTATGTGGGTTAAATACAACTTTATATACGAATTTTGTCGCTATTTTAGATATTAATTTGTGAAACTTTTTTAACATTAAACCTTAATATAATTTCTCTTGTCTACATATTCTATATCATCGATCTATCCTCTCAATCACCGGTTTACTTATGATACCACCCACTATCGTCAACCTCCCCTCTCATGCATCAATCATCATCGTAACCTGCATTAACCGCCCCTTTTTCATAAGACAAATATTGGATACATGTTTGTTCGTTTTAAAAAAATCGTAATATTCGTGTTCGTTTATGTTGGTTTGTTAAAAATCTAAGAAACCTACACATTTTAGTTGAAAGAGCCCTAACGTTAAATAAATATAATTAACGTAAAAACTACTATATACGAATTAAATTAAAACAAAGCTACGTTAACAAATAAAAAAAATCATTACAAAATACAAAATAGCAAAATGATTAAAAACAAAAACCTAAATAAAACCTTAGTAAATATATATAAACGAAACATTTAAAAGCTCTCTAGTTGCTCCCTACATTCTCTCAAGCCATCAGATTGTTTTATTTGTAATTAAAGACTTCTCATGCATTTTACCCGAATTCACAGGTATGAGTCTCACCAAACCCATATAGCCATTAAACGGGTTATAACATCTCATTAAATTAAAAATTAATCTCACCAAATATTTGATATAAAAATCCTATAAAATAGGGATATACTCATAAATAATATTTCTAAAAAAAGATATTATTCATAATTAAGAAATAATTTTTTTAGTAAAGCAGATTATAACATTTCCTTTATTTGTGAAACCCTTTGATAATCAAGCCCTAATTATATTATTAACTTGCTTACAATAAATAAAATTAAATATTATAAACAAATAATGTAAAAAAACCCGTAATACGGCCGATAACATATATATATATATATATATGGGTAAGTTCGTGCGAAAAGTGATATTAGTGTGAAAAATGTGAAAATTTATTTCAACCAATTAATTTTTTTCTTTTAATTTTTTATTGTAATTAATTACAAGGGCAAAACGGTAAAGCTTTAGATTGCTTTATTTGTTAGGTATTTAAATTTGGAAGTTTCAAACACTACTTAACTTTTTATTTTCTTTATATTTTAATTAAATTTAAAGAATTCATAATCTTTGTATAAATATAAAAGGGTCAAGTTATTCTAAAAAGGGAGATAAAAATAAGAAGGGTGATAAGGATTTGTAGCCACACAAAAAACCATTAAAAAATTAATAAAAAACCATAACTCAAAATTTAATAAAAAAACGAAAAAAGTAAAAACACAAAAATGTTTCCACCGTCTTTCTCGTTCTCAAAAAAAAAATGTTGAGTGAAAAACAACATTGTGTCTTTTCGTTTATCATAGTGTTTTGTGTTTGTTTTCGTCATTGATTGTGTCTTTTTCCTTGACATTGTGTCTTTTTCATTGATTGTGTTATATTTTGTTTGGCATTGTGCTATATTTTGTAATCTATTGTGTCTTTTTTTAGTTATAATTGTGTCTTTTATTCATTTTCGTCATTGTGTCTTTGATCTCGGCATTGTGTCTTTTCATCGGTTTTTTTTGAACGGAAACGATGAGGGAGACATTTTAATTTTTTAATTTTTTTCGTTTTTTATTTATATTTTGAGTTATGATTTTTTTTATTTTTTAAGAGGTTTTTTGTGTGATCATAAATCTTTCTCACACTTCTTATTTTTATCTTCCTTTGTATTTTAACTTAAGCCCATACAAAAGTCATATATACATTTAAGAATGTTACCATCATTTTCGGTAATTATAAAAATATTGATTGCTTTAATGTATACGATTGTGTATGTCATGGGCTTATAAAAAAGTCTGGTTGATCGAAACCTATAATCAGACCCAAGAATCTACCTGAATTACTTCGGTTCAGCTTAGTTTTTTCTCGGGTTTGAGGTTTTCAGGTCGGGTTAGTTCAGGTTCGGTTACAAGTTTTCTAGGTTCAGGGTTCGGGTAAAAGTGACAACTCTGGTATGCATAATGCACACCCACTCATAAGTATTTGAATAATGGCAAGGTACACAAGTTAAGTTGTTAGCTACATAAACGTTTGAATTCTTCCTACACAAGTTAAGTTATTACCTGCATTAATATTGGACTTCTCTCTCCAAAGGTTAAGTTTTTACCAACATAAACATTAGAATTCTCTCTACACATGTAATTTACCTAAATATTGTAACTATATACAACCACAAAAGATTAGTACAAATGTGAACTTAATATTCAAACTTACATAGCAAAATCATCAGTATTCTTTCATCTAAGTGCTATAAGTTTGTAAAACAATAAAAGTTACTATTAAAATGTATTAAAGCTAGTGATACACTTTAAAACAAAACACAATGATAATTAATATTAGCAAGCTTAAATTTTTTTAGTTTAATATTTTTTAGCATAACATAACTTAGTTAATCCTACACTGTAACGATGATATTCCTACATTTCTTATATATCATAATGTCTTCTTGTTTACTAAATAATCTAACTATATGCAACCATAAAATATTGTAATATCTACTAAAACACCATATAACAATAACTAATTTAAGAAAAGGTAAGCATTTTTTTTTTCAGATTTTTCCAACACAATGTAACGTAGCTAATTCTACACTTTTTACATTATTATTCCTACATTATTGAAAGTAATATCATAAAAATGCAATATTTTATTATCAAATACCAAATATATGAAATTGTCCATGCATTTCAATATTCTATCCACTGCATCGAGTTCTTTTGGAATGTTTAATATTGACATATGTATGATCTTGGGGAAAAATGCGGGAGGTCTTTATTACAAAAGAAATTAAGAATACTATATATATATAGAGGATCAAGAGAAAACTCATCTTTAGGGAGAAAACTTAAAAACTCTTAAAGAATTATTTTTAATTAAATATAAAAAAATATTTTCAAATTTCCATTTTTGCCATTATTCTTATATTTTGGTCCCCTTCACTCGAAAAAAATAAAAAAAAACAAAAAAAAAACCCGCTGTAATGCACATACGTAGTACTGTGCGAAACCGTTGTATTACACATGTGTATTACTATGTATTTTTAAGTTCAATAGTGTTTAGTTGTATATATTCAATATTTGTGTATTGTATATGTGTAGTAGTGTTGTATTATATGAAAAAAAATTATTATAAATTAAAAGTCGATGTAGCGCACATGTGCATTAATGTTGTATTACACATACGTACTAATGTGTAATCGATGTGCGTATTAGTCTTATATTGCATATATACAATAGTGTGTATCAAATATGTGCAATAGTGTTATATACTATGCAATACAAACACTTTTGCATACATGCAATGCACACCATTACACATGTACACTACACTGACGAGGTTACCGACAAGGTTTTTTTTTATTTATTTTTATTTTTTTTGGAACCAATAACAAAATATAAGAATAATGGAAAAAACAAAAACTTTTATCAAAAAGTTAAAAATAGTTTTTAGGTGTTTTTAAGTTTTCTCTTTAAGAGAAGCCCCCCTATATATATTACCATTAGTAACAGAGTAGACATGGATTTATTAAGTTTTACAAAGTCATTAACCGTCAATAAGAGTATAGTTGTTTTACAAAATAATAAACCATCAAGGTAGTTTGTAAGGAATGAAAAGACGTGCTAATAATAAATTAAACATACGGACAGAGTTTCCTTACATACTAACTACCAGTTTATAATTTTAACTTAGCCAGTAAGTCTCTTTAACCTATAATTAATTATTACTTAAATAATATTAGAACCATTTCTTAAAGGGGTGTTATTATGTCATGATTCAATATTTTTATGGGCTTAGCCCATCATAATGTTTATAAATTTATTACACAGATATAATAGAATCAAAATTTTCTTACTTGATTAAGAATGACACACTAATAGAACTCCAATAGCAAGACTCCAAAGCTTGAAGTTTTTATTAATACTGGATATTATATAAGAGTACAGAAAAGAAAGAAGAGAGGTGCTAAAACTTAGCGTGCCTCCATCTAAAATATAACTCCCCTTTTATAGGGAAAACAAACGGGAAAAGTACAAATAAATTAAAATTACAAAAGTTACAGAAAAGTAAGGATGCTCTATAAGAGCAGCATGACCATTTAAATTTGCATCCAAAATCTTCATTATTGTGCTATGCCAGAGAATCTTATTATGATTTGTAGGCTATCTTCTTTTGTCAGAGCTTTATCAGAGCACTTAGAGATTCCCATTATGAACAGGGAATAAGCTTTATTAATTTTGGACCTTTTCTTTTCCTTTGTCGGATTTGCTTTGGGAAGATTCCCCTAGTTGGTCTATGAATTCCTCTTGGAGTTTTCTTAGATATTTCTCCAAGTCTGCATCAAGCCATGTGATATCCTCTATTTCTTGTGCCTCTCCTGCTAAACAAGAGGACTCAGTATAATCTCCCTGACTATTAGATGAAATGGATATGGCCTTTGAGGAATTTATTGTAGAAAAATGTTTCTTTAATTCTCTCTTCATCTCTTCCATATAAGACTTGATAATTTCAGACTTTGAAACTTCTTGTTTGCCTTCTATTAACCTTTTCGAAATATGTTCGAACGGACTATTGATTTTCTTTTGTTGTCTTTTTACCATTTGGGTTTTATAATATTCTATTCTTGAGGTGATCATGTCCATCGTATCTTGGCCTTCAATCTTATTGGTGGATATATTTATCCTGATCATTTTTGTCCAGAACTTGGTACAACAAGTTCTTTTAAGGCATGGGAAATTATCCCTTAGGGTATACCCTGTGGTTGGCTTCCATTTCCAAATCCGTGGAATTGAAAATTCAATAAAAAAATACATTGGAGCTATTCCCTCGAACCAAGAATTATTATTTTTTTGCTTCTATAAGATTGGGCGATACTTTTACCAATTCCAGATATAACTCTTTAAATGGTTCAGGAAGAATCTGAACTGTTGGTCCATATAAAATGAACCATTTTTGGAACCAACAAGGATACCTTGTTTGAAGATATTATCACTGATTTTTATAAACCCTGAATGTTTCTTTTTGGATTCTCATAAAACAAGCATTTCTCGAATCCATGGATATAATCCCAATAGTTATATTTATAATTTTGCTTGCCACCTGTTTTGGGATATATGAATTTCCTTTCTTGTAGCGTACTTAACCCCCATTTTTGGGGAGGTATAATCGTTTTTATAAAAACTATACTAAAATTGTACATATTTCTTTCTCTCTCCCCGGGATAAAAGTGTCTTATTTCTACAGTTTCTGTAAGTCGCATAATATTTTCATAATATTGTCGCGTTTTGTAAGACGGCGCTTCATATGAAGCTGGTTCTATATATTTTTGCATAAGTATCCAAGGATCATCAAAAGATTCGATATCTTCTTGATTTAGGAGGATTATTTTCTTTTGTCTCTCAGTTATAAACCAAGAATCTTCTTCATCATTGTCTTGAGTAACATATGCATAGGTAGGAGCTTTTGAAACTTCCTCTTCTTTCTGGGCCCCTGATCTTCTTATATAATGGATCATTCGGGTCAATTTGAATCTCCGTATCATTTGTGTAGTTATTAACAACATGAGCTGGAGGCAGCATTTGGGCTAGAAGCAATGTTTGAGGCCATAAGCCTCCTTGTTCCCATTTGGGCTAGGACTATATCCTATCTATTATTAATATTGAGTCCCCTGTCTCTTCCTCTATTAGGAGAGCCTCTTCCTCTTCCTCTATGAATCATTCCTGAAAATACCAAATTAAGCCGAAGAGATTATTTTCTCTTTTTCTTTTAGGATTGTTATCCTTTCTCTAGCGTTATAAATTGTATTATAATAAAATATGATCCTCCTTAGTCTATCATATGGATGAACAGTGAAATCAAGCTGTATATCATAGATTCTACGCATTTGATCTCTAATAATTAGATTATGAAGGTTTATATCCTATGCTATATTATTGAATGAAATCTTTAAATGACCTTTAATTTTTCTTCTCATTTATGTATTCCCTGGAAAGAAAATAAGGAAGACTGTTATCAGTTCCTTTTTTATATAAAATCTCAAAGTCAAATAGGGCCAACTGTGATTGCCATCTGGCAAACATTTGTTTAGAAACATTATGCTTAAAATCTTTTTTAAACATGAATCTAGCCGCTTGGCATTCGGTTTTTATTAAAAATTTTTGGTTATATAAATCATCTTGGAATATAACACACTTTAATATTGCTAAAATTTCTTTAGCTATGGTAGCATAATTCTTTTGGCTATCAGACAACTTTCCTGAATAAAATCGGACAAGATATTCCTGTTTAGTTTGAGGAGAAATTTGTTTTAGTATTCCTCCAAAACCTATGTCTGAAGCATCTGTCTTTACAACCTTATCCCAATTTTGTTAGCAATGGTTAAGCATGGAAGATTAGAGACCTTTTGTTTTATCTTTATTATTGCTTTTGTATGATTTTCGTCCCAAGGCTTAGGATTCTTTTTTAATCTATCGTACAATAAAGATGAATCTTTAGCTAAGTCTTTATAATATGGGGCAATATAATTTAAACTCCCTAGAAATCTTTGTAATTGGGTTTTATCAAGAATTTTATTAGGAAATTTATTTGCAAATTCTATACTTCTACTGATAGGGACTATTTTCCCCTTTACAATCATATGTCCCAAGAACCTAACATTTGTTTGAAATAGCATCATTTTTTGACTAAAAATAACCAGTCCGTTTTTTATTATAATATTTTTAAACAAATTTAAATGTTTAAAATGAGTCTCAATATCTTTTGAAAATACTAATATATCATCTATGTAGACAATTATAAAGTTTGAAAATGGAATGAATATATCATTCATAATTTTTTTTTAAAATTCTGAAGGGGCATTTTTAAGCCCAAAAGGCATAACGTTCCATTTGTACTGGCCAAAAGGAACATTAAAAGCTGTCTTATATCTATCCTTTTGGTCAATCTGGATTTGTCAATATCCAGATTTTAAATCAAATTTTTAAAAGATTAGTGAATCATATAATCTGTCCAATAAGTCTTTTTTGTTTGGGATTGGATATCTAATCCACTTTAATAGCTTATATAGAGGTTTATAATTTATTACTAACCTTGGCACTCTCCTTTCTTGTTCAGAATGTTTATTTACATAAAAGGCTGTGCATGACCAAAGAGATTTTGAGGAATGTATCAATCCCTTTTGTTGAAGCGAAGATATTTCCTTCTTACATAGCTCTAGATATTCAGAGTTCATTTGACACGGTCTTGCCTTTGTCGGGACATTACCTTCATGGAAGTCCTCTTCATAAGGGAGGGAAACTATATGCTGTTTTCTATCCCAGAAAGCATTTGGATGATCATTACATATATCATTTGTAAATTGGTTTTTTAGGAGTTCAATTTTTGATAATAGTTTTGGGTTTTTTAAACTTTCTTCAATTGTATGACCATTAATTTCTTCTTTGAGAAAATTAATCTGGCTAGTTTTTCCCTGAATTAATATTTCATTAATCATTTTTTCAATAGGTTGAGTTATAAACTCAAAGTAGAGATTCTTCCCGTTATAGGTTGTTGTGAACCCTTTTTTGTTTACTTCCTTTAATGGGAATATTTTTGATAAAAACGGGGTTCCTAAAATAACTTCATTAGATATATATTTTACTAATAAAAATGAAGTAGTAATACATTCTCCATTGTTGCAAATCTTTGCTTTAGGAAGCTTGTATTTTACACCCATATCTTGGTGGTTACCTGTCCTAAGAATATGTGTTGTTTTTTCAAAGTATTTTGTGGGGATAAGACCTTCTCTTAAATAATTTAGATCTGCTCTTGAGTCTATAAGAGCTATAAAATCTTTTTGAAGTTATTCTCAATTAACAAAGTAGTCTTTATTAGCCATTTTTGTGATATAATATTTTCTATGGTATGAATATATTCATCTTCTATATTCATAGGAGGGAATATTTTGGAATAAGTTGGAGATTTAGTAGTTGTTTCTCCTAATGTAGTATTATAAATACTAGTTTTTTCTAGATCTAGAATCCTTTTTTCAAAGTCATAACTTTCTTTTTTTAGATTTATTATTTCTCCTTTTAGTTTGGCTACTTCAGCTTTGATATATTCGGGAGTTGAAGAGTTATGCTTTCTATTATTCAATCTATCATGAATATGTTTCATTGTATAAGGACCTTCTGGTTCTTTTGGTATATCATCCTTCTTTTTTTCTTCTTGATAGATTATGTCAAGAATCTTTACCTTTTCTTCAGGATCTTTTATTCTTTTAAGAATATCTTCCAAAGTTTTACTGTTTATAACATTAAGGTCACTTTCATTAATATCATTATCTTGGAATTGGGATATAATTTTATAAATTTCATCTTCTGACTTTTCATTTTTGCAACAGTTTCCATAATCTTCGGGATCCGAAGTGGGTTCAGAATCATAGTCTGTATATTCCTCTGTATCAAGAATCCTACATAATTTTTCTTTGATTTCTTCTTCTATATTTAAATTATTAATTTTATTTTTCATGTTTTTTCTTTGGTAATATCTATTTGCTGTATGACCCTTCTTTTTACATGTATAACACGTTGGGGTCCATCTTTCTTTTCTATTTGCTTTTCTTCTATAACATTTTTCTCTTCTTTTAGAAAATATTTTTCTCTATAAGCTTGTTTATAATTTTTATAAGGACCTCGTTCTTTATCTTCTTCTTTTTTACATTCCATCCCAAATTGTTCACAGAATTAACCTAGTTGTCTTTTTTTTTTGTTAAGTTTTGTTTTTTAATTTGGTGATTTAATTTTAATTCATTACATAAGGCCAGACCTTCTTGCACACAAACCCCAATAAGTCTTCCATAAGTATAATTTTCATAGGGAATTTGGACATTATCTTCTCTAAGAATTTTTTTAACTCTTTCAGCAAATAAAGGTGGAAGACCATCAATAAATTTTGACTTCCAATGAGAACTATTATTCTCTGGAAGTTCATAGACTCTGCTTAAAAATACATCTTTATACCATCTTAATGATGTTAAAGTAGTACACCTAAGATTATTTAACAATGTTCTTATGGTTTTTGAATTGTCTGGCCATCTTCCCGTAAACTGTTCTATAATGGTAAGTATTAAGGTTTAAACTGCATCAGAAACATTTTGGCCGTTTTCTGATTTAACATGATTAAAGATCCGAGGTTGGTTTTCTGGTTTAATATAATTATCCCACCATCCTTTTAATTGGCATGTAAATCCTGCAATTATCATTTTGCATACATTGACATCACTATTCTGGTTATTTTTTGCTATCGTAGCGTACATCATCATACGATACGTCATCATGTATATTTGTCTATCTGTATAACCATCTAAATTCCATTCATATATGGATTTTCCATTATAGAATTGGTGATTTCATATTCTTGTTCTACATGAAGAAAATCTTGTGGAGTGAGTCTGGGATAGTAAAACATTCTTTGTCTTAGTTTATCAGCAAATTTTGTATTGTAATACTTAGGTCTTTTTCTTCCATTTAATCTATTTATAGAATCTATTGTATAAGCTTCGAGAGTCTCGTCACTCATGTTTTCTTCTTCCAAAGTATGCAATTCTAATTTGTAAAATCTTTCTTTTAATATTTCCATCAATTGATTTATTGGTTTTATTTTATAATCTTCTATTTTCGGGGGAGGTTGAACTGTAGGTTGGATCTTTATAAGATTATTATCTTTGGTTTGACTTGTTTCTCCTTCCTCTTTATTATTTGAAATATATTTTTCTATCTTATTGTTTGTTTCCTGAAGGATTTATGACATATTATTTAGACATAGATTCGTATAATTATTTTGATTTATTAGCTGGTTGATATGAAGAACAGCTGCTTGAAGAGAATCGTTGGTTATTGGCTTTTTAAAAGCAGAGAAATATATTTCTTCATTTTCTTTTTTCATTTCAAAATCTTCTCTGGGAGGAAATATTAACTTGACAATAGTTCTTGTAGTTAATTTATAATTTTATTCTATTATAGAGACATATTTTTGAGAATATTTGTTTATGAACCATACTGAAAATTCTATAATCTGTTGTAGGATTTCAAGATGTTTATAAAATTCTTCTCCTAGTCTTATTCTTTCATCCCTTGGAAATGATTCCATAAACCATTTTATAAAAGGTTTCCATTTTTTTTGCTTATATTTTTCACATATCTGTTTTCTAATAGCAGATCCTGGACTGAAATCTAATTTTTTATAATCCATTAAAGGTTAAAACTCATTTGAGAGACTGTATCTTCCTCTCTAACTTGTTGGTGATAGACATCTGAGACTAGATTATCATTATTTATATTTAAATTTTCTGCCCTGTTAGGTCTTATTTGAGAAGTAGAGGCCCTAGAAGGTTTAGGAAACTCTACTTTGTAATCTAAATGTGAAATATAAGACTTAGCTGAAGATGATCTATTAATCTTTGTGATATTGATTTAAATTCATTATCCTCAAATTCTATTTCTATATTTCCTTCAGGTGTTTCTATAAAGTTATTTAACTTATGTTTTATTTGTGGTTGTTTTTTTATTGCTTTGTTTATCACCCAATTTTATGGGAATGTTATTTCTTCCCATTTAACTGGTCTTCTAATAGAAATATTTGATTTTCCATAATTTGTTTCTATTAATATTGTTTCATCATTTTGTTTGTTAATTCTTTTGCATCTAGCATTCATGGTGGTTAACAACCTATAATATATTCTATAACAAATGCAGATTATTTCAGAACCCTGGGCATAATTGTATCCATGGGTTTTTACATATAAAGTTAAAGCATCATCTATATTTTGATCAGATAAAGACAAATGTAAGTCTGGATAAACATCAAAATATACTGGACCGTGTGCTAGACTGGTTTCTATAATACCCATTAATAATTGTTTCCAGTTTATACGAGCATCTCGTAATACTGCTATAAAACTTTCCGGTAATCCCTGTAAAGTTAAAGGCTTAAAAGCAACTTGGACTAGACCAACATAAATAAAATTATAATCTTTTTTGTATCTGACTAAATCAGAAAGATTTAAAAGCTTTATTATCATTTCTTCATTACTGACTGACACAGCTTCCTCAGTTGTTTTAACAACTTGTTTTCAATTTAAAAACTTATCAAAACTTCTAATTTGGTATATAACCTTTGTGTTGATATGAAGAATTGTCCATTTATTTAATAAATCAAGATTTTTTGGAATATCATATTTCTCGCTTGTACTGTTTTTAACAGTATTTTTCTTTTTGAATAAGTTAATCATTTCAAAGATTAAAGTATTGAACCATAACACACATACCCTCCTTTAATTCCATGGCTCTGATATATATATATATATATATATATATATATATATATATACATATATATACTGGATCAGGATCATGTGAAAACTTTTTGAGAATTGAGAACTATGAGAACCATTTAATAATCCAAAAATAAAAAAAAATCATAAACAAAAAAAAACACAAAAATAAAAAAAAGTAAAATATCCAAAATTCTTATTTATCCCAGTATCTTAAAAAAACGGAAAAAAAAATTCTCGGTTTAGCTAAATTATACATATATGTAGAACATGTACATATATGTACACATGTGTTTTTTTATACACATATGTATAATTTAAGGTAAATAATAATGTACATATGTGCATTACGTAACTAGAGATTAAATGAAAGTATACATATGTGTATAGGTATAGTATGAATTAAAAAAAACGAAAAAAATTTTCTCGCTTTAGCTAAATTATACATATATATATATACATATATGTACGCATATGTTTTTTTTTATACACATATGTATAATATAAGATAAATTATAATGTACATATGTGTACATTACGTAAACTAGAGATTAAATAAAAGTATGCATATATGTATGGTATAATACTAATAAAAAAATTTGGTTTTTTTTTGTAATGAAACCGGAATGAAATATAAGAATTTTGGTTTTTTTAATTTTTTAAAATTTTCAGTTTTTTTTTGTTTTATAACTTTTTAAATCTTTTTTTAGAGGTTTTTTTTAGTGGTTCCAAAATAGTTCTCAAAGTTCTCAATTTGCCAAGGATACTCTTAGGATCTTTACCATATATATATATATATATATATATATATAACGAATGTAACAAAGTAATATTTATGTATCAAATCAAAACAAAACTCTCTTAAACAATAAAACAAATTATTACAAAATATAAAATAGTAAAACGATAAAAAAACTTAATAAACCCCCGTAACACGGGGGCTAAAAGCTAGTATGTATATATATATATATATATGGGAAAGTTAACGTACAAATGAAATTAACGTACTAATTGGGAGAATTATGTAGAGTAATTATGTAATTACATCATAGAGTCATTACGTAATTACTCTATGATGTAATTACATAATTACTCTATTTGATTCTCACTATTAGCACGTTAATTAATTTCATTTGTATTTGATCCAAACTATATGTAAAAAAAAACCCATAAGATCAGGATCATGTGAGAATTTTTTGAGAATTGAGAACTATGAGAACCATTTTGGACCACAAAAAAACCCAAAAGTAAAAAAAATCATAAAACAAAAAAAAACACAAAAGTAGAAAAAGTAAAAAAACCAAAGTTCTTATTTACCATCCCGGTTTCTAAAAGAAAAAAAAATGTAAAAAAAATCTCAGTTTAGCTAAATTATACATATATGTATAATATGTACATATATGTACACACATGTTTTTTTTTCCTATACATATATGTATAATTTAAGGTAAATAATAATGTGCATATGTGTATATTACGTAACTAGAGATTAAATGAAAGTATACATATGTGTATAGGTATAATACGAATTAAAAAGAAAAAAAATCGGTTTTTTTTATTATACATATATGTATAATATGTACACACATGTTTTTTTTCTATACACATATAAAATTTAAGGTAAATGATAATGTACATATGTGTACATTACGCAACCAGAGATTAAATGAAAGTATACATATGTGTATAGGTATAATACGAATTAAAAAGAAAAAAAATTGTTTTTTTTTAATGAAACCGGAATGAAACATAAGAATATTGGTTTTTTTGACTTTTTTTAAATTTTCGTTTTTTTTCTGTTTTATAATTTTTTAAATATTTTTTAGAGGTTTTTTTTAGTGGTCTAAAATGGTTCTCAAAGTTCTCAATTTGCCAATGGTTTTCTTAGGATCCTTACCATATATATATATATATATATATATGGGTTAGGTTCAAATAAGAAGTTTGATTTTCTTAAGAACGCTAGAAGGAGGGTATTTTTGTCTTAACACTTTTATATCAAAACCCACTTACTTTAATCTCAAAACCCACTTACATTAATTTCAAGAACACACTTACATAAAACCCAATTACATCTTCACTCATCTCCTACATCCACCACCACTCCACCATCCACCGCCACCACACCCGTCACCCACCGCCACCACCTCGCCGGAAAAGTCCGAAAAAACACAATGGAAAACACTATAAAAAACACAATGGAAAAAAACACTATGAAAAAAACACAATGATAAAAAACAATAAAAAAACACAGTTGTATGACACAATGTAAAAAAACACAATGGAAAAAACACAATGAAAAAAAAAACACAATGAAAAATACTATTGTATAACACAATTTTGTAAAACACAATTTATAAAAACCCACTAATTTTTTTTTAATTTTTATATTACAATATGGTACTCATATTAAAGATAAAAAGATACTCGTTATTATGGTGAATTTGTTTTTCAATAAAAACGTAGTAAAAAAAAGTTATGAACGTTTTAAAATGATGGGGGAATTTGGCATGTTCCTTGTATGTGGAGAGAAAAAGTCAACAAATGTGTTAATCCTTTTATGCCCTCCCCCCTTCTTTTACACTTGATTTCCCCGTAAACTAATCTCAACCCTCCATGTTCAAAATCAATAAACAATATTACTTCTTATCCTTCTTACAAAAACTATACTTCCTATTATAACCTAACCCATATATATATATATATGTATATATATATATATATATATATATATATATATATATGTATGTATATATATGAGTGAAGGACAAATTAAGACACTTCATTTTTAAGTAATTTACAAAATATTAAACACAATGTACAACTATAATGCATGTTGAAAAATGGTAATATAATCTTTCAACATGTTCATTTAATATATTTACAATTTTTCACCTTTAATTTTAGTTAAATTAAAAAATAGTTGTAAGTTTGGCCCTCATCTTTAACTATATATTACTTTCTATTTTAACTTTTAACCAACTTCTCATCTATTATTTTTAAACAGCCATAACTTTTTGATACGTTAATATATTTTAAAAAAAAGTTGCACTTTAAAAACGAATATTTTATTCTCTTTAATTTGAGTATGATATTGTTGTAAGGTTTTTTAACTAAAAAAATAACATGTTATGCACTGGTGTTTGCGCTTCGAATTTGAATGTTTTAAGTTAAACCTTTGAGTCAAACCATTAGTTACAATTTTTTGTCATAAAAAATCAAAATTGAACCGTCAAAAAATTGAAACCGAAAGTTAAAGAAAAAACCAACCATGAATCTTAACAAATGACCGGTTAAAACGGTTTCAAGCCAAACAATGAACAACAAATTATTGTTACATGATTACCTGGGTTCGTGTTCAAACACCCACTGCATCGTGGGGGCACCTGTCTAGTATATATATATATTCATCTTCTTTTACTTTAAATCTCATCTACACACAAAAAATATAAAAATAAATATAAGAAGTGATTAGTAAGTCTTTATATTTTCGATCCCTATAATTTCTTCTATCATATTTTAGGAATGTAGAGAAAGGAAAAAACAATAATTCTTTTATTTTCTTCAATTTTAGAGATAGGAAACTAAATATTAAAAGCTTAAGACCCTCCTCATAAATTAATACACTAGTATGTATCCTCACACATCATTTTTTATCTATACAATAGGGTTATGCGAGTCATATAACACCTGATTGTGTCAGCTTTTCAGACATTGTCGGTTATTGTTTCTAGTACCTCCTATAGCCTAATACGGGTCGCATATGTCTATATGGGCCTATAGGCCTACACAGGCCACATAGACAAAAAAAATTGTTTTTTACTTATTTTTTAAGATGAGTAAATTACTGTAAGTTTGAATAATATAATAAGATAAATTCTCTATTTAAATCTATATAACATATTTGGCAAAGCAATTTATAGTTGTACCCCAATAAACCTTCGTTTAAGATTATATTATGTTACGCTTTACAATAGTCCTTACACAATAATTAATCAGTGAGTAAGCAAATAACAAAACGATAAGCTAGAACATACTGATAAGCATCTAGTACACATATATAAAAATTTAAGTGTACCTCAAAATACATCATCATCATCATCATCATCATCATCATCATCATTATCATCGTACTCAGTATATCCCACCAATAGCAAAGCTATGGTAGGGTCTGAGGAGGGTAAGATGTAGGCAGCCTTACCTGTACCTCAAAATACATTGTGTGCAAAACACATGGTCCACATATATAAAAGTGTACCTCAAAATACATCATGTTATAAACACGGGTCGTATATCCCTATACGGCTCGGCTCGTATAGGCTTGTAAAGTCGTTTTCAAGTTGCGCTTAACAGTGGTCAAAGACAGACTGACTTTTTCTGCAAAAGTTTTCTATACGGTCGTATAGTCCTATATGACCCGTTTAGGTTTTATGGTGTACCAGGTGTTGTACGAGCAATTAAATACCTATACGGTTCGTATAGATCTATATGGTTCTATAGGCTGCAAAAAGTTGTTTTTTTTATCCCCCATACACTTGTCAGTCACACGTAGCCTATACAGCCCATGTAACATATACAAGTCATATAGACATGCCCTATCATCATGAAGAGGATCACATCCCTTATTAAAACATGGTTTGAAATGTTGAGGTAATCCGGACACAGGTGATAGTGACCAAAGAGGATGGCTTTGCAGGTACTTTTTACGCATGTTTGGCCACATTAATTGTCGTTTTACACGTTATTCTTTTCTGCATTTTATTTATTTTTGATTATTTTAACTTTTCATTTCTTTTAACTAAAAAACAATTGATGTGCAACTACGGTCCAATAAGTCATATGCTATCGAGTGAAATATTACAAGCACATTAACTCCCATATCAGCTTATGTGACTTGAAAAATGTTGACAGATAGGCACCTAGTAGAGGTGCAAACGAGTTGAGCAGACTAGGCTTGTGCTCAGCTTGTTTAACTTATACATAGCTCAAACTCGAGCACTGCTTATTTCGATCTCTGTTTTTAAAGCTCGACCTCTTCTCTTTTGTAGTTTTTCAAGCTCGAGCTCGGCTCATTTATTATTTATTAATTAGTTTTCAGGGTTAGGTTATTCCATAAATGAGAACAAAAATAATAAGGATAAAAATGATTTGGTCACAAAAAAAACTCCTAAAAAAATTATAAAAAAATCATAACTCAATAAAAAAAATAAAAAAAAAGTTAAAAAAAAACAAGAATGTTTCCTCGTCTTCTTCGTTCTCAAAAAAACCACAATGTTGAGGAAAATAAATCATTGTGTTTTTTTTTTCTATTTTCGTCATTAACTGTGTCTTTTTTTTTTCTTAATATTATGTCTTTTTTACCTGATGTTGTGTTATTACTCAACATTGTGTTATGATTTGCTCGGTATTGTGTTATATTTTACAATCTATTGTGTTTTTTATATATCATTGTGTTTTTTGTTTATTTTCGTCATTATATCTTATTTGGTTTTTTGTTTTTGTTTTTTTGGGCTCGAAATACGAGGGAAGTGTTTTAGTTTTTAAATTTTTTTTTGTTTTTTATATATATTTTGGGTTATGATTTTTTTATATATTTTTCTTTGAATTTTTTAAAGTGTTTTTTGTATGGTCACAAATCCTTTCACACTTCTCATTATTGTCTCGCTTTGCATTTTAACTTTTCCCTTAGTTTTTTGTAAGGCCCCCTACCCGGGTGCCCTACTTTCTTGCTGGTTGATTTACTCATTCACATAATTCGTAAAATCAGCGTTAATTAAAACATTTCACGGAAATAAAAGTCATTCATTCATTCATAACATAACCTTCTTGTCTTAAAATATCATAACATAAATCCATAAAACATAAAACGACACGGGTGTCTTCTTCATCGCGATGCCAGTCTTCCTCTTATTGCCACGCGTCCTCATCAAGCAACTTGTCTCATTCTACTTGCATGCATGCATACTAAAAGTCAGCTACACTGAGTGAGTTCTAATTAATTAACGTACATTACATCCACTTACTTACCAATATTGTCCGAAGATACGTATTGATACTCACTCATTCGTCTATCATTCAATCATACATACGTACATTCATACATACATTCATACTTTCATACTAACAACATACTTCAGATACTATAAAGATCCGGTCCTCACTTACCTTGGATATTATAAGGGTCCAGTGCCTACATACCTCGGAATTATAAGGATCCGGTGTCCTTTCATCCCTTGGATCTCCTCAGAGTCCAGTCCCTACTTACCTTGGATATTATAAGGGTCCAGTGCCCTACATACCTCGGTTATTATTAGGGTCCGGTGCCCTCTAACATACCATACCATTCTAACTTCATTTCATTTCCATCTAATTCCTTCAATCATAACTAATATAACATTACGTGCATACTAATTAATCAATCCATAACGTTCACATTCATACACAAACATGTATCTAATATATACTTACCATTTAAGTTAAGTGTATAAATCTAAACACATCGTAGTATGCACACAACCCCGAAAACATAACACATAAAAGGGACTAGAACTCACCTGGATCCTGTTACGTTCACCGTTTATAGTAATGCCCTTCCTGAGTTGTGTGCGGCTAACTATTTAACACATATATTCATTAATTAACCACGTACTAACATAATTAATTAGATTTGTATTTATTAATCTAGCGTACTTGATAGGCTAGGCTCGTTTGTTTGGGCTAACAAATCTAACGAAATAACTTCATTTAATGACGGTCTTTATTTTGCGTTCATATCCTCCCATTATATATATATATATATATATATATATATATATATATCTTCTTTATTAATAATATGTTCCTTTCCTTTGACACATTATTATGCGTGTGTATACACACACACATATATATATACCTTTCTTTTAATTTAATCTTATATATATATTTCTTTGCTTTAACGGATTATTTATCTTAAAAATTATATCGGGTTATACGGGGGTGACGAGATTGGTTAGTTTATTTTGTTGGTTCATCTTGGATTAGCTAGAGAATAGGCCTATTAACACTTGGGCTTGGCTAGAACAAGCTCATCAGAACTATATTAGTAGCTGGGCCAATTCCATTCTCTTTGGAGCCCAGTTTGCATGACCCATTTCGCATGAGCTGGTTCGCTTCGCATGAACTTTTTTCGCTTGACCCGTTTCTCATAAAATGAATTTTGTGCGAGCCGGGATTCGAACCCGCGACCTCCCACTAACAATGTTGTGTCTCAACCACTCAACCAACATGTCCATGTATTTATTGCCTCATTCACTTTGTATATATTTATGTTTTGTTTTCCTTGCTGCTTCATGTTGTTCTTTATTACGCAAAGCCACTGTGGCTTATTATTGCTATTATTACATGAGTTATTATTATAGCATTATTACTCCATGGCCATCTGCTTCACGCTATTACTATTATTATTACATGATCATTTCTCATATTATTATTACTATTTTAACAACAACTTTTTATGTTATTACTATATTTATTACTATTATTATTACATTATTCATATTATTAATATTTCTATTGTTTTTATTATCATCCTCGACGAAGATCTAGCTCGTTTTGAATAAAGTTCGAGCCTTTATCGATTTTTAGTGCCCGTCTTAGCTAGATCTTGAATCCCTTATACAAACCGAACCTAAATGAACAAACTTTTCATTATAGAACGTACCTTAGACAAACCGGTTTGAATCGGTTTCTCATACAAGGTCGGATATTGGTGTATTTCTTACTCGTTACGATGCTCTAACACCAACGACTTCTTTCTTTCTCGGATTGGGAGCCGAAACGAAAAGAGTTATGTGTGTGTGTTTTTAGAGTGTGTTGGTAAAAATGCAAAGGTATGGAATTATGAGATCTCAGACCCATTAATCCACTAAGTCCATGTTTTATTTTTAAGTCCATATCCATTTAAGCCTACCATCTCTAATTTTAATTTATAACTTATTATTATACGACGATTAAATAACAAACTTTATTTAAATATTACTTTATTTATTATTTCTAAAAGTCGGACGTTACAAGTCTCTCTTCCTTAAAAAGGTTTCGTCCCCGAAACCTATCTATTACATAAACAACTGCGGGTAGAACTTACGCATCTCCTCTTCTGTTTCCCACGTCCCATCGGACCCCTTGCGATGTTTCCAGATCACCTTAACTAAGGGGATAACCTTTTAACGAAGTTGCTTATCCTTACGGTCAACAATCTCGACTGGCTGCTCGATATAATTCAATCGCTCATCAACTTCTATGTCCATTAACGGCACACGCGACGTGTCGTCTTCAAGACACTTCCTTAGGTGAGAAACGTGAAAGGTAGAGTGAATCCCTTCCAGTTCTTCAGGTAAATCGAGCTTATACGCCACTTCTTCTACACGAGCGACAATCTTAAACGGCCCAATATACCTTGGACTCAACTTTCCTCTCTTTCTAAAACGAATAATGCCTTTCCACGGCGAGACCTTAAGCATCACGTTATCGCCAACGTTAAACTCGATCGGTCGTCGTCGCTTATCGGCATAAGATTTTTGACGATCTTGAGCAGCTTTCATCCTTGCCTTGATTTGATCAAACTTCGAGGAGGTTTCTTGCACAACTTCCAGACTACCAATCTCTTTCTGACCAATCTCTCCCCAGCATACAGGAGTTCTACAACGTCTACCATACAACATTTCGAAAGGAGGCATTCCAATGCTAGAATGATAGCTGTTATTGTACGAGAACTCTGCTAGATGAAGATGATCATCCCAACTTCCACCAAAATCTAACACGCATGCACGTAGCATATCCTCAAGGGTTTGGATAGTCCGCTCAGACTGTCCATATGTTTGAGGATGATACGCCGTGCTGATGTTCAATCGTGTTCCCATAGCTTCATGGAACCTCTTCCAAAATCAGGAAGTAAAACAAGTATCTCGGTCGGATACGATCGACAAAGGCACCCCATGCTTCGTCACTACTTATTTAATGAACACTTTCGCTAACGTTTCTGATGAGATGGCCTCTCGTATAGGCAGAAAGTGAGCACTCTTAGTCAAACAGTCCACAATCACCCAGATGGTATCATGATTCTTAGCTGTACGCGGTAGCTTAGTTATGAAATCCATTGTGATGTGTTCCCATTTCCACTCGGGTATCTCTAGAGGCTGTAGCTTCCCATACGGTTTCTGGTGTTCTACTTTAACTTGTAGGCAAGTCAAGCACTTGCTGACATAATCAACTACTTCATTCTTCATACCAGGCCACCAATAGTCCTTCTTCAAGTCTTGATACATCTTGTTAGATCCTGGGTGAATCGAATATCGAGACTTATGAGCCTCGTCCAGAATTCGACTTCTGAGATTCCCATGGCGCGGAATCCACATTCGATTGAATCTCATCTTTACGCCTTGCGTATTATCAATCAACTCAGTCTGTTGCCCATAAATCCTCTCTTTCTTACTAACCCTTCATTGGCGAGGACTTCCATCTGAACCTTGCTGATTTCCGTAAAGAGATCTGTGTTGACAATCAGTTTGTAAGACCTTACAATAGCTAACACTTCCTCATTCTTCCGGCTTAAGGCGTCGACAACTACATTAGCCCTTCCCGGGTAATACTTGATTTCACAGTCATAGTCTTTGATCAACTCTAGCCACCTTCTCTGTCTCATATTCAATTCTTTCTGCTCAAAGAAGTACTTCAAACTCTTGTGATCTGTGTAGATAGTACACTTGGTACCATACAAGTAGTGTCTCCAGATCTTAAGAGCATGTACTACAGCTGCTAACTCTAAGTCATGCGTTGGGTAGGTACATTCGTGAACCTTCAGTTTTTTGGACGCATAAGCTATGACCTTTCCTCGTTGCATCAACACGCAACCTAACCCTTGATACGAAGCGTCAGCATAAACTTCTAAATCCTCATTACCGTCGGGTAAGACAAGAATCGGAGCTTGCGTGAGCTTCTTCTTTAATTCTTCGAACGCCTCTTCCTGTAATCTACCCCAACTGAACACCACAGTCTTTCGGGCCATACTGGTCAACGGTGCGGATATCTTGGAGAAACCTTGAATGAATCTCCGATAATAACCGGCCAACCCTAAGAAACTGCGTATCTCAGTCAGATTTTGCGGTGTCTTCCAATTCTTTATTGCCTCAATCTTAGCTGGGTCCACAGTAATCCCTTCAGGAGTGATTATGTGACCTAAAAACTGCACTTCACGCAACTAGAACGCGCATTTTGAGAACTTGGCGTACAGTTTCTCCTCTTTCAAAACTTCCAGTACTTCTCTCAGATGCATAGCATGATCAGACTCGCTTTTCGAATAAATCAGTATATCGTCGATGAAAACGATAACCGACTTGTCTAACATTGGTCGACATACCCTATTCATCATGTCCATAAATGCCGCGGGGGCATTCGTTAGACCGAATGACATCACGAGGAACTCGTAGTGTCCATACCGCGTCCGGAACACTGTTTTAGGAATGTCTGCCTCTTTCACCTTCAACTGATGATAGCCCGATCAAAGGTCTATCCACGAGAACCAGCTAGCACCTTGTAACTGATCGAACAAGTCGTCAATCCGTGGCAACGGATACCTATTCTTTACTGTAAGCTTATTCAGCTCACGGTAATCGATACACATCCTCATACTTCCGTCTTTCTTCTTCACGAACAACACCGACGCGCCCCACGAGGAAACACTCGGTCGTATGAAACCTTTGTCGAGGAGTTCTTGCAGTTGGGACATCATTTCTTTCATCTCGGACGACGCCAGTTGGTAAGGTGCTTTCGCGACGGGCTGTGTTCCTGGTACTAACTCAATTTGAAATTCTACCTCTCGTTCCGGTGGCAACCCCGGAAGGTCCTCAGGGAACACTTCGGGATAGTCGCACACTGTAGGAACATATTTTACTTCCTTTACCTCCGCCGAAGCGTCGACAACATATGCCAGGTAGCCACCGCACCCTCGCCTTAATATCTTATCGGCTTTTATCATCGAAATGACGTTAAACCCTTTACTTTCTTTATCACCATAAACCGTCACTGTACCACCATCCAAGGACCTTAACCTTATTAACCTACTCTTACAGACTATCTGAGCCTCGAATTCAGACAACCAATCCATTCCCAAGACCACATCGAACCCTCCTAAGATCATTACATAAAGAGTAACAGGGAATTCACATCCTTCTAATTCTATCTTACCGTTCTTCACCATTCTCAAGATCCTAACAGAGGTATCACTAGCAGTTTCTACCATAAACGTTTCAGGCACTCGACAACATGTCATTTTAGCTAACTTACAAAATGTCACATCTACGAAACTTCTATTAGCACCCGAATCGAACAAGACAGAAGCAGAAATACCGTTTACGAGAAATGTACCTGTCACAACATCAGGAATTTGTTTAGCTTGCTCCTGTGTCATCATGTAAGCCCTGGTTCTCGGCCTATTCTTCTCAGCGTCTCTCTTCCCACTTCCTCCAACTTCACCCTTAGTGCATTCTTAAGCCATGTGACTTGTCTTCCCACATTTGTAGAAGGTGGGTTATGTGTTACATTCATGAGCATAATGCCCCGCCTTTCCGCACTTAAAACAGACGTTTGACCCAAGTCTGCACTCTCCTCCATGAGGTTTTCCACACTTATGGCAGACATTAGTACCAGCACCCCACTTACATTTATCACCATGAATCTTCTCACAAGTCTTACACAATTTCCTTTCCCACACCTTCTGCTTCTTATCCTTGGGGTTCCATAACTGAGTACCGTGCCTCTTTCCCTGATTATCCCACTTCTTATCTTTCTTCACTTCCACCACAACGTCGTCCACCGCCAAGTCATCATAGACCATTTCCGCCAGTTTGACCGCGGAATCAAAGGTAGCAGGTCTATTTGCCTTGACCAGTGTGTGGACGTTCTGTGGAAGCCCCCTGATATAACACTTGATCCTCTTGGCTTCCGTGTCCACCATTTCTGGCACCAGCCTGGACATACGGTTGAACCCGGTAGTGTACTCGCGGTGTGTCATTTTTCCCGCTTTCAAATTCAGAAACTTCATCTCTGCTTTCTCAACCTCAGAATCAGCATAAAACTTCCTCAACACCATCTCTCTCAGATCGTCCCACCTCATAGCCTTAATCTCAGCAGCAGAATTCCTTTGTTCAATAGTTTCCCACCAAAACATAGCCTCATCAGCAAATGATTGGGTAGCGAAGCCCACAGCTTGCTTGGGACGGCACTCGCTGATGCGGATAACCTTATCCATTGAGGTTATCCACTGCAGAGTACCGATCGCTTCACCAGTACCAATTAGCTGGGGTGGGTTACAACCTTTGAAGGTTCTGTACTTGCAACCACCTCGGCCTCTCTTGTCACCATTAACCTTCACAGGAGGAACTTCACTTGATGCCTCATCCTCAGTATCCTTTTTACTACTTTCACCAGTCTTCTCAACAGTCTCAGTACGGCTTCCAGTAGACTTATCTGATTGGAGATTCTTCACTGCTGCAGCAACAGCCTGAGAAATCGCAGCTTGAATAGCAGGGTCAAGCTGTTGCTCTTCTTATCTCACTGTCATGCTTCGTTCTTCACTCTGCTCATTAACGGGTTCTTCAGAGGGTACTTGGTTAACACGTGGCCTACCGCGGCGTCCCGTGCGTCCCCATTGCTTAGTAGTCTTAGCACCAGTCATTTGAATTCTAAGGGAAAAACACAAACATCGTCACGTTAGGAACTATTTAGTACAAGGATAGTAAAGCTGCAGGTAATAACAGTGGCCAGCTGGGATTAGCTGCTCACGCTACTTTCCGTGTCCTATACACTTCCTTTCGTGAGTCTACTCGTGCTCGGTTCTACTTAATGCAGATAAACAATCAAACATTTCAAACAAAAGCAAGCAATTCTATCTTAAACAATTCATATAAACCTCTTACTTATCCCTACGTTATACGTAACGGATTCACATATTAAGCTTGCTTGAGTGACACATGGCATTCTCTGACAGGCATCTTCTTTCTTTCTTCTTTTTGTCCCATTCTCTATTCGAGTATAAGCATGTAGGATGCTTATTCTCTCAAACTTATGCTCTGATACCAACCAGTAAGGCCCCTACCCGGGTGCCCTACTTTCTTGCTGGTTGGATTTACTCATTCACATAATTCGTAAAATCAGATTTAATTAAAACATTTCACGGAAATAAAAGTCATTCATTCATTCATTCATAACATAACCTTCTTGTCTTAAAATATCATAACATAAATCCATAAAACATAAAACATAAAACGACACGGGTGTCTTCTTCATCGCGATGCCAGTCTTCCTCTTATTGCCACACGTCCTCATCAAGCAACTTGTCTCATTCTACTTGCCTGCATGCATACTAAAAGTCAGCTACGCTGAGTGAGTTCTAGTTAATTAACGTACATTACATCCACTTACTTACCAATACCGTCCGAAGATACGTATTAATACTTACTCATTCGTCTATCATTCAATCATACATACGTACATACATACATACATTCATACTTTCATACTAACAACATACCTCGGATACTATAAAGATCCGGTCCTCACTTACCTTGGATATTATAAGGGTCCAGTGCCTACATACCTTGGAATTATAAGGATCCGGTGTCCTTCATACCTTGGATCTCCTCAGAGTCCAGTCCCTACTTACCTGGGATATTATAAGGATCCAGTGCCCTAAATACCTCGGTTATTATTAGGGCCCGGTGCCCTCTAACATATCATACCATTCTAACTTCATTTCATTTCCTTCTAATTCCTTCAATCATAACTAATATAACATTACGTGCATACTAATTAATCAATCCATAACGTTCACATTCATACACAAACATGTATCTAATATACACTTACCATTTATGTTAAGTGTATAAATCTAAACACATCATAGTATGCACACAGCCTCGAAAACATAACACATAAAAGGGGCTAGAACTCACCTGGATCCTGTTACATTCACCGTTTATAGTAATGCCCTTGCTGAGTTGTGCGCGGCTAACTGTTTAATACATATATTCATTAATTAACCACGCACTAACATAATTAATTAGATTTGTATTTATTAATCTAGCGTACTTGATAGGTTAGGCTCGTTTGTTTGGGCTAACAACTCTAATGAAATAACTTCATTTAATGACGGTCTTTGTTTTGCGTTCATATCCTCCCATTATTATACATATATATATATATATATATATATATATATCTTCTTTATTAATAATATGTTCCTTTCCTTTGACACAATATTATGCGTGTGTATACACACACACACACACACACATATATATACCTTTCTTTTAATTTAATCTTATATATATATATCTAAATATATTTCTTTGCTTTAACGGATTATTTCTCTTAAAAATTATATCGGGTTATACGGGGGTGACGAGGTTGGTTAGTTTATTTTGTTGGTTCATCTTGGATTAGCTAGAGAATATGCCTATTAACACTTGGGCTTGGCTAGAACAAGCCCATCAGAACTATATTAGTAGCTGGGCCAATTCTATTCTCTTTGCAGCCCAGTTTGCATGACCCATTTCGCATGAGCTAGTTCGCTTCGCATGAACTTTTTCGCTTCGCATGAACTTTTTTCGCTTGACCCTTTTCTTTTAAAAAGAATTTCGCGCGAGCCGGGATTCGAACCCACGACCTCCCACCAACAATGTTGTGTCTCAACCACTCAACCAACATGTCCTTGTATTTATTGCCTCATTCACTTTGTATATATTTATGTTATGTTTTCCTTGCTGCTTCATGCTGTTCTTTATTTTTTTTATATTAGTGATTGGTCGGGCAAAAAGTCAGAATTCGAGATTTTAAATCAACAATTCCAAATAAAAAAACGACCAGGAAGATGCAATAGAATTCTGGGAGAACATTCCATATGCACAAAAATCAAAAAGTGCTCTGTTACTAGCTCAATCAATTTTTAGAAGATATATTAAATTACCCTTATTAATAATAGCTAAGCCAAGCCACTATGGCTTTTTATTGCTATTATTACATAAGTTTTTATTATAGCATTTTTACTCCATGGCCATTTGCTTCACGCTATTACTATTATTATTACATGATCATTTCTCATATTATTATAATAACAACTTTTTATGTTATTACTATATTTATTACTATTATTATTACATTATTCATATTATTAATATTTCTATTGTTTTTATTATCATCCTCGACCAAGATCTAGCTCGTTTTGAATAAAGTTCGAGCCTTTATCGATTTTTAGTGCCTGTCTTAGCTAAATCTTGAATCCCTTATACAAACCGAACCTAAATGAACAAACTTTTCATTATAGAACGTACCTTAGACGAACCGGTTTGAATCGGTTTCTCGTACACGATCGGATCTTGGTGTATTTCTTACTCGTTACGATGCTCTAACACCAACGACTTCTTTCTTTCTCGGGTTGGGAGCCGAAACGAAGAGAGTTATGTGTGTGTGTGTTTTTAGAGTGTGTTGGTAAAAATGGAAATGTATGAAATTATGAGATCTAGGGTTTTAGGGAAGGTTTAAGGGGTACTTATACCCTTAGCTCCTGGACCTCATGCCCATTAATCCACTAAGTCCATGTTTTATTTTTAAGTCCATATCCATTTAAGCCTGCTATCTCTCATTTTAATTTATGACTTATTATTATACGACGATTAAATAACAAACTTTATTTAAATATTACTTTATTTATTATTTCTAAAAGTCGGACGTTACATTTTTAATTATTTATAATTTTTTATATGTATTGTTTTTCGATTGTAATTCTATATAACATAATGTATATATTATTTAGTTAATTTTCCATAAAATTATATATACTAATCAACAATTATTAAATACACACCCATACACACATCTTAAATATATATAAACGAAACCCTTAAAAGCCCTCTGATTCCTCTCCGCATCCTGTCAAGCCATCAGATTTCTTTACATGTAAATGGACGCTTCTCTTGCATTTGACCCGAATTCACGGGCATGGGTCTCACTAAACCCAGATAGCCCTTATACGGGTTATAGCATCCCATTAAATTAAAATTAATCTTACAAAATATTTGGTATGAAAATTCTAAAATAGTGATATACTAAAAATTAATACCCAATTTAAAAAGAAATGATATTATCTTTAATTAAGAAACAATTTTATAGTAAGAAAAATAAGTGGGTCATGAGTCTTATCAAATCTTGGGGTTTCTGATCAAATAAAAGCACATTTGTTTCCTATCGGCAACACTAATAAAGTTTTCACAAATATAATTATATTATTAAAAATTCAATGCCTAAAAGTTTTAACCAAAAACAATATTATTTGTAACAAAGCTATACAATATCTGCTTCATTAAATAACCCATGAAGCAATTGCAAAATTGTTTCATGAGCCTTTCGAGTTTATGCATGAGGTTATTGTTGTATAAAGACGAGATGTGTTTTCAACAACTCATCACATAAGCATCAAAGAGAGCAAAATGTATTATTAAAAAAAAAAATAACCAAAACTATATAGAACTCTATTGCTTAATTCTAATTCACATTGCATACAAGTAGGGGTGTTCAAAATACCCGAACCCGATTAACCCGACCCGACCCGAACCCTAATAAGCTTATTAGGGTCGGGTTAAACATGGTCAAAAAATATTAATCGGGTTATTCGGGTTGACCCGAATAACCCGAACTATTAATAGGGTCGGGTTTCGGGTTCGTTTTTGGAAAAAAAATCGGGTTAACCCGTATAACCCGATTAGTGTTGTTTGTTTGTGTTCATTTAAGTATGCTCATTTGAGTTCGTTTATGTTTGTTTGTGTTCATTTACACTTGTACATATATGTTTATTAACGTTCTTTTATGTTTGTGAATTGTTCATCTAGATTTTAAATGAATGAATATAAACGAACACGAACATGTTCATTTTTTAAACGAACGAGCATGAACACAAATATTTTTCCGATTAAGTGTTTGTATTTATTTAAAGTTAAAGGAACAAAGACAAACATGCCCTTGTACGTGATCGTTTGTAAGGGTGTTCACAGTCCGATTTTAACGGTTTTTAGGACAAACCGTGAGCCAAACCATTAATAAAAACAGAAAACGAACCGTTAAGATAGGAAACATAACCTAACTAAACCGTTACTAACCATTTGGTTTCACGGTTTGGGTATATATATATATATATATATATATATATATATATATAGGGTGGGTTCTAGTAAAAACTGCTCTTAAAGAGAAAACTTAAAAACTCCTAAAAACTTCTAAAAAACTATTTTTAACTTTTTTTAAAATTTTTTTCTGAAGTTTCTTTTTTTTCCATTATTCTTATATGTTGTTATTGGTTCAAAAAAAAAAGAAAAAAACTTGTCGGTAATCTCGTCGGTATAGTGCGTAGGTGTAATAGTGTGCATTGCATATATGCTAATGTGTTTGTATTGCATTGAATACAACACTATTGCACATATTTGATACACACAATTGTATATATGCAATATAAGAGTAATACATACATCGAATACACATTAGTACGTATGCAATATAAGACTAATATACACATCGTATGTGCACCACATCGATTTTTATTTTATTTTTATTTTTTTTCCATATAATACAACACTACTACACATATACATTACACAAATATTGAATATATGCAATAAAACACTATTAAACTCAAAAATACATAGCAATACACATGTGTAATACAACGGTATCGCACAGTAATACGTGTGTGCATAACGACGGTTTTTTTTTTATATTTTTCAAGTGAAATATAAGAAAATATAAGAATAATGGCTAAAACAGAATTTTGAAAATATTTTTTTATTTTTAATTAAAAATAATTCTTTTGGAGTTTTTAGGAGTTTTTTAGTTTTCTCTATAAAGGTGAGTTTTCTCTTGATCCTCTCCCTATATATATATATATATATATATATATATATATATATATATATATATAAAGTACGAAACAAATATACTAGTTACAAAAATTCCTTTATTGTATACCATCGTGCTACAAAAGATCTGCTCAAGTTTTGAGGTGTTGTGTAAGGTGAACATGTGCAAGGTTTTTAAAAGTTTAACAATAATCAACTAGATCTACTGATAATAGATATGCAATGTAACGCCCGTTAATTTCCGATTTAAGGATTTTAAATCATGTAAAGTATGTATACTTCTCGGGAGTTATCCGGCATTTTTCGTTGACCCTATCATCTTCCCGGTACGTTAAGTCATCTAATCGTTCCTCACAAGTTGCCATATCCCTTAAATTAGAAGGGCTAGAGTGTAACATGTTTATTTATATCATAAAAAAATAAACCCTAAACCCTAGCCACCACATTGCAGCCGATCGGACCAAAAAGACCCCCCCTTGCGATTTTCTTCTGTGCAGCCAAGGTTAAGCCATAAAACTTCAATTCAAGGTTGGTTTTATGATTCCCCATGTCTTTTACACCTTAATTGATCTTTGTATTATGCGTATTGATCGATAAACGACTTGTTTTCGGTTAACCGGGTAGCTGTCCAATTGAGCGGTTTCGGGACTATTTTGGTTGAGGTTTTTGCACCAAAATCTTCCTAGGTATGTATAGTATAACATACTTAAAAATCATGTTCACTGGTGTTCGTTAGATTGGTCAACTATTTGTAGTTAGATTGTTAGCGTTCGGTTGACTAGAATTGTAGTTTGATGCGTTTAACGCGAGTGTTGTTGTGATTAACCACCAATTCAGCTCGGGGGCACTCGGTTTGATGTACGGTCTGTTGAAAAATCATTTTTATAAGTTTTGGGGCTGAATTGGTTGTCGGTCACTCCAACGGGTCGGTACAACGCGCAATTGCGTTTATTGATAGTTGGTGCGTTGTACTTGCGAGTTACCGACCCATTTGACTCGTGTAGCGTCGTGTGGACTTTTTGGCTGTGATTTTATCATATTGGGTCCACACGGGGCTGAGTTGGATGTTAACGGTCTAAACGACTCTTAAACGCGCGTGTTAGTGTCACCTAGTGCTTCCGGGGGCAAATTGGGAATTCTTTATTCCCGGGAGTACCTAAGGGTCGTTTTGGTGAATGTGAGGCCTCGGGGGATGTTGTGATTTAGTTTGATGAGGTCAAGGGTTTAGGTAACTCGAACCATGTTAGAACGTCTCGTAGGATAAACGAGCCCTTTCGATGTCGATTGTAATGTTTGTATGTAAACCGACAGGTGTTTGAGTTTTGGGATTACTTAGGGATCATCTAGCTCGTGGTGAATACGTGTCTTGTGTCAGGTGAGTTCATGATGCCCCTTTTAACTCTTTTTATGTTTTTGGGCTAGCATGCACACCTAAGAGATTTTGCTTGATGAAACGTTTAAACTATTTTATATAGGTTTGCTAGTATATGGTAGGCCTTGGGATGTTATAGTATGTATGTATTATTGTATGGCCAATATTTGGCGATGTTGGTAGTTGTTATCGACTACAGATGTTACGTTTTCCTACTTTATGTTTGCATACGTTGATGAGATGTTACGTGTTTGGGTTGTATGTTTGCTCGACCCTGATGTTATTACTTGGATGTTATATATATATGTATTTATATATATATATATATATATATATATATATATATATATATATATATATGGATGATTATTTATCGAAGATGATGGTCTAACTGATGTATCCCTTTTATAGTTTAAAACCTTTGGAATGACTATTATGATTATTATTATTGATGTTATTTATTAAAACTTGAACTCACTCAGCTCAAGCTGACTTTGTGTGCATGTTAGTATGACTTTCATGTTAGAAGGAAGATGCCTTATCGCTTGAACGTGAACGAAGCTACTTGGACAGTGAAGGGCATACGTGGATGGAAGATTTCATTATTAAACATTTTTTTAAAAGTTTTGTTAAACATATTTAAATTGGTTTTGGAAACTTATTGTATTAATCATGGTTTTCCGCTGAATTTTACTCTGAATTGGTTGTTTTAATGAAATGAACTATTTTTTAGTTTAAGTATTTTGTATGAATACCAACTGTAGGGTTCCCGGGATTCGGGGTCTTACAAGTTGGTATCAGAGCCATGGTTCGAGGGATCCGAGCATCCCCGAATACTTGGACTCGAACTGTAAGAAAAGAGACCAGTATGCCCACCGCGAGTAGCTGCACGCCAAGTGGTAACTTTAAACTATTTAGTCATTCCTTTGAATTTAAAAGTTTCAGTATGTGATTAACTGTTTAAGTGTTATATAGAAGGCTAATGTGGTTAGGGACAGGGGGTGATTAGGACGAAGTGCGGACTGTTAGTGTGTCTACTCAGGGTTACTCATATGGTGACTTTAAGAAGTGTGACCCTCCTTCTTTCGATGGTACTAAGGATGCGTTGGCAACATATCAGTGGGTGAGGGAGATGGAGGCCGTTCTGAAAGTTAGTAAGTGCAAGGGGGATGACATGGTGACGTATGCTACTGCCTTGTTTCGTTCCGAGGCATTGTGTTGGTGGGATAATCTGGCGCAAGCTATGGGTGATCGTTCGATTAGGAGGATGACATGGGATGAGTTAAAGAAGTTGGTTCTTGATCAGTTTTGTCCTCCGCATGAATTGGATAAGATTGAACATGAATTCTTGACCTTGGAGGCGGGCAGTATGACGCATCGGGAATATACCACAAAGTTTAATAAGATGGCTCGTTTATGTCCCGATCTGGTTACTCCTGATGCAAAGAGGATAAATAAGTATGTGAAGGGCCTTCCGGTGGATATTCGTAGGGGTGTGGTGACCACCGACATGAACTCTTTTCACTCGGTAGTTACCTTAGCATGTACATTGTATGATCAGAGGTAGAAGTTACAGCCGACCGAGACTAGGAAGACTTGGAACACTAATTTGTACGGTAAGCAGCCCGTGGGAAGCAATTTTAATTCGTCTGAGAAAAGGGTGAAGACTGAGACTTCTGAGTTTAAGAGGGATGCGGCGTTCGGTAATTGCAAGAAGTGCGGGAAACCGCACAAGGTGGAATGTAAGAGTGGGTCTGGCTCCTGTTTTCGTTGTGATAAGGTTGAACACCCCAATTCCGAGTGTCCGACGTTGACTTGTTTCCGCTGTAAGGGTTCCGGTCACTTGGCATCAAACTGTCCTACCAGTAAGGCGGGGGGGGGGGGGGGGTCCGGTCAGGGGACTTCCTCGAGGGGGAAGATGGAAGAAAAGCTGAAGGCCATGGCGAGGGCCTTCAACATCTCCAAGAGGGAGGCGAAGGATGATGCGGATGTTGTTTCAAGTACCTTTTTACTTGATGAATTAGAGGCGTTAGTCTTATTTTATTCGGGCGCCAGTAGAAGTTTTGTGTCTACCGCTTTCTGTTCTTCGTTGAATAAATCACCCGAGCGCGTAGTCGATGTGTTTGAGGTTGAGGTCGCCGTAGGAAAATCCGTTTTTGTGTCGAGGGTTATTCAGGGTTGTTCCATCAAGTTGTCTGGGTATAGATTTCCGGTGCGGTTGTATTTAATGCCGCTTGGTTATTTCGATGTGGTGCTCGGGATGGATTGGCTCACGAGTGTTGATGCTCAGATCATTTGTGGTCAGAAACTTGTTCGTCTGAAGGCCCTGGATGGGACCCAAATTACGGTCTTCGGTGACCGGAATGGTGCGACGCCACGTATCATATCCATGCTTAAGGCGGGAAGGTTGATGCAGCAGGGTTGCGAGGCGTATCTAGCGTATGCTATGAATATGAAAACCGAGGTCGCTACCGTCGGTGATGTTCCTATCGTTCGGGATTTCCCGGATGTATTTCCAGATGATTTGTCAGTGTGCTGCTGGACCGGGAGGTCGAGTTCCAAATCGACCTTGTGCCGGGCGCAAAACCCGTTGCTCGAGCCCCTTACCGTCTAGTACCGAATGAGATGAAAGAACTTATGGCTCAGTTGGAAGACTTGCTCGACAAGGGCTTCATTCGACCGAGCATCTCACATTGGGGTGCCCCGGTCTTGTTCGTTAAGAAGAAGGACGGTAGCATGCGGATGTGCATTGACTACCGTGAATTGAATAAGCTCACTGTTAAAAATCGGTACCCTCTTCGATTGACGATTTATTTGATCAGCTCCAAGGAGCTAGTTGGTTCTCGAAGATCGACCTTAGCTCCGGGTATCATCAGTTGAAGATTCGGGAGGAAGATATTCCTAAGACTGCCTTTTGCACTCGTTATGGGCATTATGAATTCCTCGTGATGTCTTTCGGTTTGACCAACGCACCGGCTGCATTCATGGATCTTATGAACCAGGTGTGTAGGCCGATGCTCGATCGTTCGGTTATTGTGTTCATCGACGACATTCTTATGTATTCCAAAAGTGAATCCGATCACGCCGGTCATCTCACGAAAGTTTTGGAAGCTCTGTGAAAGAACAAATTGTATGCGAAATTTTCGAAGTGTTCCTTTTGGTTACATGAGGTTTAGTTCTTGGGTCATGTTATTAACCCGAGTGGTATTTTGGTTGACCCTGCAAAGGTGGAAGCCGTAAACGAATGGGAATCTCCTAAGTCTCCATCCGAAATTAGTAGTTTTCTAGGTTTGGCGGGGTATTACCGCCGCTTCATTCCCGACATTTCGAAAATTGCTTCATCATTGACCAAGTTGACTAAGAAGAGTGTTAAGTTCGTTTGGGGTACTGAGCAGGAGGAGGCTTTTCTAGAGTTACAGAACAGGTTGACGCATGCTCGGATTTTAGCTTTACCCGATGGCACCGATGATCTGGTGGTTTATTCTGATGCCTCTTATCAGGGGCTTGGGTGTGTTCTGATGCAGGAAAGTCGAGTCATCGCTTATGCCTCACGGCAGTTAAAGCCTCATGAGGCGAATTATCCTACTCACGATTTGTAGCTGGCGGCGGCTGTGTTTGCGCTTAAGTTGTGGCGGCATTATTTGTACGGTGTTCCTTGCGTTATCTATACCGATCATAAGAGCTTAAAGTATTTCTTCGAACAAAAGGAACTGAATATGCGTTAGCGTCGATGGTTGGAGTTGATTAAGGATTATGATCTGGAGATTATGTACCATCTCGGTAAAGTTAACTGGTAGCCGACGCGTTGAGCCGGAAGGAGAGACCGAAACCTATTCATGTGAAATCTTATCAGCTTATTCTTAAACCCGATATTTTGAAACAAATAGCCAACGTCCAGAATGAAGCTTTGCAGGTGGAATGGATTATGTCAGAACGTATTTGGGGTCAGGAAAAGTTGTTGGAAGACGTCGGTGATGGGGTGAAGTATAAGGATGGGCGTTTATGGGTACCGAGGTATGGGGGATTCAGAGGTAAAATTTTGGATGAAGCACACAAGTCGCGCTATTCCATTCATCCGGGCGCGACCAAGATGTACCAAGACCTGAAAAAGAATTATTGGTGGCCTGCGATGAAGTTTGAGGTGGCTCAGTATGTGAGTAAGTGTTTGACGTGTCTACAAGTTAAGGCCGAGCACCAGAAACCGTTCGGGAAACTTCAACCATTGGAAATACCTTAGTGGAAATGGGAGCATCTTACGATGGATTTTGTGACTAAACTGCCTCGTACTCCTAGGGGTAGCTATGACACCATTTGGGTAATCGTTGATAGATTGACCAAGAGCGCTCATTTCTTGCCAATTCGAGAAACATTTAATTCTGAGCAGCTGGCTGATGAGTTTATTCGTGAGATCGTTTCTAGGAACGGGGTGCCGGTATCTATTGTTTCGGATAGGGATACACGTTTTACCTCCAGGTTTTGGAAGAAATTTCATGAGGAGATGGGTACCAAACTCCTCATCAGTACTGCTTATCACCCGCAGACGGATGGTCAATCCGAGAGGACCATTCTGACTCTCAAGGATATGTTGCGAGCTTGTGTTATCGATTTTGGTGGTAGTTGGGATCGTCACTTATCGTTAGTCGAGTTCTCGTATAATAACAGTTATCACGCCACGATTGGAATGCCACCGTTTGAGATGTCGTATGGTAGGAGGTGTAGGACTCCAGTTTATTGGGGTTCCATTGGTCAGAAACAGTTGGGTAGTTTGGAGGTGGTTGAGGCTACGACTGAGAAGCTATTGTGTTTGAGGCTGGGGATCGGGTTATGCGGATAAAAGGCGAAGACCTATTGTGTTTGAGGCTGGGGATCGGGTTATGTTAAAAGTTCCTCCTTGGAAGGGTATTATTCGTTTTCATAAGAGTGGGAAGCTTAGTCTGAGGTTCATTGGTCCGTTCCGTATATTGTCCCGTGTTGGTGAGGTAGCGTATAGACTGGAGTTGGCCGATGAGCTCGCGGAGATTCATCCTACTTTCCACGTGTCCCATTTGAGGAAATGTTTAGCTGATGGGGAGGACCATGTGCCTCTTGATGATATTGAGCTTGATAGTAAGTTGAACTACGTTGAAGAACCGGTTGCTATAATTGATCGTCAGGAAAGACGTTTGAGGTATAAGGTGGTTAGGCAGGTGAAGGTGCAGTGGGGGCACCGTAGGGGCTCCGAGGCTACTTGGGAGTCTGAAGAGGAGATGAGGAAACTCTATCCGTAGTTGTTCCTGTTGTATCGGGATTCGGGGACGAATCCCATTGTAAGGCGGGTGGACTTGTAACGCACATTAATTTCCGGTTTAAGGAATTTTTAATCATGTAAAGTATGTATACTTCTCGGGAGTTATCCGTCATTTTTCTTTAAATTTTTTTAAGTGTTTTTTGTATGGTCTCAAATCCTTTCACACTTCTCATTATTGTCTCGCTTTGCATTTTAACTTTTCCCTTAGTTTTTAATTATTTATAATTTTTTATATGTATTGTTTTTCGATTGTAATTCTATATAACATAATGTATATATTATTTAGTTAATTTTCCATAAAATCTAAACCAACCATAAAATTATATATACTAATCAACAATTATTAAATACACACCCATACACACATCTTAAATATATATATAAACGAAACACTTAAAAGCCCTCTGATTCCTCTCCGCATCCTGTCAAGCCATCAGATTTCTTTACATGTAAATGGACGCTTCTCTTGCATTTGACCCGAATTCACGGGCATGGGTCTCACTAAACCCAGATAGCCCTTATACGGGTTATAGCATCCCATTAAATTAAAATTAATCTTAACAAATATTTGATATGAAAATTCTAAAATAGTGATATACTAAAAATTAATACCCGATTTAAAAAGAAATGATATTATTTGTAATTAAGAAACAATTTTATAGTAAGAAAAATAAGTGGGTCATGAGTCTTATCAAATCTTGGGGTTTCTGATCAAATAAAAGCACATTTGTTTCCTATCGGCAACACTAATAAAGTTTTCACAAATATAATTATATTATTAAAAATTCAATGCCTAAAAGTTTTAACCAAAAACAATATTATTTGTAACAAAGCTATACACTATCTGCTTCATTAAATAACCCATGAAGCAATTGCAAAATTGTTTCATGAGCCTTTCGAGTTTATGCATAAGGTTATTGTTGTATAAAGACGAGATGTGTTTTCAACAACTCATCACATAAGCATCAAAGAGAGCAAAATGTAATATTAAAAAATAAAATAACCAAAACTATATAGAACTCTATTGCTTAATTCTAATTCACATTGCATACAAGTAGGGGTGTTCAAAATACCCGAACCCGATTAACCCGACCCGACCCGAACCCTAATAAGCTTATTAGGGTCGGGTTAAACATGGTCAAAACATATTAATCGGGTTATTCGGGCTGACCCGAATAACCCGAACTGTTAATAGGGTCGGGTTTCGGGTTCGTTTTTGGAAAAAAATCGGGTTAACCCGAATAACCCGATTAGTGGTGTTTGTTTGGGTTCATTTAAGTATGCTCATTTGAGTTCGTTTATGTTTGTTTGTGTTCATTTACACATGTACATATATGTTTATTTACGTTATTTTATGTTCGTGAATTGTTCATCTAGATTTTAAATGAATGAATATAAACGAACACGAACATGTTCATTTTTTAAACGAACGAGCATGAACACAAATATTTGTCCGATTAAGTGTTCGTATTTATTTAAAGTTAAATGAACAAAGACAAATATGCCCTTGTACGTGAGTAAGGGTGTTCACAGTCCGATTTTAACGGTTTTTAGGACAAACCGTGAGCCAAACCATTAATAAAAATAGAAAACGAACCGTTAAGATAGGAAACAGAAACTAACTAAACCGTTACTAACCATTTGGTTTCACGGTTTGAAACAGAAACTAACTAAACCGTTACTAACCATTTGGTTTCACGGTTTGGGTATATATATATATATATATATTGGTTTTGGAAACTTATTGTATTAATCATAATTTTCCGCTCAATTATACTCTAAATTGGTTGTTTTAATGAAATGAACTGTTTTTGAGTTTTAAGTATTTTGTATGAATTCCAACTGTAGGGTTCCCGGGATTCGGGGTCTTACATTCAACAAATCCGCTTCATCTTAATCTGAAATGAAATAACAAATAGAATTGGAAATTTTAATATCATAAACACACCTCATTATAGTAGTATAGTTTAAGCAAAGTATATTCATCCTACGGTTCGGTCCGGTTATACGGTTTGAAAATTTTAAAATCGTAAACCAAACCGTTCTTTGCGGTTTGAAATTTTTGAAACCAACCGACCAAAAGTTAATAAGAAAGCCCGACAATGAAACTAAACAAATGATCGGTTTGAACGATTCCAAACCGAAGTATCGAACCATGAACATCCCTAATCATTTGGTTCATCTACAGTCCTGTATGCAATAATAAGATAAATATTGTAGTCCAATGGTTACCAACACAAAAATCAATTTAAAAATATATAGCAACCCGATTAACCCGACTAACCCGACCCGAATAACCCGAAACCCGATTAACCCGAACCCGACAAACCCGAACCTTAATAGGGTCTGGTCGCGGGTTAGATTATTTTTTTTCAAAACCCGACTAACCCGACCTGATTAACCCAAAACCCGATCGGGTTGACCCGATTAACACCCCTACATACAAGTAGCAATTATGGCATGCATTCCATGCCCTGTTTTTATTCAAAGGGGACAAATTTCTTACGGATGGACTCTGCAAACATTACCTACAAACAACAGACACAATGAGACCTTCAGCAACAGTTTCAGATATCAAAGCACACACAACTACTAAACACAGAATATAAAACTCATTTCTATAATGTTTCCTCAAGTGCAATTAGATAAAGCAAAACTTAAATTAGTACTTGAGAAAAAATGAAAGAATGCATAGTAAGTTTGATATAAACGTTTCGTCAATGAGTGCTACTGTGCTAGATTCCAAATGTTTGGTCTTTCATTTATTATTTAGTACAAAACTAAGCGAATAATCACTTACCATCATCCCGAACTTTAAAAAATGCATTTTGTGTTACTCACACTTCGAGAAATTTATAAGTTACAAATGACAAGAAATCTTATCTGAATTTTTGTCAACAAAAATGATGTAAAAGGTGTGCATTAAACACTCATTGATTTTTTTTTTTTTAATTTCAAACATTAGTCTAGTTTGGGTAGAACATGCACCGGTTCAACCCATTATTAAGTAAGATGGTCAAACTTGTCTTGACCCAAACGAAAATAGCCCTTTTTTGAATAGATGCTTTTTGATCAGAACTTTCTGAACCGTCACCCGAACTTGCCGGACCTAACTTCACCACTTTCAGTAACCACTAACCGAAAATGCACATATAATCATTGCGCACGCAATTGGCTTCACATCAGGTGTGGCTGAACGTTTCACAAAAACAAGATAATTTAGAAATTATATAAAACATTGACATGATTAAAAAAAGAGAGAATTTATATAAAAGTGAAAAAGCTAACCGGTGCTGAAAATGTGACAATTTTGTGCTCCAATGTTGGGGTTTCTAATCAAATAAAAGCACATTTATTTCCTATTTGCAACACCAATAAAATTTTTACAAATATAAATATTATTAAAAATTCAATGCCTAAAAGTTATAACGAAAAACAATATTAGATTACATGGTTACAGTAATTTGGAAGAGAAAGTATTAGAAACATTTTTGTTCCATCTCCACCAAACGAGAGACCTACATCGCTTGCTCGGTCCTCCACCAGAATTAGGTTATGAATCACTCCATAGTATCTCACACATCAAATCTATAACATATTAATATAACATAATGATATGATATTAGTACTAATAAATACAGCTTTCTAGACTAAAATACAAAATAAAAGTAGAAAAACATACATACCTTCATATGGAGGGCTCACAAAGCAGAACAATTGCTCTAATGTCAGACCTTCACACCATCAGTGCTAAAGAGTCCACCATTAACAACAAATATTTTATTTTTTAAAGTATCGGCTAATGGTAAATAACAGAAAACTTCTGCAAATATCCCGCATATTTTCTTCATGCTTTTGCTTTAAGTGTTTTCCACGATTAAGATTTATAGTTGAAAAAGTCAAATAAGTCAATAAACTTGCTTGAATGAAAAAAATGTTAAAGCGGATGGGAAACTTTTACCATGACGGTGACATAGAGTTGAATGCAAATGGTGTGAAAATAACCTCTGCCGAAAATGATCCTCGGTCAAAAAAAATCCTCATCAAACAATTAATTGAACAAAAAAAGATAAACCTGTTATGGTTGCGAATGTAATTGTTGTAAATATCAAAATATCATCGTCAACATTTCTGTTCAAACCAGTATACATCTCAGAACCACAAACTCCTGTTGACCTTTTCATTAAAAACAATAAAAACAATTTTCATTTAAAACCAATTATAATCAATTAATATCCCCTAAAAATAAATTCAATAAATAATTTATGATGATTACAAACTAACACTCACCTCCAGTCGTCAACACGCCCTCTTGATTGACCGTCATTGTAATAATTATAGTTTACTGTGAGAACTGCATACAATAAAATGAAAAAAAATGGTAGTTTGATATTTACTTTTTGGTTCAATTTTAAACCAAAATCAAATTGGTTATTCGGTTTTAAAAATCCAAATTTGATTCACACCAAATAACAATATTGATTATTTAAGTTTTGTCATTTGGCACAAGCTAATATAACCAATCCAATTAAAAAACAAATAATAGTTAAAAGTAAACATACGTTGGTCTAAACTGAAAATATTGTTGTATATATTGTGTAGTCTATAATCAAGAAATCAATCAATTTAACAAACAAACAAACATGGTAATCTTGTATGCGATTGTATGATAATGAAGTAGCAACCTGGATTAATCTCTGAATCGTGGATCACTTTCAGATAAACCTATTTGCGGGTTACACGCAATGATTTATCGGATAAGACAGAGATTTTCTGTAGATGGAATTGGATTTTGATGATTCTATGCGATGATGAAGAACCAGAGAGAAGTAACCGTCTTATCTGCTCTATTCCTATGCGATCGAGATTATTGATTATCTTAATGTCAGGGAAAACATCGATCAACATATATGGTCAATTCCCTCATGAGCCCAAATATTAATTAAGCCCATTTCATATACCACTTAAGCCCAAGTAAATAAATAACAAACCAATGTTATTATAAAGCCCAAATAACCTTTAGGATTAAATCGAGTCCGCACTTCCGTGTCACCTAACTCGTTTAATCTCTAACGTTATTTCCTCGATCAACAAGTTAATCCAATAGTACTAAAATAACCAACAAATATCTAACCGAACAGAATTTAAACCTAGTTTCCAATTCAGTTTGAAACTACCTAAACTCGGTTTGGTTACGGTTTCAGCCGAGAAAAATCTTTAATTAAATAAAGGCTGCAAATGTGCATTTATGACTTTCAATCTGCAGACCTTTTAGGGTAACCTTCTTGATACTTTTAGCACACATTTTACATACTTGTTTGCCATTTATATTCACTCTCTTAATAATTTTAGGGCATAGTTGGTTTCCATTCAGTTTATTTTTTTATCTTCAGTTTCTTGGTGCATTTAGCATGCATTTGATACTAGAGCTCAGATCGATTAGAAGAGCGAAAAGAGGTGAGCTTTTTTAAGCTCAAGCCAAGCCTGAGCCCTAAATAAATCGCGTTTAGTTATCGGGACTGAGCTCGAGCCATGTATGGGAAACTCGCTTATCATTTTGGTACTTCTAGGTACTAATTTCGCACTACGACCGAGCCTGACCCGAGCTTAGGCTCATTTATGTTTTTCTCAAAATATATAAACCGATAAATACATATATAAATTAGTTAATATATAATAAACGAGCCGTGCCCGAGCCGAGCTCAAGTTTGGAAAAACAACTCACAAGCCGAGCTCGAGCTTTGGAAAATGAGCTTGAAACGAGCCGAGCTCGAGCTTGAGCTCTCGTAAGTCAAAACGAGCCGAGCTCGAGCTTGAGCTCTCGTAAGTCTAAACGAGCCGAGCTCGGGCTTGGATTGGCTCGATCACACCCCTACGCTTGAGCAAATGCTTCATTTTCTTTCTTCTTGATTGCTAAGTTGTTTTTCATTAAGGTTGAAAATAATTAGCATCCGATGACCTCAATGGCAGCTTTTATATACCCTAACTAACAAAAGCAGTAACTTATTAATTGTATTTTAAGAGATTTATCTTCTTTATCCAGTAAACGTGTCATATGAAGCTGAAGCACTTCCATTTAAGCATATAAAAGTATCTTCTATACACAAGCTTGTCTAGGAAACTGCATAGATCAAAGAACAAGTAAAACTCTTCTGTAAACAGCAATTTCCACATAAGAATCTAAAAGAAGCTACTAAATCCTTGATGACAAGGTTTTTTGGTTGTAAGTTACCATGCCATTTGTTTTCTTTACATGTTACTGCCTATGCACAAGTCCATTCAACTTTAACATAATATTGGAGCGACCATGAGTAGCGTTTCTTCATAGTCCACTTTCTTCATAAGGCTAATAACCAAACCAATCTGTCACACCCCAACCTATGGCGGAATATGCCGGGGCGCGACATAATTGTATCATAGCTGAAAAGACACTAAAGTAAATACACGTGTCAATATCTTAATTATTCATTTCGTATTATTCAAGTACGCAAAAGCACAAACATTTTCTCATGGAAATAAATATTACAATTGAATAAAAAGAAATAAATAAGTCTTTAATTCATCATGCAACCTAAGGTCAACCATTCCTTAGCTTGTTTTTCTTCATTCCAAAAAGCTACTCGCGCCATGCGTGAAAATACATAGTTTGTCAATGAAGAGCCTACCCATAAGATGGTCTTATGGGCAGGCCCTAGCCCAATAATCCAAACAAGGCCCAATAAAGGCAAGCCTAATAGCACAAGAGATTCTAGAAGACGGTTTGGAGGGAAAACCATTTGCGAGGGAAACTCCATGTAGCACGTCCGATCTGGTGGGTGGCCCGAGGCACGCATGACCCGGGATAGGAGGCAGTAACCAGAAGATAAAGATCTTCGGATTAGCAAGACCCAAGGGAAAGAAGATCAGACCAAGGGACTCGGCCGGAAGAGATAAACCATCGGACCATGTATATAAACACTCTCTTCTATAAATAGAGAAGGGACAAACATTTGTAATTCATTCACATTCAATACAATACACTTTCACTTTCACTTTGAAATAGCATTTGATCCCATTATTGTGATAGTTAGGAGCCTTTCCCGTTCATCCGGAATGGGTTCCAACATTGGCGCCATCCGTGGGACCTCTTGATCATGGGTCTTACCGTAACATCAAAGAATGGCCGATCAAAACCTAAAAAATATGCCACCACCTTTACCTTCAAATTCTGGGAAGGGTCACGCCGTTAGCGAAGAAGCAAGTGAAGTTCAACAAGAACCAGACACCCGGCAGGAAGTCGGGGGGCCTATCCTTGTGGATGATATCACGGGGTGAGAGGATGAAGAAGAAGAGCCCCAAGACGAAGAAGGCGAGAGGAGGGATGGAAGGTCACTTAGGAATTCATACGAGCTCATATAGATACCTTAAGAGCCTTTCTTGATGAAGAGGAAAAGAAGGAAAAACTCGAAACACTCTGGACTCGGCTCTCCTTTGAGACGCCCGGGTCACAGTTGAACACAGAAGGCCCAGGCGTCCCTGGAGGGGGCCCTGAGGCACTGATTGAGTCTCTGGTGACTCTCCTATCCACCGCTAAAAGGAAGTAGAGAATGTCGGAGAACCCGTTGGAAGTTCCCTACCGACCCAGGGACACATCCGACGTCTCCAAATTCACTAAACGCATAGCTGAGGCGCCACTAACCCCGAAGCTAAAATACCCCTCCACGGTCGACAAGTATGGTGTCTAATGTTTCCTCAGACGCCGGGGGGCTGGGCTGGTCAGTGATTGATCCATGGGGTATGGTGTCTAATGTTTCCTCAGACGCCGACGGGGGGAGCCCAAGTGTGGTTTGATAGCATAGAGCCCGGAAGTGTTGATAGATATGAGGAATTAAGAGAAAAGTTCCTCCGAAATTTCAGTCAGCAAAGGAAAGCCATGAAAAACCCCAACGAAATCCTTCATATAAGGATGAGGGATGAGGAAAAAGTAGAACAGTTTATGGAAAGATACATATCTGAAAGCATGAACATAAAGGGTGTACCGGAAGTAATGAATATTAGTGGGTTCATTAATGGAGTAAGGTTTTCCCAGCTCACAAAAAAGTTGGGGAAGACTTCCCAGCCACCTTTGATCAGTTAATGGATAGAGTCAGAGCCTTTGTCAGGGGAAAGACACCGGTTCCAAGTTGAGGGAGTGGGAAGGAAAGAAGGGGGTGTTTTTCAGGACAGGAGGAACAGTCGGAAGGTATGTGGGTAACCAGGCAAGACGGCGAAGGACATCGGGGGAAGGGGTCAGATTCTCCCCTTACAAGCCCCCACATCCTGTTAGTACATCTTACTATCCCCCACGGTTGTCCACCCCTGGCAGATCAGAAACTTTCCGTCCTAGACCTCTTTGGGAGAACGTTTAGGCACGGGGCATGGGGATGTGATGATAGATGATCGAGCTAAGTATTCTCCCAGACCTCCCACCCAATTGAAACAACCCTACAGACCCAATCCCCAGGGGTACTGAAATTACCACAAAAGTTCAGGGCAATCCACCGAGAGTTGTGTGCAGTTAAAGAAATTATGGGAAGCCACCCTAAAGGCAAGCCAGTTGCCACTTCCTTCCAAGGAAGGGGCTTCGAAGGTCAAGGGGAGGATGAAGATAAGCATTTCGTTGACATGATTCGACGAAGAGGGGAGGAAGAAGGACATGAAAACAAGCCTGCCAAAAAGGGGAAGGGTGAGGCATAACCATGAAATCCTGTTTGGATGAATGTCCCACTATAGTTTTCGGGACTAACTAATGAGGATGCTAGGGAAATGCCGTTGAACATATCGGCCAGCGGGCTGACACGAGGTCGAAGACTCCCGCAAAAATAAACCAAATACTACTAATAGATTGTGGCAAATGGGTATCGAACACAAGTAGTTTGTGGAAAATGTGTTAATAAGTAGCTTACAACTTAAACTAATATAAATGTAAATGACAAAAAATTAATTCTCTAGTTGGTTTTGATTTGATTTTATAAACTAAATAAATTAAACGAAAATTGTAAACAATTGATTAAATAAGCATTTCTCTCGGGGTTCGGGTTATCACTCAACACTTATGTTAACATTCAATGGATAAACCATACTATCTTGGTTTTGTGTAGATATAATTGTTTGTGATTGATCAAGAACTAAATACTCGGATTCCTAAAACGCGAGGTTGTTACTTGGTAATCAATCAATATGTTTAACCCTAATTCCTTCCAATCAGTCTCAATTGTCAACGACATCAAGAACATATAGATTGCAATTAGGTTTAAACGATATGGACAATTTACAAACAATCACATAAACATCATGATTATGCTAACATAAACAATTAGACAATCAATCCAATAGCAAGAACAATTAACAAGAAGTGCATTGTAATTAACCTTACACCCAAAAGAAACTCCAAGAAATTAGCCAATCATGGTTTGAGAAATCATTATCACATCAATTGTAATCAACATACGAATCAAAAACCTCAAAAATAATGTTTGCAAACACCAACAATCATTGTCTAACCTCTCCTCCTCGTCCAAAAATGTTTATAAGTGAAAAGATAATGCCCATGAAAGCCAAAACGGCCTATTAAAGATCAAGCCGTCCATCAGTTACAGTCGGACCGTGGTCCACGGTCCAGACCGTGGTCCATGGTCCAGGCCACGGTTGCCTCCTTCCCCCACGGTACGGTATGATCTGCTTCTTTTGTTCAAGGTTGTCCATGGCCCACGGTGTTGATCGTGGACCACGGTGGATCAGCTTTAAGTTTTCTTATTTTCTTCATATCTCTTTCGCTCCAACTCCGTTTTCTTCACCGTTTTCACCTATGATCTCGTAACGTCCTCCTTTTCACTCCTCAAACCTGCAATTACATAATATAGTGTAGTAATCCAAATCCTTGAAATTAAACATAAACGCACATGATTTAACTATAATTACTACACTTAAGGGTGGCTCTACAATCCACCCGTCACATCCCCACACTTAAACGTTGCTTGCCCTCAAGCAACACTTGAAACCATACTTGCTTTCAAAACACAACCACCAAACAAACCACAAACTCGGCTCAGTCAAGGTCCCCAATCATACCCTATTCCCTCATTATTAGAGGTTCGCATTAGTATCACATAGTATTATATTCAAAACATAAAATTTTAGTCAACCTTAACATGCTTTCAGTTTTTATTCACACATAACACACCGTCACTCTATTAACCTTCTTATCGGTGATCATTCCATGTTTTTCAATAATACTCAAATCTCCTCGCATACGCTTGTACTACCATCAAATCTTCACCTATTTATGCTTTAACACAAATACAAATTAAAAGGTCTTAAAACGGGTTGTAATGGGGCCAAGTGTAAAGGTATGGAATGGGAATATTGAAAGTGACTCACGTGATCCGACCCGGCTTGTTACATCAAAACTAAATAAACAATAAAACAAACTAATAAACTACTATATATACACTACCAACTTGTATCACTAACTCGATACACATCACTTTGGATATTGAATCCCAATATTTTTTTTTCAAATAAACTTAGACTTGCACATAATGATGAACTCCCCTACTTTCTATTGATTGATATCAAAACAACTACAATTACAAAGAAAAACTTATCAAGCCGGATCATCTCACAACATATATCGGGGTTAATTATATAAGAAGAATAATTCCAAATAGGTTTACTAAAGGAACCAACCCCCCGCCCGTCTCATTTCCCACGCTCATATGTGTAATGTATGAGGCCTAATGTAACACCCCGTAACCGCAGCGGAAACGTAAACGGAATGCAACAGACACGTCTGATATCAACAGCATTGCTTATAAAGAAAACACCACTACATTAATTTACATCATATTACATTGTTCCGAGTTTAGTTACCATCTAGGCGTTAGCACATAAGTTTTACCAACAATACATTAACATATTTAATACAAAAAGATCATTAAGCTTCCACAAAAAGCACGCATCGTCAAGCATGTAGCACTTATTCCAGTTTGGGAGCACCTAGAAAGCATGTAAAGAAAACGGGTCAACTACAAATAGTTGGTGAGTTTCACTAATTTAAACAACTGTGACAAATCATTATAATAATCATATATTAGCGATGTAATTATGCTGAGCCCACAAGTGAAACCTCTGTTAACCCAGTACTGTACCCGTTCCGGGGGCAATGTTAACCCAGAAACACTTCTAGGGACATCTGGGGACACTGTTAACCCAGTACAGTACCCATTCCGGGGGCAATGTTAACCCAGAAACACTTCTAGGGACATCTGGGGACACTGTTAACCCAGTACTGTACCCATTCCGTACGATTCCCGTACAATCAAATATTTATAAATACACGCAAATCCATGCGTTCAGTATGTACTTAAACATTTCAATAGTAACATGCTTTCCGCCCCGGGAAAATATTTAGAAACAATTCAGAAAAAGGGGCTCGTGAAACTCACCTTATCGCAAGCAGTAACACAGTATGTGAGCTATTAATCCGGATCTGTAATACGATCCCTAAATTCGTTATTATACAATCACTATTAATATAACTTTAACCGTGTTAACCGATACATCTGGGGACACTGTTAACCCAGTACTGTAACCGTTCCGGGGGCAATGTTAACCCAGAAACACTTCTCCGGACTCAGATTGTGATATCGTTTAGAGTTCACCAGTCAAACTTACTATTAGTCGTTTTTCCCGTTTTGTGTGCCTAGCACGGTTATCCGTTTTTACGTTTCAAAAATGAGTTTGGTCACACACGACCCGAAAATAGTTGTTGACTGATAATTTAATTAAAGTTGTAAATTTAGAGCTCGGTTTAGACGCCCCGATTGGCCGCGGGACCCGTTTCCGTCTTTGGCGTACCGGAAACTGTTTAAGCGGTTAAAATTACTCAAATCATCCGAATTATTTTCGGATGATTTACATTTAACTCAGTTATATGAAAATAGTTCATTTTTAGGGTTTTTATACACCAGTCAGTTCGTTTAGACGAACTTTACCGGTTTACGCATTTTAAGCTTTAAAAGTTTGTTTTTATCTTCTTTTTAGCACAAATAATTATCCGTTTAGTCTCGGATCTTGAAATTTTTCACCAATCACTTTTTGACAGTGGGGAATGTTATAAAAATATTTCCAGAATTAATTTTTATATTTAAGATTTATTTATCTATTTTTAAACACCATTTAAAAACTAAATATGTCGTAAATACCAAACGATCTTAGAAAAATCCCAAATTTTTCCTGGATGACCCCTGACATCCCCATAGTCCCCTGTAATTTTTCCAGAACCAAAATCTCTTCTTACATGCCATTTTCACTAAAACCGAGCTAGAAAACCCTAGAACTCGTTTAACCGAAAAGCCTACTTAGACTTCTCCAATGGACCTAAAATTTTGTGTGTGACTTTTACATGTTATAAGAAGCTTATCTGGAATTTTCCAGAATTTTTCATGATATTTAACTATTTTTCACCATTTTTAGCCAAAACCGAGCATTAAATTCACCAAATATTCATCCTTTGTCCAAAAATTACCAAACTTTCACAGATCTCATATTTTCATGTGTAGATAATCTCTGTGAAATTTCGTGACCCAACTCTAAACATGTCACAATCTGTCCAAAACACAAAAAAATCATACAAAAACCGAACTACCTTGTGTTTCTAGCTTCAAATCGCAAGGATCTCGCTTTCTAGCCTTTGCTAACAACTAGATACAACACCTACAAGCACAATAACACCACACCAAGCAAGTTACACCCACAATCAAGTCATTTCTTTCATGGTTTCGGTTATGATATAAAAACAAAGATTTAAACAGTAAAAATTCGTTTTTGGTTCGTTTAACTCCTTTCTTGGACCAAGATCCCTTGTATAACCCGTATACATCACTTGATCATGCAAGAATCGGATTTCATCTTTGAAACCTCATTTTCTTGCAAACAAACTCAAGAAACGAAGATGGAAACGTATATAACCCGATCATTACCTTGTTTTCTTGCTAAAAATTCTCGGTTTTAGATCATGAAGTTGAGAGAGAAGAAGGATTTGTTGAATGGTTGATGAGAAAAAAAATGATAAGGAAAGGGGTTATCCCCTCCCTTATCCGATCGGCCCAAAGAAAGGGGTGGGGTGGGACCCACTTCTTCATTTTTAGCCACACATTCAGATTTCTGTAATCTGGATAATGTTTTGGATAATCTGGTTCAGTTCGTTTTTCGGTTAAATGTTTAATTCGGCTTAAAACGAGGCTAAAATGGTCGTTTTCGGCTTAAAAAAAGAACTTTATGTAAAACCGATTTAAAAACTTTAAAAACTTAAACCATGACATTTATTAACTTAAAAACATCATATTATTAATAATTGCGCATCTTTTTCGGCTTGATCGATCGTCTCTTGCTTGGTTTGATATTAAAGGTTTCGTTTAATGTACCGACGTACCATTAATCGAAATTTCTTTTTCTGTGCTTTAATTCACTTATCCTGAAGCTTTAATACTTCGTAAACATCACTAAATATCATATATCTCGTCTATAATGTAATCCTCGATTCGTTCGGGCTTCAATAACCGTTAATCGGTTTATCGTATTTCCAATACGATTAACTGTATAATCCGTAATGTGAATCATACATACTCGTATAAACGCATTATAATTCATATATTCCTTATTAAGTAACACATAAATAGTATATACCGGTCAGGGTATACCTGATTCTGCCGGAATCGTTACATTCTCCCCCCGTAAAAGAAATTTCGTCCTCGAAATTTTACGCGTCGACTACTTCCTTTTGAGGAAATAGATAGGGGTATTTCTTCCGGAATTCGTCTTTTCGTTCCCATGTATATTCTGGGCCTCGTTGCGAATTCCATCTAACTTTGACCAACGAAATCTTATTGTGTCTAAGTTGCTTGATTTTCCCGTCTACTATTTCTATGGGTTCCTCTACGAAATTGAGCTTATCACTTATTTGGACACCCTCTAAAGGTAACACCGATGTCTCATCTGCCAGACATCTTTTCAAGTTCGATACGTGAAACACGTTGTGAACTGCACTTAGTTCATCGGCTAATTCTAATCGGTAAGCTACGGGACCGATTTTTGCAGTAATATCGAATGGTCCAATATATCTCGGGGCTAACTTCCCCGCCTTTCCAAATCTGACTACACCCTTCCAAGGTGATACCTTCAAATACACTTTATCACCTTTTTCAAACGACAACGGTTTTCTACGGGTATCGGCATAACTCTTCTGCCGATCCCGCGCGGCCTTCAGATTGTTCCTAATTTCAAGGATTTTGCTGGTCGTTTCCTGGACCAGGTCCGATCTAATAACCTGAGTGTCACCCACTTCAGTCCAGCAGAGTGGAGATCGACACTTCCGACCATACAATGCTTCGTAAGGCGCTGCCTTTATACTGCTATGGTAACTGTTATTATAGGAAAATTCAACGAGTGGGAGATGTTGATCCCAATTTCCCTTAAAATCCAGCACGCATGCACGAAGCAAATCCTCCAGGGTTTGGATGGTCCTCTCAGACTGACCATCGGTCTGAGGGTGGTAAGCTGTGCTTAGATCAATACGCGTTCCCAGCGCCTCTTGTACAGCTTGCCAAAGATTGGAGGTGAAATGGCTATCCCGATCGGAGATGATTGAGATGGGTATCCCATGACGAGACACAATTTCGTTTATATAAATATGCGCAAGTCTCTCAGTGTTATAATTATTTCTAATCGTAATAAAATGTGCCGATTTGGTTAATCGATCCACGATTACCCAAATTGCATCATGTCCTCGGGACGTCTTAGGGAGATGTGTCACAAAATCCATTGTGATTTGCTCCCACTTCCATTCGGGAATTTAAGGTTGTTGTAACATCCCCGAGGGTTTCTGGTGCTCCGACTTAACTCTCGCACAAGTCGTACACTTACCGACGTACGTTGCTATATCCTTTTTCATACCCGGCCACCAGTAGAACTCTTTCACATCCTTGTACATCTTATCAGATCCCGGATGTATGGAATATTTCGATCTATGCGCTTCGTCCATGATTAATTCACGAAGGTTATGGAGGGTCGGGATCCAAATCCGATTTTTGAAATAGAGAATTTCGTCCACGCGCTGTTCGAAATCCTTCTCATTGCCGTAAAGTCCCTCCTTTTCCAATTGTTCCTCTTTCAACGCCTCACGTTGAGCGACTCGAATCAGGTCCGAAAGGTTCGACTGGACTATCATCCCCAGCGCTCGCACTCGCAATGGCTTAACCCGATCTTTCCTACTCAATGCATTGGCTACGACGTTAGCCTTGCCGGGGTGATAACGGATGTCACAGTCATAGTCGCTTAACAACTCGACCCATCTTCGTTGCCTCATATTCAGTTCTTTCTGATCGAATATGTGTTGCAAACTTTTATGATCTGTGAAGATGGTGCACTTCGTACCGTAGAGATAATGTCTCCAGATTTTAAGTGCGAAGATAACCGCTCCCAGTTCTAAGTCGTGAGTAGTGTAATTTTTCTCGTGTACTTTTAACTGTCTGCATCAACACGCATCCTAACCCTCTACGCGATGCGTCACAATACGCGACAAAACCATCGTCTCCATCGGGGAGACTTAAAATCGGCGCTTGGCACAATTTTTGCTTTAACGTTTGAAACGCCGTTTCCTGCTCTTCCCCCCATTCATACTTTCGATCCTTTGAGTCAGGAGAGTTAAAGGTTGGGCGATGCTGGAAAAGTTCTCTATAAGTCGACGATAATATCCAGCTAAACCTAAGAATTGGCGGATTTCCTTTGGCTTTTCAGGCGCTTGCCAATTCTTAATTGCTTCAATCTTACTCGGATCAACGTGTATTCCTTGATGGTTTACAACGTGACCGAGGAATTGCACTTCTTGTAACCAGAAGTTACACTTGGAGAATTTTGCATACAACTTCTCCTGATTCTGAAGCTCTAAAATTATTCTTAAGTGTTGCTCGTGCTCTTCTTTACTTTTCGAGTAAATCAAAATATCGTCAATAAACACGATGACAAATTTGTTGAGGTAGGGTTTACAGACTTGATTCATGAGGTCCATGAACACTGCCGGCGCATTTGTTAGCCCGAAAGGCATAACTAAGAACTCGTAATGGCCGTAGTGAGTCCGGAATGCGGTTTTTGGGATATCTTCTTCCTGAATTCTAACCTGATGGTATCCCGATCTAAGATCGATTTTTGAAAAATTGCTCGCACCTTGCAGCTGGTCAAACAGATCATCAATTCGGGGAAGAGGGTACCTATTTTTGATTGTTAACTTGTTCAACTCCCTGTAATCAATGCACATTCTAAGGCTCCCGTCCTTCTTTTTCACGAATAATACAGGTGCACCCCACGGGGAATGACTAGGACGTATAAATCCTTTATCCATCAATTCTTGCAACTGATTGGATAATTCTTGCATCTCGGACGGTGCAAGTCGGTAGGGTGCTTTAGCAACAGGGCCAGCTCGAGGTATTAAATCGATTCTGAATTCGACCTGTCGGGTTGGCGGTAATCCAGGAAGTTCTTCTGGGAAAACTTGTGGAAATTCGCGTACTACCGGGATATCTTCCACCCGTTTCTCCTCAGAATCTGTTGCCGTCAAGCTCGCTAGATACGACGATGCCTGACCCACGGTTTGCCTCCCAATTCCTCCCTGGTTCAGTTTCGGACATTATCTCTTGAAGTGATCTGTGCTGCTGCATTCAAAGCAAGCACGGCTGGTGGTCATCATTTGGTTTCCTTGTGGGTTTTGTTGTCGGGCTGGTTGGGTCCTAAATGGCTGCGCACGGATAGGTTGCGGTTGTCGGTTCAGATTGTTCAGGTTTGTCCTACATCTCGGTGCGTAGTGCCCATCCCTGCCACACCGGTGGCACACTACCTCCTTGCACACGCCACCATGCTGGTAACCGCATTTCCCACACTTAGGGAACGTCCCTTTCTGCGATTCCTGCCTTCCGCCTGAACTAGTCATGGCGTAGTTCTGGGCAGCGGGCCTAGCACGTTTATTTTGCTGCTTCTCCTGGATCCTATGGTCATACGTACCCCGCTTTCCCCCGGCAGACTCTCCTGCCACCTTAAGTGACCCACTCCTAACGAAATCGTATGTGACGATACCAGCTTGCGTCACCGCACCCTCAAACGTCTCGTGTCCCCCTGCGTTGACTATACTCCTTACTACTGGAGTTAGTCCCCATATATAACGCTCAACCCTCTTTGACTCTGGGGTGACCAACCATGGCACCAATCGCGACAACTCATTGAATCGGTTCGTATAACCCAAGTGGTCTGCCCCCTGCATCTCCAGGTTCCACAATTCGTTTTCTAATTTCTGCAGTTCGTTTTTCAGGCAGAAATGCTCCAGTACAAGGGCCTTGAGCTCTGCCCAGGTCATGCGGTTTGTCGCTGCCTGACCGCGAGTTTGCACTATTGTGTTCCACCATGTCAAGGCATGGTCCGTGAACGTGCAGGTAGCATACTTAACAACGTAATCCTCAGGGCAGTTGCTGATGTTCACCACAGACTCTATTTTCTCAATCCACTTAACCAACCCATTTGGTCCCTCAGACCCGCTAAATTCTAGGGGCTTGCACAACATAAAATCTTTGATTAGACATCCCTTTGTTGCCGGAGTCGGTTCAGTGCGGTTCGTTTCTACACTAGGTATAGGGCCATTACTGTCTGTAACGACCACCCTAGGCGGTGCGTCATTACTCGGAATCGGATTATCGTTCGGTGGAGGATTAACATTTTGTTCCCCATCATTATTGGTGGTCGTTTGATTGCTCGCAGGGCCTGGATTGGTCGTATTATTAATACTGGCGGCGATGCGCGATACTATATCCGGTATCACCGCCTCTAGCTGTCGAGCAATCAGACGGTCCACATCCACTTCTGACATTTGAGCTGACCGTTTTGGTGCCATTCTACACAACATTAAGAAAATACATATAATTAATACAAATTCCAATCTCGATACACAACACATATTCCATTCATTAATAAACATCAGTACATATTACATAAACATCAGTACACATTACATAAACATCAGCCCAAAGATTAAGTTTTCATACATCGGTCCTACATCGGCATCATTTCGACATAACCCGCTATGGGTCAGTGCTTGAATGATACACCCAAAAGTATCTACAGTGATATTCCCAAAAAGCGGACCCTGACTACTACCACCCTAACATGATCTAAGCATGGTGGTATATCAACCACACCAACACTGCCACCATCACCACCAACACCGCCATCAGACCCCGGATCCGTGTCTCCATCCGGTCAATCATCCACTGGGAGTATGCACCCTCCCTCCTCAGCTGGCCAATCGCGTACTGGCTGTCTAGTACGCAGTCCGCCAGGTGTCTCCTCCTCTGGATCCCCACCGTCAAGGCGATGGTGTGCTCAACCACCTGCTCGGTGAGCACTCGGAGCCATGCAGCCTCGGCGGAGGGACGCTCATCCCTCTCCAGCCTAGGGGTACCCCTCACGGGTGGAGGCACAGGCTCGGGCTGGGGGCGGGAGGACTCGCCCCTGTGGTAAGTAGGTCTGGGTGGGGTAGAGGTAGGTGGGACATAGGGGACACTGATCCGCGCCGTGAGGCGGGGACCAGGTCTGGGAGGGGTAGGGGTGGCCTGTGGTGCGGGTGGGGTGGGGGATCTGGCAACCCTAGTAGGGGAGGACAAGCTAGCACTCCTACGGCTAGTCTCACTAGGCTCAGTGCTGGATGCTAAGCGTAAGCTCCTGGAGTTCCCGGAACTGACCTCCTCCGGGTCCTCCTCCACTGACAAACTTCGTGATCTCGACATCCTTACCTGTACACAAGTTAGCAAACATATAGTTCCTTCCATAATGTAAATCATAATTAATATACACATACTTATACAACTTTGTCACATAAAAATATTATCATATACTTACACATATGTTCCCAATTTTACCTATTAATGCTCCCCGTGACTTCCCCTGAATTCCCTCGTGCAGACAAGTCTGTTATTATGTTCCGGACCATAATAGCTCACTTGTCCATCCAAGTTCATCCAGATCTCGTCACTATAATTTATTAGTTGATATTCAGATCCTATAATACTTGAGCTACCGGTTATATTTTAGGTATCTTTTAAAGAAATCCTAATTCTTTATAACCAATGGCTCTGATACCAAGTTCTGTAACACCCCGTAATCGCAGCGGAAACGTAAACGGAATGCAACAGACACGTCTGATATCAACAGCATTGCTTATAAAGAAAACACCAGTACATTAATTTACATCATATTACATTGTTCCGAGTTTAGTTACCATCTAGGCGTTAACACATAAGTTTTACCAACAATACATTAACATATTTAATACAAAAAGATCATTAAGCTTCCACAAAAAGCACGCATTGTCAAGCATGTAGCACTTATTCCAGTTTGGGAGTACCTAGAAAGCATGTAAAGAAAACGGGTCAACTACGAATAGTTGGTGAGTTTCACTAATTTAAACAACTGTGACAAATCATTATAATAATCATATATTAGCGATGTAATTATGCTGAGCCCACAAGTGAAACCTCTGTTAACCCAGTACTGTACCCGTTCCGGGGGGCAATGTTAACCCAGAAACACTTCTTGGGACATCTGGGGACACTGTTAACCCAGTACAGTACCCATTCCGGGGCAATGTTAACCCAGAAACACTTCTAGGGACATCTGGGGACACTGTTAACCCAGTACTGTACCCATTCCGTACGATTCCCGTACAATCAAATATTTATAAATACACGCAAATCCATGCGTTCAGTATGTACTTAAACATTTCAATAGTAACATGCTTTCCGCCCCGGAAAAATATTTAGAAACAATTCAGAAAAAGGGGCTCGTGAAACTCACCTTATCGCAAGCAGTAACACAGTATGTGAGCTATTAATCCGGATCTGTAATACGATCCCTAAATTCGTTACTATACAATCACTATTAATATAACTTTAACCGTGTTAACCGATACATCTGGGGACACTGTTAACCCAGTACTGTAACCGTTCCGGGGGCAATGTTAACCCAGAAACACTTCTCCGGACTCAGATTGTGATATCGTTTAGAGTTCACCAGTCAAACTTACTATTAGTCGTTTTTCCCGTTTTGTGTGCCTAGCACGGTTATCCGTTTTTACGTTTCAAAAATGAGTTTGGTCACACACGACCCGAAAATAGTTGTTGACTGATAATTTAATTAAAGTTGTAAATTTAGAGCTCGGTTTAGACGCCCCGATTGGCCGCGGGACCCGTTTCCGTCTTTGGCGTACCGGAAACTGTTTAAGCGGTTAAAATTACTCAAATCATCCGAATTATTTTCGGATGATTTACATTTAACTCAGTTATATGAAAATAGTTCATTTTTAGGGTTTTTATACACCAGTCAGTTCGTTTAGACGAACTTTACCGGTTTACGCATTTTAAGCTTTAAAAGTTTGTTTTTATCTTCTTTTTAGCACAAATAATTATCCGTTTAGTCTCGGATCTTGAAATTTTTCACCAATCACTTTTTGACAGTGGGGAATTTTATAAAAATATTTCCAGAATTAATTTTTATATTTAAGATTTATTTATCTATTTTTAAACACCATTTAAACACTAAATATGTCCTAAATACCAAACGATCTTAGAAAAATCCCAAATTTTTCCTGGATAACCCCTGCCATCCCCATAGTCCCCTGTAATTTTTCCAGAACCAAAAAATCTTCTTACATGCCATTTTCACTAAAACCGAGCTAGAAAACCCTAGAACTCGTTTAACCGAAAAGCCTACTTAGACTTCTCCAACGGACCTAAAATTTTGTGTGTGACTTTTACATGTTATAAGAAGCTTATCTGGAATTTTCCAGAATTTTTCATGATATTTAACTATTTTTCACCATTTTTAGCCAAAACCGAGCATTAAATTCACCAAATATTCATCCTTTGTCCAAAAATTACCAAAATTTCACAGATCTCATATTTTCATGTGTAGATAATCTCTGTGAAATTTCGTGACTCAAATCTAAACGTGTCACAATCTGTCCAAAACACAAAAAATCATACAAAAACCGAACTACGTTGTGTTTCTAGCTTCAAATCGCAAGGATCTCGCTTTCTAGCCTTTGCTAACAACTAGATACAACTCCTACAAGCACAATAACACCACACCAAGCAAGTTACACCCACAATCAAGCCATTTCTTTCATGGTTTCGGTTATGATATAAAAACAAAGATTTAAACCGTAAAAATTCGTTTTTGGTTCGTTTAACTCCTTTCTTGGACCAAGATCCCTTGTATAACCCGTATACATCACTTGATCATGCAAGAATCGGTTTTCATCTTTGAAACCTCATTTTCTTGCAAACAAACTCAAGAAACGAAGATGGAAACGTATATAACCCGATCATTACCTTGTTTTCTTGCTAAAAATTCTCGGTTTTAGATCATGAAGTTGAGAGAGAAGAAGGATTTGTTGAATGGTTGATGAGAAAAAAAATGATAAGGAAAGGGGTTATCCCCTCCCTTATCCGATCGGCCCAAAGAAAGGGGTGGGGTGGGACCCACTTCTTCATTTTTAGCCACACATTCAGATTTCTGTAATCTGGATAATGTTTTGGATAATCTGGTTCAGTTCGTTTTTCGGTTAAATGTTTAATTCGGCTTAAAACGAGGCTAAAATGGTCGTTTTAGGCTTAAAAAAAAGAACTTTATGTAAAACCGATTTAAAAACTTTAAAAACTTAAACCATGACATTTATTAACTTAAAAACATCATATTATTAATAATTGCGCATCTTTTTCGGCTTGATCGATCGTCTCTTGCTTTGTTTGGTATTAAAGGTTTCGTTTAATGTACCGACGTACCATTAATCGAAATTTCTTTTTCTGTGCTTTAATTCACTTATCCCGAAGCTTTAATACTTCGTAAACATCACTAAATATCATATATCTCGTTGATAATGTAATCCTCGATTCGTTCGGGCTTCAATAACCTTTAATCGGTTAATCGTATTTCCAATACGATTAACTGTATAATCGAGTATAATCCGTAATGTGAATCATACATACTCGTATAAACGCATTATAATTCATATATTCCTTATTAAGTAACACATAAATAGTATATACCGGTTAGGGTATACCTGATTCTGCCGGAATCGTTACACCTAACCCCCAAAACCCACACTCGCGCTCATCCTGATGAGGCTTAAACCTAATTGCCTCTATCACTTCTGTACTTATGCCAAGCTAAGGTCTCGAAATGCATTAATAGTACAAGTTCTAACGGAGAATACCCAATCCATCACCGTTGTCCATTTTCCTAATACTCAAGTGAATATGGATATGTTATGCGGGTTATTATACCGAAAGCATGCTAACCTTGACTAAAATACTTCTTAACCTCATTTCATTGTTAAAACAACTAAGCAAACTTGACTTTGAGGGAATTATGATCATGAAAAGGGACCAAAACTTTACCCATGCTATCTTACCACTTTCCAGTGTTTTTCTTTCAATTGTCATCTTCTTTTTTTTTTAATTTTTAATGAAAAAATTTCCCATCCCCATACTTGAGATACATTGTCCCCAAAATGTATGGTTTTTAAAAAGTAAAAACAAGCAAACACCACCTCTTTCCGACCCGTAACACTAAACCAAATGTTTCATCCTCCTCCCTTCCACCCAAAAACTAAAATCGGAACACAAAATAAACAAATATACAAATAATATGCAAAATAGAGTGCACCTGATTTGATGAAGCCCCCCTCAATAATAGGGCCGTTGTGGTGGCCCGAAGATGGAGGTCATGAAGTTCGAAAATTCACCAAAGTTGAACGCTCCACTTCCGCTGCTGCTACCTTCTCCTGATGATGGTGGTGGTGGCGCCATTGACTGCATCGGGTCCACCCACATGGAATGATGCAATGGTGGTTCGGGATAGCGCACTGAACCGTCATATGGTCGGAGAGATGTGTAATCCACACTTTGTGGATCTGGAACAACCGGTTCACTAGCATGCCACTGATCATGCATTCTTCTATTTCTGTCGTCCAAGTACCACATATTCGCCTCGTGCTCTCGCCCTTAAGCTTGAACACGGTTCCACATCTCCACCCGGTCATGCACCCATAAACGTTTGATGATCAAATAAAGCTCTCGATTCTTCCGACCAATTACCATACGTGGAAGGCCTATGCCTTTCCACCACATCATTAATTGACCCCATATGGGCCCAATTAGGGTCGTACGATGCATATCCCGATGAATAATTCCAACCCCTTTGTTGGGAACCACTACCACCGACCGTCTCATCACCACCAACCACCTCCATGTCATCTGTGTCACTTGTTTCCTCAATTATTTCCTCCGACTCTTCATCCGACTCTTGTTCAACATCCTCCCTTAATACTCTCCATTTCACATTGCCGTTCTTCAACTAATGGTACCGTTCGCTCTTTGTATATTTCCAACCTGGGCCAACACATCCAACTTATGTTCCGTAAATATCTTCTTTATCCCAACTGCGCCTGCTGAAATGGCGCCATGTAACTTCAATATCGCCGTGATTAATCGGCAATGAAGTATTAACTTCCTCATGTTGGTTTCTCTACTTGTCCATATGTTAAGCATGGCTAAGTAGCGGAAGGAAATTAGCGGCTTACAACTCATCAATGCGGCCAAAACAGGAATATCACTGTTTCTTACCACTGAAATGTCACTCCAACGGGGCACCACGTTGGATAAACATATTATCATTAACAACTGAGCTTCAATCCTCCTTCCTTTTAAAACTAGAACCTATACCTCTACCTCCTTTCAACACACACGATAACATATTATACCATTGCGGATTTTTGTCATGATTGTCAAACAAATCTTTGACCGATGGATAGACATATGAATTGGATGGCTTGCTGTCGAACTGAGCAATTTGATTGAGTGTCTCAAAAGACATCACCACTGGAGTTCCACCCACAGTACCAATTAACTTCATATCCGAACCCTTCTTAAATGGTGGGCACCTCAATGTAGATACCCACTCCTCAATCTCCCTATCATATAACGTAGTGCTCTCTCCATCATAACACTGAAGGGCAGCTTCCCACCCTAATGCTTCAAATCTGTTGAACACGCCAAACGCTTCAAGACCCAAGTCAGTCACTTCCTTCTCACACATAAACCCTTCCATCCTTTCTCTCAAACTGCTCATCTTATCCTTAAACAAATCCGGTTGCCATTCTACAGAATAACTCGATAATACCCCACCTTTCCAGTCGGGTTTCGGAATTTCCACTTGCACATGTTCTTGTTCTTCTTGCAACCGTTGTCTCTTGGCTTGAGCAGCCCGACCACTCGTAAATGCCGCCTTTCCCTTTCCTTTGTCCGAAGTTCCTCCCATCTACACACAAAATCACCAAAAACAAACCAAGTCAATTCAATATGTTCCTCCCCACACTTGCTTGTTACCATGGTTGTGGATAATCAACTCATTATTCAATTAACCAATATCGCAAAACTTCAATAAACACTTAATTTTTCAACTTTTCAATGAAAAATCATAAATTTCAAGAATTTATCTATTATCCACAACTACAATGTATAACCATTACAACTAACAAGCAAGTGGGTATTCTCAATTCAAAACTACCTTATCAATTATTCCAATGTATACAAAGAATTGACAAAGACATACCTTGGTTGATGTTTAGGATGATAAACAAGTAATCGTTCACAAGCAAACAAGAAACCCCCAAAAAATCTTTGAAATCTTCGGAATCCAAACCCTCACAAACGGGATTACACTTAATAATGAAAGGAATAAGGTTTGTATTGTTAATTCTCATAGAAATTCACTCACAATCGGGTTAAGAAACTTGGATTTTTATGGTTAATTGGAAGAGATGATGGTGAAATTATGATTTGAGAGAGAGTATATGAAGAAGGAAAAGATGGTTGGTGAGTTTTGTGGCTGAGATATGTTGTAGAAATATAAAAACTCTTTTTTCGTCAAAAAGCAGCAGTTCACACCGCACCATGGGCCATGGTGTGAACTGTGGTCCACGGTTGACCAGGTCAATGTTTTTAATGGACGAGACCGTGGGCCACGGTCTGAACCATGGTCCACGGTGAACTTGAATCAAAATGGGCAGAGTGCACCGTACCGTGGTGTATCCTTTGGACCGTGACCTATGGTGGCTAGACCGTGGCCACGGTGGGAACCATGGTCCACGATGGACCCAATTTTTTTTATATAATCAAAAGTATTTACCTAGAGTTTAAAAATAAAAATAGACATTAAAAATTACCCTAGAATTTAAAAACAAAAATTACCCTACCCCCCATGAAAAACCCGTGTTGTCCTCAACACGGTAAAGAAAGTCCTAAGAATTTCCCCACACTTGAAACGGACATACTCCTAATGAGAAAGGTAATTTTTGAAAATAAATTTGAACAAAAGCTATGTTACAATATACAACAAACCTGGGCCTTTCCTTTACGAAATGGAGCCATCCGATGAGCTTAAAAGGAAACTCACCTTGTCTTTGTCAATCACGTTCAAATCCTTTCCTTCCAAGTAAGGTTTAAGGCGATGTCCATTCACAACCTGTTTACTTTGACCTTGCACGTCTTCAATCTCCACATCACCAAACCTCCCGACTCTTGTGATCACATACGGGCCCATCCATTTGCTTTTAAGCTTCCCGGAAAACAATTTGAGTCTTGAATTGTAAAGCCAGACTTTTTTGCCCAACTTCAAATGTTCGTTTCCGTATCTTAGCATCGTGCACTCTCTTTAATTTCTCTTTGTAATTCGAAGCACATTCATTCGCCTCATCCCAGATTTCTTCCAACTCGTTCAATCTCAACTTCCTTAACTCATCAGCTTCCTTGTAATTCATGTTAACATTCTTAATTGCCCATAACGCCCGGTGAGCTACTTCCATTGGCAAATGACAACCCTTCCCATACACCAACCGATAAGGAGTGGTACCAATCGGTGTCTTGTAGGCCATGCGATAAGCCCACAATGCATCATCCAACTTGATCGACCAATCTTTTCTATCGACCCAAACCGCCTTCATTAAAATTTCTTTAATTTGTCAATTAGAAACTTCAACTTGGCCACTTGTTTGAGGATGGTAAGGTGTTGCAATTCGGTGATTAACACCATAACGCTTCAACAATTTGCCAAATGCAAAGTTCTTGAAATGTGATCCACCATCAATTATGATAACTCTAGGAATCCCAAATCTTGAGAAGATGTTGGATTGAACAAACTTACACACCACGGAATGATCATTAGTTCTTGTTGCAACTGCTTCGACCCACTTTGACACATAATCAACCGGAACAAGAATGTAAAGGTACCCACATGAGTTTGGAAACGGGCCTATGAAATCTATGCCCCACACATCAAAAATGTCAACAACCAAAATGGGTTGTAAATTCATTTCATTCCTTTTTGATATACCCCCCCATTCTTTGGCAATTTAAAAAATGCCGAGCATAATCATTAGCATCCTTAAAAATCGTTGGCCAATAGAATCCACACATGAGTACCTTATACCCCATTTTAGAGCCACTAAAATGGCCCCCACATGCCGATGAATGGTACACATCTTCTAACAACTTGATCCGCTCCAATCTTGAAAAGTTCCGGCTCATCCCAAATGTATTGCTTGACTTGGGCCATGAATTGTTGCCTCCTTTTTTTGACCAAAATTCCGGAATCACCCCCGTGGCCAAATAATTGACATAGTGAGCATACCACGGCGCGGTTGAAACAACAAGCAACTGTTCATCCGGAAATTTCTCGTGTCTCTCTATCGGATCATCGACACCATCAAGAGTAATCCGAGACAAGTGATCCGCAACTACATTCTCACAACCCTTCTTATCACGGATTTCAAGATCAAACTCTTGCAACAATAACACCCATCTAATCAAACGCGGTTTTGCATCTTTCTTCTCCATGAGGTAACGAACCGCACTATGATCCGAATAGACCACAACCTTACTTCCCAAAATATATGAACAAAACTTATCTAAGGCATACACCACCGCAAGCAACTCCTTTTCAGTGGTGGTGTAGTTCAATTGTGCCTCGGATAAAGTTTTGCTCGCATAATAAATCACCACCGGTTTCTTATCCACTCTTTGACCCAAAACCGCTCCAACCGTGCTATCACTAGCATCACATATAATCTCAAACGGCTTTGACTAATCCGACGATTGTAGAATTGGTGCTTGCACTAGCTTCTCCTTTAAACTGTCAAATGCTTGCAAACATTTATTAGTAAACGCAAAGGGGACATCATTCAATAAAAGATTACATAAAGGTTTTGAAATTGCACTAAAACCTTTAATGAATCTTCTATAGAATCCCGCATGTCCCAAAAACGATCTCACCCCTTTGACATTTTTCAGGGGTGGAAAAGATGAAATTACTCTAATCTTTGCTTGATCAACTTCCATCCCCCTACTTGAAACCACATGACCTAACACAATACCTTCTTGTACCATGAAATGACTTTTCTCCCAACATAACACCCAGTTTGTCTCAACACATCGTTTTAAAACTTTTTCTAAATCATTGAGAGAAGACTCGAAAGATGAACCAAAAATGAAAAGTCAACCATAAAAACCTCAAGTGAATCCCCGAACATGTCTGAAAATATGCTCATCATACATCTTTGAAAAATGGCCGGGGCATTACACAATCCAAATGGCATGCGTCTAAAAGAAAAGGTGCCTATGGATAAGTAAAAGTGGTTTTGTGTTGGTCATCGGGATGGATTGCAATTTGATTATACACCGAATACCCATCCAAAAAAAAATATATTTTTTACCCAAAAGTTTTTCAATTATTTGATCAATGAATGGTAATGAAAAATGGTCTTTTGAGGTGGCGGTACTTAATTTTCTATAATCGATGCACACTCGCCACACGGTTACCGGTCGGGTGGCGATTTGTTCACCTTTATCATTTTTTATTACCTGGATGCCGGATTTCTTGGGCACTACCTGTGTCAGGCTCACCCATGAGCTGTCTGAAATGGGATAAATGATCCCTGCATCCCACCACTTGATCACCTCCTTTTTCACCACTTCCCGAAAATTCGGATTCAATCTCCTTTGAGTCACCATTGTTGGTTTAGCCTCCTCATCTGTAATTATTTTATGCATAACAATAGAAGGACTAATACCTTTTAATCCGCAAGCGTCCACCCAATAGCCGCTTTATGTTCTTCCAACACCTTTACTAACGCCTGCTCCTGAGCTTCCTCCAAATTTGAAGCAATGATAGCCGGGAGGGTTTTATTCTCCCCCAAGAAAACATACTTCAAGTGGCTTGGAAGTTCCTTCAATTCCACTTTTGGTGGACACTCCAAAGATGGTTTTGTATCCGAGTTGATTTCCTTTGGCAAACTTTCCCATTGATGTGTCCATGGTAGTCTTCCCTCTTTCAAAGCCAAAGCATCTTGTTTTTGTTCCTCCATCCACAAAGCACACACGTGTACCTGTTCAGAATCATCACAAATACATGCTTCCGTACAATCCTCGTCATATTCATGAGGATGACACTGATCCACCACATCTGTCAAAAAAAATTCTTCACCACTCCAAAAATAAGCAACATTAGTAAAAACATTTAAATGCATTTTCCGGTTGCCAAAAGCCATGTCAACGGTACCATATCTACAATCAATGATTGCAAAACCAAGATAACATTTTGTTGTTATCTTGGTTTTGTTGACTTGAGTCGTGTTCAAGAATGGTCGCCCCAAGATAACATTTTGTTGTTGACTTGAGTCACTAGATGAATAATCCAAAACCAAAAAATCCATAGGATAATAAAAATCCTCTACCTTCACAATACGTCCCGTACGATTCCACGGGGAAGTTTATGAGATAAATCTGCCAATACAACCGTGGTCTCCACATGTTTCAAAGGACCAAAGTCGTATTGGTCATATAAACCCCCCGGGAGAATGCTCACTCCGGCCCAAAGATCCAGTAACGCCCTAGACATTTGAAAATCACCCACTTGAATATTAATTAAGGGTGTTCCCAGATCTTGAAGCTTAGGAGGGATGTCTCCTTTTAAAACCGCACTTACCCGTTTGGTTAAATCCACCTGTTTAAGCACTTTTTTTTGCCTCTTTTGAGTGCATAACTCTTTCAAAAATTTTGCATAAGCGGGCACTAGTTTTATTGCTTCAAGTAAAGGTAAATTCACTTTAACCTGTTTAAACACTTCCCACATCTCCTCCTTTTGAGGACCCCGTTTAAAAATTACATTTTTCTTGCCTGGGTCAAGCAAAGCCGAAGGAAATGGAACTACATTTCATTCCACTTCCTTGTTTTTATCATCCAGAATTGTGGCTTGACCCGAAGCTTGCAACGGTTTCTCAAAAGTGACATGTTTAGTGGGTTTATTGGTTTCAACTTCTTCATCCTCACTTTCCTTACCCGTAATATCCTCCACTTCACCCTCAACCAAACCGGGTGATAAATCAACCTTATGCTCTTTACCACTTCTCAACACACTAACATGATTAATAGGAACATTACGAGATGAGTTATGAGAAGGATTAACCTTGGTGTCACTTGGCAATTGACCTTTGTTTTTCTTCAATTCTGCCACTTCGGTTGCAAGTTGACCCATTTGTGTGGTCAATGATTGGATGGCCTTGTCACGAACTTCATCCTTTTGCATTCGGGCTTCATCAAGTTGATTCCTTTTCTGCATGTCTTGTTGTATCAACTTTAACGTGTCCATCACTTCATTCCCACTTGATGAACTTTGACTTGAAGACCCGCTTTGACCACCACTCGTTCCTTGAAGTTGACCTTGACTTCCTTGATTGAAGTATTGTTGACAAGGAAGAAAGTGGGTTTGAGAAGTCCCTTGGAAATTAGGATTGAGTTGAGTTGATTGATTTCCATATCGGAAATTTGGATGATTTCTCAACTCGGGGTAGTAAGTGTTTGAGTTCATGTTGTAATTCCGATTAACACCTCCTTGACCTTGAATTGCGTTCACTTCTTCAACTTACCCTTCCACACCAGGACACGTATCACTAGCATGTCCCAACTCGTTACAACTTGTGCACACATCATACACTTGATTAGAACTTTGAGGTGCTTCATTGTTAACCGCATGCACTTGTGGTCTTGTGATAGCCGGCCTTGCTCTTCTTACGGTTTGAGCCTTTCTCTTTGATGTGACCGACATTCGTTCCAAGAATGCCCAATCATCTTGTTCATAATTGGTACCGAATGTACCATTTGTGATTGACATCAAGTCCTTCTCATCTTCCGCATTCAACCCCTCATGAAAAGCATTCAACAATTCCCAAAGAGCTATACCATGATGAGGACAATTCTTGATCATCATATTAAACCTCTCGAATGCTTCGTGAAAAATTTCACCCGATTGTTGTTGGAAAGATCTCAAACTTCGTCTCGCAACATTAGTCTTTTGGGCCGTATAAAACTCTTCTAAAAACCTTTTTTGCATCTCGGCCCAAGTGTAAATCGATGCGGATGGCAATGTGTTGAACCATCTCTTCGCCTTATCCTCCAACGAAAATTGAAACAACACCAACTTAACCTAATCCGGTGAGAAACCTTGACCCCCAAACGTGTTGCAAATAGAGTCATATGCCTCCAAATGAAAATAAGGTTCTTCCGTTGCTAGTCCCTTATACTTGGTAAACTTTAGAGTGCATTGGTTCTCACCTCAAACGTTCTTTCATTTTGGTTTTGAGGAATAACCACCGGAGATGGGTTATTAGTGATTACCGGTCTAAAGTGAGCTTCAATTCCCCTTACCATCTCTCTTTCATGACGTTTTGGTACCCTCAATGGTACTCTCGGTTGGCCCATTTGCTGATAAACGGGCCGTTGTTGCACATTTTGTTAAAATTGCGGTTGGGGATTTAGTTGTTGATATTGTGGTTGTTGTGGAACTTGTTGCAATGGTTGTGGTTGTTCTTGAATAATTGGAGGTCCACCCCATTGTTGCATTTGTTGTTGTGGTTGAAGTTTGGGTCCATACCCAAATTGCCATTGAACCCTCAATTGACTCCCATCAACTCAACTTGCATATCCTTCTTCAAACTCTTCATACCCTTCATTGCCATCACCATACCGTGGCCCACCAAACAAATGCGGGCCCGATCTCTGACCCGGTGAAGTATGGGTTATGGGTGGGTCTTGAGGAAACGTGTATGGTTGTTGACTATAAAGTGGGTGTTATTGAGAGTGAAAAGGTGACTGTTGTGATGAATTTAAGGATTGTCCTTGTGTAGGCATAAAACTTGTCAAGGGTGGAAGGTTAACTGATGGCTGGAAACTGAACACGATTGAAGTAGGTACACTTGTAGAGATTGTAGTAGTATGGGTTCAGTGGATGTTGGGAATACGAGGGGTGGATTTTCTGAGTTTATGGGTGGTGGCATTAGTGGTACGGATTGACTTGAACTCAAGATTGTTGTGTCGGTTGTTTGGCTTTGTGTGCTTGGAGACCCAATAATCTTATTCTCCCTTTGAAGAATCCGATTCTGATAAAAAGTTCGCTCGATTTCAGGATCAAAAGCTAACGGTGATGAAAACCGAGAGCTTCTTGTATGCATATACCTGTAAGTACCTACACACTAACACAACCCGCGTAAAACTGACAATAACAATTAAACAAAAAATACAAAAATAACACACGTTGCGCACTACTCCCCGGCAACGACGCCAAAATTTGACACGAGGTCGAAGACTCGCGCAAAAATAAACCGAATACTACTAATAGATAGTGGAAAATGGGTATCAAACACAAGGAGTTTGTGAAACATGTGTTAATAAGTAGCTTACAACTTAAACTAATATAAATGTAAATGACAAAAAATTAATTCTCTAGTTGGTTTTGATTTGATTTTATAAACTAAATAAATTAAACGAAAATTGTAAACAATTGATTAAATGAGCATTTCTCTCGGGGTTCGGGTTATCACTCAACACTTATGTTAACATTCAATGGATAAACCATACTATCTTGGTTTTGTGTAGATATAATTGTTTGTGATTGATCAAGAACTAAATACTCGGATTCCTAAAACGCGAGGTTGTTACTTGGTAATCAATCAATATGTTTAACCCTAATTCCTTCCACTCAGTCTCAATTGTCAACGACATCAAGAACATATAGATTGCAATTAGGTTTAAACGATATGGACAATTTACAAACAATCACATAAACATCATGATTATGCTAACATAAACAATTAGACAATCAATCCAGTATCAAGAACAATTAACAAGAAGTGCATTGTAATTAACCTTACACCCAATAGAAACTCCAAGAAATTAGCCAATCATGGTTTGAGAAATTACCATCACATCAATTGTAATCAACATACGAATCAAAAACCTCAAAAATAATGTTTGCAAACACCAAAAATCGTTGTCTAGCCTCTCCTCCTCGTCCAGAAATGTTTATAAGTGAAAAGATAATGCCCATGAGAGCCAAAATGGCCTATTAAATATCAAGCCGTCCATCAGTTACAGTCGGACCGTGGTCCACGGTCCAGACCGTGGGCCATGGTCCAGGCCACGGTTGCCTCCTTCCCCCACGGTACGGTATGATCTGCTTCTTTTGTTCCAGGTTGTCCATGGCCCACGGTGTTGATCGTGGACCACGGTGGATCATCTTTAAGTTTTCTTATTTTCTTCATATCTCTTTCGCTCCAGCTCCGTTTTCTTCACCGTTTTCGCCAATGATCTCGTAACGTCCTCCTTTTCGCTCCTCAAACCTGCAATTACACAATATCGTGTAGTAATCGAAATCCTTGTAATTAAACATAAACGCACATGATTTAACTATAATCACTACACTTAAGGGTGGCTCTACAATCCACCCGTCAGTGGCGGGGCACCGGGTCACCCGAGTCCACGTGGACGGAGGAAGTGGGGTCAAGGTCATTTACGAGCACTGTTTTGCAAGACTCCAGAAAGAGGTACGGGACCGATTGGAAAAAGATGTATGCCCCTGGTGGGTTTCTCGGGAGAGGTAGTTAAGCTTTTGGGTTCCATAACCCTCCCTTTTAGTTGAAAGAAGGAAGAAAGAATCGGACCGTTCAGCTTCGATTCTCAGTAGTTAAGGCTCCTTCAAAGTACAATATCTTATTGGGACGTCCTGGCATGAGAGCTATCCGAGCCATTGCGTTCACAGCGCGTGTGTGTATAAAGTTCCCAACCCCAGAAGGTATAGCAATAATACGGTCCTCAGCCGAGATTGTAGCCAGTGTGAACCCGGAAGGAAAAACGAAAAAGAAACACGTAGGGACAGAGGAGTGGCTCCTGAATGGGGAATTCCCCGAACAAACAGTCAAGATAGGGACCTCGCTAACTGATAAAGGGAAGGCAGGGTTGAAGGAACTACTATTAAGGAACGTAGATGTATTCGCATGGAGGCACGAAGACATGACGGGGATTCCCCGGAACCAAGTTCAACACACCCTCAAGGAATTCCATTGGATGGAACCTATCAAGCAAAAGAAAAGAAGTTTGGGCCCGAAAAAAGTTAAGTTGTACTAGAAGAAACCTGGAAGTTGTTGCAAGCCGGAATAATCAGGAAGGTAAAATACCTCCCCCCCCAGTGGATATCCAACCCAGTGATGATAGCCAAGCCTGACAATAGTTGGCGAATGTGTATCGACTTCAAGGATCTGAACAAGGCCTGTCCAAAATATACATATCCACTCCCTGATGTGGAAAAGAAAATAGAGTCTTTGGTAGAGTATCCTTTAAGGTGCTTCTTGGACGCCTATAAGGGATACCATCAAGTACAGATGGACCCCAAAGATGAAGAGAAGACAGCTTTCTATACTGACGAGGGAACCTTTTGTTACACCAAGATGCCATTTGGTATGAAAAACGAAAGAGCCGCATACCAGCGTTTTATGGACCAACTTTTTTAAGAACAAGGGGATAGAAACGTTGAAATCTATGTGGATGATCTGGTCGTCAAAAGCAAACATGAAGAGGGAATGCTAAGGGACATCAGGGAAACATTCCAAACCTTGACAAGGGCCAATATGAAACTGAATCCGGGAAAATGCTCTTTCAGGGTGGAAGAGGGAAAGTTCTTAGGGGTATTGGTAACAAAGGGGGGAATTCGAGCAAATCCGAAGAAGGTGGAGGCGTTGATCCAAATGTAGTCTCCAAAGAGCCTCAAAGAACTACAAAGGCTCAATGGAAGACTTGTAGCTCTAAATAGGTTTCTTTCGAAAATAGCAGACCCTACCTTTCATGGCTGTCTTGAGAAGAAGTACGAAGAAGAGCAAGTTCTGCTGGGATCGGGAGGCAGAGGAAGCCTTCCAAGACCTGAAGAAACACCTATGCAACCTCCCTATGATTGCAACCCCTCAATCGGGAGAGACATTGATACTATACCTCTCCCAAACGTCAAAAACAATAAGCTCCGTGCCGATGGAAAGGGGAGAGACACAGGTACCCATTTATTTCATTAGTCGTACATTGAAGGGGTCAGAAGAAAGATATTTTCCGGTGGAAAAACTGGTATTGGCCTTGATCTACATAGCAAGGAAACTCCGGAGATACTTCCAGGCATATGTTGTGCGAATACTCATTGAATAACCTCTACAACAAGTATTGTCGAAGCCCGAAGTCTCAGGTAGATTGACAAAGTGGGAAGTGGAATTGGGGGATCATACACTCGAGTATCGACCAAGGACAGCCATCAAGGGGCAGTTCCTAGCCGATTTCTTGGTTGAAACATAAGGGGGGAGGATAACGAAAAGGGGGAAGAACCTGATGCAGGGGGTAAGGGGAAAACAAAGGAAAGGGAAGAGGAACCTTGGTGGAAACTATACACCGGCGGGGCCTTCAATGAAGAGGGAAGTAGGTCAGGACTAATTTTGGTAAGCCCTGAAGGGATAGAGCTAACTTACGCGATACGGTTGAATTTTCCAAGCAGGAACAATGAAGCAGAGTATGAGGCACTTCTGGCTGGCCTCAGAATCGCCAAAGGAATAAGGGTAAGAAAAGTGCAAGCTCATGTTGACTCCCTTCTGGTAGCCAACCAGGTGGGAGGGACCTACGATGCTAGGGACCCAAAAATGAATGAATACTTGAAAGTAACTCAAGAAATGATGAAGGAATTCGAAGAAGCAGAAGTGATACACATTCCCAGGGGATCAAATAAAAAAGCAGATGCTTTGAGCAAGCTGGTTGCGGTAGCTTTTGATCATTTGGCAAAAGAAGTAAAAGTAGAAACCATCCAACAACCATCGGTAACGGAAGCCACAGTAACCTATGTGGAAACCCAAGGAGACAGTTGGATGACTCCCCTCATCGGATACCTACAGGAGGGGAAGGTGCCAGAAAATGAAGAAGAAGAAAGGAAGCTAAGGGTCAAAGCGTTAGAATATGAAATGATTGAAGGAGGTTTATACAAGAAGTCCTATTTAGGGCCCTCCCTAAAGTGCATTGACGAAGGGGAGATAGAATACGTGGTAAGGGAGATACATGAAGGGATTTGTGGGATGCATATGGGAGCTAAAATGGTAGTGGCACGAGCAACGAGGGCTGGATACTATTGGCCAGCGATAAAAGTGCGACAACTGCCAAATACACGCCCTAGTGGGAAGGAAACCAAAGTCAAGACTGATACCGGTAAGCTCTTCGTGGCCTTTCCAAAAATGGGGATAGACATAGTGGGACCTTCCCCGGAAGGAACGGGGAAGCTAAAATTTTTAGTAGTGGCAATTAATTACTTCACAAAATGGGTGGAAGCCAAGCCGCTACGAATTATCACAAGGGAACAAATCAAGAGGTTCATGTGGGAAAACATTATCTGTAGATTTGGGTTACCATATGCCATAATCATTGACAACGGGAAGCAGTTTGCCAACAACCCATTCCGAGAATGGTGCCTACAATTGAAGATCAAGCAAACGTTTACGTCAGTGGCCCATCCCCAAGCCAACGGCCAAGTAGAAAGGGCAAATCGAAGCGTGGTAGAGGGAAATAAAGCAAGACTGGGTAGAGAAAAGGGATCGTGGGTGGAAGAGTTGCCTCACGTCTTGTGGGCACATAGAACAATGCCTAAAACAAGCAATGGGAAAACACCTTTTAGCCTAATGTACAGGACGGAGGCTATGATACCTGCAGAGATTGGGGCACCAACCTGACAAACTTTGCGAGGAGAAAGGGGAGATGAGGAAGATTTGCGGTTGAATCTGAATTTAGCAGAAGAAAGAAGGGAGGAAGCGGCAAGAAGGGAGGTGGAGTACAAAAAAAAGATTGAAAAGTACTATAATGCAAGAGTTAGAGAAGTCAAATTTAAAAAGGGGGATTGGTGTTAAGAGAAAACGAGGCGAGTAGGAAGGAAGATCAAGTGAAATTAGGGCCCTATCAACTTATTCAGGCAGGAGACAAAGGGGCCTACCGATTGGCAGATTTGGTAGGGAAGGAGATTCCCAGGACTTGGAACTCCATGCAACTTCAAAAGTATTACGCCTAAAGGCACCAGCAAAGGAGCCGGGGATTAAACAAAATAAGGGACCTCTCTGCCAGGAAAGACAAGAAAGTCTAAACTGTATTTTTGTAACCATGACGTAAACATGATCCTAATGCAAGAAAGTATTTTGTAAAACTGTATGTGTAAGAAAATGAGTTCGTCTCATAAAGGAGCAATAAGTATAACACACGAGTCCGTCTTGTAAATACAAATGCAACGCTCTCCAAAAGGGGAAGGCCTCGCCGGTAGACTACATGGTTAACCAACAATCAAACATAAACATTAAAGCGCTAAGGCAAGCAACAAGCTTTATCATCCATATCTAAGTACAAACACAAACAAAGTTCAAATTTGCCCATACAAAGGCAAATAACAGTACCATTGTCTAAAAACATCCATCAAACAAACCAACACAAAGCATAATTGTCCAAAACAAACCACAAAACACAAGCTATGGCAAAGGAGAGGGGGGATCAACAACTGAGGCAAGGGTTTGGATATCCTCAACGGAAATCTCAGGGTTCGACGATACTTGTGTGATAATGGGAGGGACATGAGAGGTAAGGGCCACAAAAGCCTCCTGGGCCTCCGCCTCTACAGTAGGGGAAAACGAAGGAGCTTCCTGCAGAGAAATCCCATGAGAAGAATGTTCGTAGCCCGCTCGAAGCCCATGCTAAAACCCAGAGGCAAATACTGCCCGGTTCAGATTATCTCGAATCTCTATAGTCTCCCTGCAACCCAAGGCCATGCCATACACCTGCTTGAAACCTTTAGAAACAATCCACTTCCGATCATCCTCGTGCGTCGAAACGACCCCCTGCAAGCGGGAACGTTCTCCTCTCAGCCAGTCAACCTCTTTAGACAAGCCATCAACCTTTTGTTCCTCTTGACTTTTGGCAACCTCTAGCTGCTCCATAGCAGATTTGTGCTCGGAACATTCACGATCAAGCAAATTCTCCAACTCATGAATCCTCACAAGAGGGGGAGTCTCTTCAAGCTGCATTAAGCACACAAGGCAAAGCTATAGAAAAAATAATAACAAACAGAGAGAGAAAGAAGAAGGAAAAACAAACCATTGAAATCTTGGCCTGAGCATCGAGAAGGGAAGATTGGACAACTTCAAAATCAGCAACTTTTTCCTGGGCAAGCTGGAGATTAGCAGTCAACTCAGAAACCTGCTTCTTTGAGGACTCCAGTGTAGCCTTCAGCCCAGGAACCTCCAAACTTAGCTCCTCGACCAAGGTAATTCTCTTTCGCATCTCCCCGACCCGTCGAATATAACCTTCAACGAACTTCTTCAAGCTCGCAACCTCCTCCAGACTATTATGATACGCAACATTGATGTCCATAAACCCTTGACGAAGGGAGGAACCCAGCACTAAGGTATGGTAAAGGTAAGTACCAAACTCCCAACCAAGACATCCGGTAGCATGGTCTATACGTGAGCGTAATCAACAGAGGGAATAACACATGTCAAGAACTCGTGAGCAAGGTGGGGGGTATTAACAGAGGAATTCACAGTCAGAGACCATTTCGGAATGAAAAGGTCAGCGGGAGGAGGATCACCTGATGAGGGATTCGAGGAAGCTTCAGGGGCAATGGGCTTTTGCCTTTGGGATCAGCCTCAGAAACAATAGGATCTTTACTCATCAAAACGGGAGCAATAATGGGGTCGGGGAATGAATCAGAAACCTTGAAAGAAAAATCATCATCAACATCAACAACCTCATGAGCAGAAGAGGAGCCTTGACCAGCAGAGCCCAGGTAAGTCTGCTTGGAGTTACAAAGACGACTCTTTAAGAAAGAGTCAAACAGGTCAGACACAACATTCTTGCTTTTCAAGGAATCTTGGGCGGCCACAGATGAAAAGCCAGGGGCATCAGATTCAGTAGAGGCATTAACAATGCGAGCAGTTGGGGTAGAGGCATCAACAGTCACCGTAAGAGTAACAAATTCGGCATCCTTTACGGGATGTTTTTGAAGAATCTCCATCAAATCCATTTCTGCACAAAAAAATGAATGAAAGTTAAAAACAAGAGGCAGGAGAAAAATAAGGGCAAAAAGAAAGAGGCAAAGGGTCACCAACCTTGGTCCCCGTCAAACATAGCTGGACGTGTTAACGGATTCGGACAGATTTGACTAAGTGTCGGCTTCAGTTGGATTTTTAATCAACAACTTACAAAGAGAATCATGACTAGTAGGGAAACCGGGGGCAGGATCATCGATGTGAGAACCAATGTGACGACGACGAGTGAGGCCAGGGGCAAAAGAGGAAGAAACAAAGAAAAAAAATCATTCTTCCATTGTCGAGGGTAGAACCCAGAGGGTATAAAGGACACGCAGGGAGGATGTTTACCACTGGCCCGCCATTCAAAAGTATACCAATCGCAGTCAGCTTTCAAGCGGTAAAATCGACGGAATAAGGTAACAGAGGCATTTCCGCCGAAAGCACGGCAAGCAACCTCAAAGTGAGTCACTCGAAGAAACCCTAAAGGGTGAACTTGCGAGAAGCACAATCGATGGTATTTCAACAGGGCCAATTGGAATTCAGTTAACGGGTAACGGATGTTTGCAAACTTAAGATTCTTTGCGTACAAATCAATAAACCCAAGGCGACTACAGGCCGTCTCGCCTGGCCCAGGAAGGGTAGGGGACAAAGGGAATATGGTAAGTTGAACACAGGGAAGCCATTCTGACGGAGGACATCGTCGAGGTTATGGTAGAGCGACCGTCGCGACTCAAAATGAAGTAAAGGAAGAAGATAACAAACCTGAGCAAGGAGGGAGAAATCGTCGGAGAACTATCGGAAGAGAGAAGATCAATAATGGTGAAAGGACAAGCAAGGGGATGGTTAATAATTAGCATGGGGAATGTAAAACCGTCGAAATTCAAATCAATAAGAAAGGAGGTTGGGCCGGACTCTTCAAGTGGACCAAAAATGAAAACAGAGTGGGTATATGGTAGGCAGACGGCAAGAAAAGAGTCTCAATAACAGAACAACAAAGACAGGATCGGGAAAGGCAAGACGAGTCTATGGTCCTCGTCAGAATTAATGAGAACAATAGACTGGGGGGACTTGAAGAGCCTACCCATAAGATGGTCTTATGGGCAGGCACTAGCCCAATAATCCAAACAAGTCCTAATAAAGGCAAGCCCAATAGCACAAGAGATTCTAGAGACGGTTTGGAGGGAAAACCATTTACGAGGGAAACTCCATGTAGCACGTCCGATCTGGTGGGTGGCCTGAGGCACGCATGACCCGGGATAGGAGGCAGTAACCAGAAGATAAAGATCTTCGAATTAGCAAGACCTAAGGAAAAGAAGATCGAACCAAGGGACTCGGCCGGAAGAAATAAACCATCGGACCATGTATATAAACACTCTCTTCTATAAATAGAGAAGGGAAAAACATTTGTAATTCATCCACATTCAATACAATACACTTTCACTTTCACTTTGAACTAGCATTTGATCCCATTCTTGTGATAGTTATGAGCCTTCCCCGTTCATCCGGAAAAGGTTCCAACATTGAAGAGCCTACCCATAAGATGGTCTTATGGCAAGCCCTAGCCCAATAATCCAAACAAGGTCCAATAAAGGAAACCCCAATAGCACAAGAGATTCTAGAAGAAGGTTTGGAGGGAAAACCATTTGCGAGGGAAACTCCATGTAGCACGTCCGATCTGGTGGGTGGCCCGAGGCACGCATGACCCGGGATAGGAGGCAGTAACCAGAAGATAAAGATCTTCAGATTAGCAAGACCCAAGGGAAAGAAGATCGGACCAAGGGACTCGGCCGGTAGAGATAAACCATCGGACCATGTATATAAACACTCTCTTCTATAAATAGAGAAGGGACAAACATTTGTAATTCATTCACATTCAGTACAATACACTTTCACTTTCACTTTGAACTAGCATTTGATCCCGTTCTTGTGATAGTTAGGAGCCTTCCCCATTCATCCGGAATAGGTTCCAATAGTCAACATAAAGTTGAGCAAGTAATCACGGTTTTGCATACATATAATATTAAAAATGACAATTCCTTGCGTAAATATGAAACACTACAACTAGCATAACAATAACATAAAAATAATATAAAAGTTGTTTTTTCACTCGAATCCCATGGATAACGAGCTACTCCGACGACGTATGATTATACTAATGAGGATGAGGATGAGGATGAGATACCAACCACCAAAACATAAAATAAACACATAGTCACATTTGCACGTATAACTAATTGAGCAATATCATATAACGAAAATAGTGGAATTGTAGTGAAAAATGATTAACGCATAACGCCCCCAAAATATAAAACGGTAAAAAGGGGGATATGAATTACTTACCTTATCGAGTAGGTTAATGAAGATGAGAGTGACGATAAGAGCTAGGATAAAACGGTCAAGCTCCTTGAAATACGTCAATATAACACCCTATTTGATAACGATAGTATAATTAATAAACGATAAACTAACACGACACATAAAGATTTGAGATTTGGTGAGTTATTGTGGTTGATCTTTGGTTTGAAAGGTTTGACGTCCTTTCGGGTTTAAATCATTATATTTATTATTTATTTGCTTATTAATTATTGTTATTATTATTATTATTATCATCATTATTATTATTATTAGAGTTAATATTATTATTTGGTAACTACATTAAGTGATGTATTTTATCCATGTTTATATTTTCAATCAAATGGATTTTAATAAATAATAACCAATATTACATATTAATAAATATATATGTTTGATGAAACATTATTGTCAATTACTTAAGCATATATATATTTAGATAAAAAATATATACAATATATATATATATGTACATATATTACGGGAAAATTATTTGAATCTTTAAAAATATTTGTTTCATATTATATATATAAATAATTATACATATATATATATATATATATATATATTCATATGTATACATACATATATATACTTATAGATAGGAAACTATGACATAAAACCATGACCAAAATAATACTTTCGAGGTTTGGTTTTGTTAAAACAATTTAAACTTATATATTGAACAAAATGTAAAAAAAAAAGAAAAAAATAATAAATAAATAAAAAAAACACAAAACCGGGCTGGAGGGGTTCGAACCCGTGCCTCCAGGCCGGTTCGCAAGTAACATGGCATACACTGGCCACCAGGCCAGTTTGTTTGTTTGTTAAAAACATGGAACCAATTATTTATAAACACACAGTATGTGGTTCCCCAAATCAATTATAAACCCTAATTCCAATTCCGATTAATTGATCGATGATTGTTAAAATTGATATGGGGGTTTTGTTCCTGGGTTAAAAACGATTGAAAAGCATATATTAATTACCGTTTGTTATCGCGGATTGAGGGTTATCGAGCAACAAATGAGTCGCGGCCTAAGCTTTGGTCGAGAGCAGTCCAGACAACTTCGTGAATGTAATTAGATTAGGGTTTAGAAGCGCAAGGTTGAGAGGTTGATGTGTGCACGTTTAATTGAATTCTCGTTGTGTTTATATAGTGTAACGAGGCTAGAGGCAACCGCTGATTATTTTTGGTCAATTAGCTGTCCAATTTGATTCAATTACCATGTTTGATATGTCGGTTGGACGCGTTTTTGGTAATACACGATTTGGTGAGATCAATTTCTTGATTATGTCCGAAAATTGAGGTCCAAGAAAGGGTTTGGGTGTCGGCGACGGATGGATGGGGAAAGAGAGGAAGAAGAAGAAGTTAGAATAATATATTTTATTTTGCAAAAAGGCCTCTCATCTATTGTTAAGGGTACAAAAGGGTTAAAATAATAGTTAGGGGTTGATTTTGTGTACATTTGATAGTTAGAATAAAAATAATAACCGAAACTAAGTCGGTGACGAGAAATAAAATAAATGATCAATAATTTTGATTAAATAAAATAGAACAAAAAATAAAATTTTTAAACGGGTCGGGTTTTAGAATCCGATATTTAACGAATGTTACACAACCGCTGAGAAAACGTCAAAAAAAAAAAAAACAACTGTAGGAGGCATCAAGGGATTAAAGGATACTAAATGAAAACAAAAAAAAACAAGTTTCAAAATTTGTTATTTAGTGAACTGAAAAAACAAAGAAATAATTATATGCTAGAGCTTGAAAAAACAACCCACTAGTGGAGCTTGAGCTGTGAAAATAGAGCTTGAAACGGCGCAATCTCGAACCCTCATAAATCAAAACGATAAATTGAGTTATAAAATATGGAAGGTGGAATACCCTTACCCAATGCATTTTTCCAACACCCCACTCTTACACGAACACGTTTGACTGTTAAAAGTCATTAATCTCTTGCCCAAACCTATATTTATACTTTTTTAAAAATGACCAACACTCATTTTTGCTTATAATCCATTTTATCTGAACCAAAAGTGAGACCTTTTTTAAATTACCCGAACTCATTTTTCTTATAGCATGTTTTAACACAAACCAAAATGGATTCTTTTTTTATGGTCCAAACCGAGTAATCAGCAAAACAAGCATCTATCAAGAAACTAAAACAATGGCTGAAAACGAATCAATGTAAACTTCATGAAGATAAACAAAAGTTGGATGGTCACCGAATAACTCACCAGATGCATTTTCATCACTACTGCTGTAGCGTTTTTTGGAATCGGAGAATCTTATTTAGAATCTTCAAAATGGGAAAAATTACTAAACTAAGAAAACATGCTTTCAAATATAAGATATAAAAAGATGTGAAAGTACCCTTACAGACCGGATTTGCCTCAAAGTTGACTCAAGTTAGCACTTGAGTTGCTCCAGTTCTTTCAGATTCGGTAGGCCCACATCTTCCCCAAAAGTTGCCTGCATTTCGAACATTCTGGAACTATGTTTAATATATAAATAAATATATACCCAAAAGGTTGTACAGACTCGTATTTAGCTTTCTGCTTCATTTACTCCTTGTAGCTGCTTGGTTGTGCGATGAAAACTGATTGAGCATGCTGTAATATAAAGATTCAATCAAAACAAATACAAGTTTATCAATTTTCTACCATAAATAAAACAACAGTGATCAATGAAGTTTGAATGCCTACAAATCCCCAAATCGAAATCAACTTCAGTCGTATGTTGTCAGACAGTCGAAATAGAATTATATTGAAGTAGCCCTTGTTTGATGATTTTGGAATTCGGCAATTAAGCATGATGGGTTTGAGACCAAGTAACGAAAAACTCCGAATATTGTCGCCGTTATATTTACAATCATGGTTCTCTCAATCTTAACGATATATTACGGTTGTTCATATACAATTGGGAGCAACAAATAGATCGTGAATTGAAGAGATATACGTTACGGCGGATTGAAAGGATCTTACGGAGACGACTGAATAGGCCAATCGCCGGAGGATAACTGTAACGTAAATTGAAGTCGCCGATGGTAGGGAATAATAAATATACAGGCATCTTATGGAGAGAGAAAATAGGCACTTGAAAGGATCTGTATTATAATGTAATATATGTAGGGTAAGGTTAAAATGAAAACCCACTTAAGTTGTGAAAACCCACGAAAACCCTATGTAACATCGTTTTTCTTTTTTCTTTTTTTGTTACATGTAATATATGTTGTAACATTTAATACAAAACATCAAAAAAAAAATGTTTTGCTATTTTTTAACATTTTTTTACTAATTTTTATATGTGTTTTCAAGAGAGAAAAAGTTATATTTATATATACATTTTTTATTCACTTTAATTGTGGACCACAAGATTTAAACATTAATTAAAACATGTGGTTGAGAATAAGTTTCTAGAGTTTTCACAACTCAAGTGGGTTTTAATTTTATACTTAGCCTATATATATATATATATATATATATATATATATATATATATATATAGTCAAAGTATATAATGAAAACCCATTTGAGTTATGAAAACCCATGAAGACCCATGTAACACTGTTTTTTTTACATGTAATATATGTTGTTACATTTAATACAAAACATCAAAAACTTAAAAAAAATGTTTTGCTATTTTTTTACATTTTTTTACTAATTTTTATATATGTTTTTAGGAGAGAAATTAACTTTTATATTTTTTATTAACTTTAATTATGGACCACAAGATTTAATCTTTAATTAAAAACATGTGGTTGATAATGAGTTCTAGAGTTTTCACAACTTAAGTGGGTTTTTATTCTAACCTAACTCTATATGTGTGTGTGTATAGGAAGAGGATCAAGAGAAAACTCATCCTTAGAGAGAAAGCTTAAAAAACTTTTAAAAATTATTTTTATTTAAAAATAAAAAAATATTTTCAAATTTCCGTTTTGCCATTATTCTTATATTTTGTTACCCTTCACTCGAAAAAATAAAAATAATTAAAAAATAAATAAATAAGACGTTGAAATGCACATACGTATTACCGTGTGATACTATTGTATTACACATGTGTATTACGATGTATTTTTATGTTCAGTGGTGTTTAATTGCATATATTCAATATTTGTGTATTGTATATATGAAGTAGTGTTGTATTACATGCAAAAATAATAATAATAATAATAATAATAATAAATAAAATAATAGTCGACACAGTACACATGTGTATTATTGTTGTATTACACATACTTACTAATGTGTATTCGATGTGTGTATTAGTCTTATATTGCATAAATACAATAGTGCGTATCAAATATGTGCAATAGTGTTATGTTTTATACAATACAACACTTTATACAATATTAACACATAAGAATAATAGAAAAAACAAATAGAAACTACATTTTTTTTAAAAGTTAAAAATAACTTTTTAGTAGTTTTTAAGTTTTATATTTAAAAGGAGTTTTCATTTGATCCTATCACTATATATATATATATATATATATATAGAGGGGGGTATCAATAGAAAACTCATCTTTAGGGAGAAAACTTAAAAACTCCTAAAGAATTACTTTTAATTAAACATAAAAAAATATTTTCAAATTTAAGATTTTGCCATTATTCTTATATTTTGGCCCTGAAGAGGTAGGTCCCAGCAGGGCTCAGTTGGTCCCGCATGACTCACCTTGAACAGGGATGTCTGCGCAAAGACCATCTACTCCCGCAGGACCCACCATGCTCAGAGAAGCCTACGCGCAGTATGCAAGCTGCATACGCAGGGAAAAGCCTCCCAATGGTAAAGTAACCCGCCTGTTCCCGCAGTTGCGGATACAAGCCATCAGGGAAGGCTACCCGCACAGCATAGCTACACGCATAAGGCTTAACACTTACAAATATTCAGTGTCACCTGAAAGAATGAGCAGAGGCGGGAGGGGGAAAACTCCCGCCAAAATGGGCCAGTCTGTATGATGGAGGATCTTTTGCGTGATACCTGACGAGGTAAAGACAAAAGATCTGACCAAGAATGCGACAGCTCACTGACAGCAGCGTGGCAGACAGCACGCCACAGCACTGTGACCAATAGCCGCCGCCTGCCCACCAACTCCTGCCAGACCACGTGCCTAGCCTGCAGTGGGTAGAAGACGAAGAGTGCACGGCACACCTGCTCTGTGTCAGCCGCTACCTATCCACCACTCACAGGTAGGGCACGTGCATAGGTTACAGTTGGTAGCGTGTTGGGCCGGCTAAACCCCTTGGAAACCCACCTTCGGCTATAAAAGACAGCAAATGGTATTATCATTTCATCATCTACTATCTCGTATAACTTACTTGATAATTGCTCTAATAGTATTCATATACTTTTATATTTAAAGAGCAATATAAACTGATTCTCACGCCGGAGGGTGGTCACAAGGAGGAACCCCCCCCTTCTCAGTGACGAGCTTACGGTGTCTGTTTTGCAGGTTCCTTGAAGTACAACTTACTCTGCTGGACCTAACCTTCGTGGGAAACATTACTTAGCCCCCAGATTACCCATAATCTGCCAGGGGCCACTTAGTGTTTCTTCATTGGCGCCATCCGTGCATAAAGCTAGAACTACATCTTTCTCCAGTTTTTCAAAACTTCCAAGATGACTAGAGAAATTCCGGTAACCACAACCCCAGCCACTGGGGTAAACACCGGCAACACAATGTTTACAAACACTACCCCAGCCACCCAAGCTGGGGCAAGTGAAGTACATTTTACGAACACTACCCCAGTCACTCATGTAGGGGCAAGTGGAGTAAATATTCCACTGGGATTCACTGATGCCCAGCTGGAAAAACGAACTCGAGCCCCTCGTCAAACACTTGATCAAGTGAAGGCATGGGCCGAGGCACGTCAAAGAGAATTTCAGGCTGAGTTGGACGAACGCTTGCGTTCAGTCCAACAAGCTGAGGAATTCGGTAGTACTCGCCAGCACCTCAACATGAGTAGTGAGTACGAGTACTCAGACGCCGAGAGGGAAGACTCCGACACCGACGCGAACCCTCGCCATAGGGCGAAAGGGAAGCGTAAGGAAACGGATCCCCAGCCAAAAAGGAATTTTGGGGAAGCATTCCAACCAGTCACGGAAAAAAGCTCGCGTGACTTCTCCAAGGCCTTTAGACCTACTGCCACAAACGCAGGAAGGTCAAAATTTGCAAGGGACATTGCAGAAGCAATCGCCCCGAGGAGTGCCAAACAAATGTCCAATATTGGCACATACGATGGTATATCCGACCCAGATGACCATCTGAACAGGTTCATTGCGGGGGCAACCGTCAGTAACTGGACGGAACCCACGTGGTGCTACATGTTCCAGATGACTCTGGTAGGAGCAGCCAGAGCATGGTTCGACCGTTTACCGGTCCACCACATTTATGACTGGGCAGACTTCCAGAACAAGTTCAGTCAACAGTTTAGTCAACAGAGGAAGCACACTGAGGAGCAGTGGACGATCCTCAACTGTGTGAGAGAAGAGGATGAATCCTTACTGGACTTCATCACCCGCTTCAACTCCAAGAAGCTGAGTCTGGGCAACATCAGTGAAGACCTCGTTCGCGCCGCTTTCATTCAGGGCGCTGAATACCCAGAACTCATCCGCACTCTGACGGGTAAAGACGGCATGCCATCCACGTGGGATGCCATAATGACGGCAGCCAAACGCTTTGCCGAAACGGAGAAACAGCTGGGAAGAGATCTCCCCCAGAATACAAACCTCTACACGCAGAGGACAAGGGAGAACAATGTGAGAACCGCCCGGCTAAACAAAAAGAGGCGGCAAGGTATTTGGCAGTCAAGGATAAACTTTGACACCCCCTCAAGCTCTCGCCCTCTGGTTGGCGGAAGGGACAACACGCACCCTTCGAACCGGAAAAACCGTTGGACGCCACTCACCAAGAGCGTCACGGAGATATTTGCCACGGAAAAACTGCCATGGCCAAAAGCCCCAGCGATCCGACAGAAACCCAATGCGGATCAAAGCAAGTCTTGTGACTTCCATGGGACAAAGGGCCATAGCACTGAGGAGTGCACATCCTTGAGGGACATCGTCGAGACATTTGTCAAGGATGGGAGGCTCGCACACCTCGTGGCATCTATCAAGAAGGGAGGAAGGAACGACAACAGGTACAGGGGTAACAGACGAAAGCCCGTCGACATTAGCATCAACATGGTCCAGGGTAAGGTCAGAGGAAGAAAGAGACCGATAACCGAACCATGCGCATGGAAGGAAGCAGAAGTGCGCTTCCCGCGAGTGCCGGGAGGCCCAAACAAAGAAGGCCCCATTGTCATTAAAAGCCAGCTGGGGCACTACATCACCTCCCGCACCCTCGTTGACAATGGCGCATCGTCGACAGTGATGTACAGGCAGTTCTTCGACAAGCTCGACGATGAAGACAAGGAACGCCTGGAGACGGTCTACGCTTCAATGGAAGGGTTTGACGGCAGCATGAACACTCCCTTGGGCATCCTATCTTTCCCCGTCACTCTCACCGATGGGAATTATTCACGCACGGAGGATGTGGATTTTGTTGTAATGAAAAAACCACATCATACGTATGACATCCTATTCGGGAGAGACGGGATGGCAAGATTCAACGCCGTGGTATCCTCAGTCCACGGCATGATGGGATGGCCAACAACTGAAGGCGTAGCGATGATCACGGGCATTCCCCAGGTATGCATCGCATCTGTCTCCTCTAAACCCAAACCGAAGATGGCCAAACAAACCATCACTGAACCTGAACAGTGGGCATTCAATGGGAAATATCCCGATCAGGCCGTTACCATTGGCCCGACAATTGTTGATCCAACACGCACCTTACTCAAGCGCTTACTGCAGCGAAACGCAGACATCTTCGCGTGGACACCAGCCGACATGACTGGTGTACCCCGGGGTAAGGCAGAGCATAAGCTCAAATGCGATCCGGCCGTTACGCCGATCGTACAAAAGCGCAGAGTAATGGGGCCCGAGCAAACCAACGCGTGCAGAACCCAAGTCAAGGAACTCCTTGATGCGGGCATCGTGCGCGTCAGCAAATATCAAACGTGGGTTGCAAATCCCGTAATGGTACCGAAGAATAACAAACAATGGCGCATGTGCATAGATTTCAAAGATTTGAATAAAGCATGCCCCAAAGATTGTTATCCGTTGCCAGAAATTGATCTCAAGGTGGATTCGGTGGCACCATTTCGCCTTAAATGCTTCTTGGATGCGTATAAGGGGTACCATCAAATCCACATGGCTGTAGATGACCAGGACAAAACCGCCTTTCGGACGCCCGATGGCACATTTTGTTATAAAATGATGCCATTCGGACTTAAGAACGCGGGATCCACGTACCAACGACTAATGGACAAAGAGTTTCACGCCCAAATTGGGAGAAACTTGGAAGTCTATATGGATGATTTGGTCATCAAAAGCCCCGAGCCAGAGGCGATGTTGAAAGACATTGAGGAAACTTTCAACACACTTAGAAAGATAAACATGAAGCTCAACCCGAGCAAGTGTTCATTTGGGGTGGAAGAAGGGAAGTTCTTGGGAGTCATTATTACTAAAGATGGCTTCAGAGCGAACCCTGAAAAGGTCGAAGCCATTGTCAAAATGGAATCACCTACCACCATAAAACAGGCTCAAACACTGAATGGACGACTAGTCGCGCTTAACCGCTTTTTGGCAAACCATGCGGATAGGTCGTTCCCATTTGTGTCAACGCTAAGGAATTGTTTAAAGAAAACGCACTTCCGCTGGACACCAGAAGCGGAAGCAGCTTTTCAGGAGATTCGATCACGCCTGATCGAACTCCCAACACTCACAGCACCACAAGCGGGGGAGGAGTTAATCCTATACCTCTCCGCAACAGATAGAGCAACCGGGGCAGTCCTGCTTGTAGAACGAAAAGGCATCCAGATGCCAATCTATTATGTTAGCCGCGTGCTGGCAGACGCGGAAACCCGGTACTCTACCCTGGAAAAACTGGTCTTGGCACTTATTCACGCTTCACGCAGGTTGAGACGATATTTCCAGGGTCACCCAATCACTATTCTCACCAACTTCAAACTCTCAAATGTTCTAGGCAAACCCGAGTTATCGGGACGTCTAGCCAAGTGGGCAATTGAATTGGGAGAATATGCGATTCAATACAAGCCGAGACCAGCCATTAAAGGCCAGGTCCTGGCTGATTTTATTGCAGAAGTCCCCGCTTCACGGGAGAAAGAGTGCCAGGAGGAGGTTCAACCCTCCCCAGCACACGAAATCAATGAGGTCTGGCGACTCTACACTGATGGAGCAGCTAGTAACGAGGGTTCAGGCGCAGGGTTAAAATTAACAAATCCAGCAGGCCAGGAATATACTTATGCTATTCGGCTGGATTTTCCAAGTACGAATAACGAGGCTGAATATGAAGCATTCCTGGCCGGATTGAGGATTGCGCGTAAAATGGGTGTAAAAAATTTGGAAGCCCATGTAGATTCCATGCTAGTGGCAAACCAAATAAACGGGACGTACACGGCTGTGAACGACACAATGGCCCTATACCTTGCCCAGGCCAAAGCCATCATGCGCGATTTTAATGATTGTAAAGTGATACACGTCAAGCGCAGCGAAAACAAATCTGCGGATGCGTTAAGCAAGCTTGCATCACTGGCCTTCACCCACTTGGGAAAGGACATCCGCGTGGAACTCCTCGAAACACCATCAGTCCCGCACAAGGAAATCTGTGTCATCCAAACCGGTACAGAAACATGGATGACCCCAATAATAAAATACCTTGAAGCAGGAACGTTACCAGAGTCGAAGTCACAGGCAAGAAAACTACGCTGTAAAGCACTGAATTATCAGCTGGTCAATGACATCCTTTACAGACGTAACTTTCTTGGCCCATTGTTAAGATGCGTGGACAACCAAGATGCCGACTACCTCCTAAGGGAGGTTCACGAAGGCATCTGTGGAGTACACGCAGGCCCCCGCGCTGTGGTAGCCAAGCTAAACAACGCGGGATACTTCTGGCCGGGGATGCATATGGACGCGTTGGCATACATCAGAAAATGCAGATCTTGCCAGCTTTACGCACCCAACACGCATCGCCCGAAAAATGAACTTGTTCCTGTCACTTCCTCGTGGCCATTTCAGAAGTGGGCCATTGACGTGACAGGCCCATTTCCTACAGCAGCTGGGAATGTTCAGTTCCTAGTGGTAGCCATTGACTACTTCACCAAATGGATAGAAGCGAAACCTTTAGCCCAAACAACCGCAAAGCATATCAAAAAATTTATTTGGGAATTTATTATTTGTCGTTTTGGACTTCCACAGAATTTGGTAAGCGATAATGGCACCAACTTTGCTGACAAGAAGCTACAGCAGTGGCTGAAAGAACTTCAAATCACCCACACCTTTACCTCAGTGGCACACCCGCAAGGTAACGGTGAGGTGGAAAGAGCAAATAAGAGCATCGTCGAAGGCATAAAGAGAAGACTCTTGGAACATAGATCCGGTTGGGTGGACGAGCTTCCACACGTCCTTTGGGCAAACAGAACGCTGAAGAAGACCAGTACGGGAGAAACCCCGTTCAGTCTCACTTATGGCACTGAAGCCATGATCCCAGTCGAAATCGGTTTACCCTCACCAAGGGTCTTAATCCAACCAGAAGACAATGATGCGGAAAGACGGTTAGACCTTATGCTAACCGAAGAGCGCAGAGACTTAGCCGCCGTGCGTGAAGAAAACTACAAACGACAAATGCAAAAATACTACAACACGCGGGTAAAACTCTGCAATTTCAATAAAGGAGACTACATACTGCGTAACAACGAGGCTTCGAACCAACAACGCCCAGGAAAGTTGGCCCCGATTTGGGAAGGGCCATACGTTATCAAAGAAGTTCTGGGAAAGGGCGCATACCGGCTCGAAAGGCTCGATGGCACTCCCATCCCTAGAACATGGAATGGAGCTCAATTACGCAAATGTTATATGTAGATCAATTCCAACTTGTAAAGAAAAGGCCTAGAGCCACTTCTAATGGAAATGATTCTCCTTTCATGATGTATTGATAGCTTGTAACCTATGAACTTCCCTTACGGGAAGAAGTAGTTGCGTGTGGAAGGCGGCAATACCCGCATAAACACAACGCCAAAATGTTAAAAAGTTCTAAGGAAAACCTACACGCAGGTCAGATGTAGGTAAAGTTTAGCCATCCTTGTAAGTGCAAGTGACGGTCTTACCCGCACAATCACAAACAAGGAAGCCAAACTTAACTTACCATCTACCACGTTAAAAGGTTAACTTATGAACACTTAAAAAAGGATAAGAAAAACCTACACGCAGGTCAGATATAGGTCTAAAGTTAAAGCCATCCTACTAAGTGCAAGTGACGGTTGCACCCGCACAATCACGAAAGAGGAAGCGAAAACTTTAACCCATCATCAACCACGTTCAAAGGTCCTTATTCTAAACACTTGGAAAATTGCTAATACAAACTAAGTATGCAAGTCATAAGTTTATAAAGCAAGGAACCCAAGGAAGGAAATAACAATCTTATACGCAAAAAGATTAATATTTCACAATCTATTACAAGAATGGCTGGGTAACTACCCGCCTAAAAGAAATCTATACAAAGCCAAGTCTATCCTAGCAGTGGGAAAAGATCTTCAGGATCAGGCTTCAGGGCCACCTCCGCTTGGACCAGCACCGTCAGAGCGCGGCTGCCCAAGGAAAGCCTTAAGGATGTTTAGCCCATCATCAGCAGCAGCAGCTTCATTCACCTTTTCCACCACTGGATGCGGGAAGGAAGCGTACTGGTTCACAGCTTGGTCATAAGCAGCTTCAGTATTAACATTGAATAAAGGGAAGTTGGAGGGCGGAAAGCCTCTCTCAGCAAACCCTAGACCAAGCAGGAAGCCAGTCTTCTCCCCATCCTCATGAGAAGCGTTGAGGGCTGCGCTCATCGCATCGTCATAAGAGGTCTCTGAAAGGACCCGACGCGCAACCTACAAAAGAATACAAGTTAGAACATTTTCTAATTACGAGCGGAAAGCGTAAAGAAAAAGATAAAGATACCTGAGGCAACGCTTCTCGAAGCAGCCATTGGAGGGTAGCTTGACTTTCTTTGTAAGCACGTTCGGCTCCGCTTTTATCAAGGTTGGCAAGTTGAACTTCCTTGGCGGCAGCCTCTTCGACGCTTTTGAGTTTCCTTTCAGTACGGTCAAGCACCCCCCTCTGGTCAAGGATCTCCTGCAGCTTCTTGGCATCTTCCATTGCCAAGGCGTCATGAGCATGCTGAAGAGCCTTTAATTTGCATTTAAGCTGCTCATTCTCTTCGCGAAGCGGCTCAGCAACAGCTTCAGCCTTGGCAGCCCTCTCAGTTGAGTTTCGCGCAGTCTCCTTAGCCAGCCGAAGCTGTTCATTCACAGCTTGGGCAGCCTTGGAGCGGGCCTCGAGTCGCGCCTGGACCTCAACCTCGAGGGCCTTGAATGCCTTCTCCTTCTCGGCTGCGGCAGCGGCCAACTGCCGGTTCTCCTCCCGAAGAGCCCGCGCTTCAGATACATCTTTGGCGCGAGCTGCTTTTAACTTGTCGTTTTCACGACAAAGCAGCTCGACGCGGGGCTGCGTCCGGGCCTGGAGAACCCGAAGCTCATTGGTTAGCCTACCCTCTTGGTAGCTAGCCATGGCTTCCCCCAACGCACCATGAGGAGCAGCGTGGCGAGCCCAGTCCACGCACTCCACAGGGGTACGAAGGGTTGTTCCTCGGCGTATGTTCCATCTTGGAACATACACTTCATTGGAATCCGACACTGCAAAAGAAACAAAGGCAGTTAGGAAAAGATGATAAAAATATACAAAGGAAAAAGAACCCTACGTACCTGTAGGGTCAATAACAGGCCGATAGCCGCCAAACCCATCACCTGAACCTAAAGGAAATCCATCCAACAAGTCAGGTAGACGGGAAGGTGGCATAGATCGGCGGGAAGCCCGGCGCGTACCTGATGGTCCGGACATCGGTGCCGGTGGCGCAGGTATAGTGGCAGCCGCTGTGGTAGCCATTGTTGGCGCCACCTCCTCAGCAACAGTAACCGCCGGCTCCGTGAAAGATGCTGTAAAAATTGCACTCACGGCCGGCGGAGACAACTTCTCAGCTGGAACAGCCTCAGGAAGGCTGGAACCAGCGGAAGCAGGCACAGACGCCTGGGTCGACGCCTCGGGAAGGCTGACCGAGCCTTCCCTCATTGGCGGGGGAATACTTGCTCCAACTCCACCCTGGAATGCGTCAACATCCACACCTGCACAAGCAAAAGTGTTAGAAAAATTTATTTGAAACAACAAATCTAGACAAGAATTATGGGGGCACTTACGGGGTTTCTTGAGCTTGAACGTACGGACGAGCGGGGGCGAACCCGATGGAGCCGGCCTCTTGACACCGGTAACCGTCGTCGTCGCTGCCTCCCCGGAGGTAACAGCTACAGCCTCCGGAGCGGTGGTCTCCTCACCACCGGGCTCCCCCGCCACCTCTGCACTATCTGACTCCGAGTCAGATAGGACTACCGGGTCGGCCGTAGAGGCCACCTTCTCCTTGCCTTTCCCGACGGCAGCCTTTTTCTTCCGCACCAGTGGAGGACCTTCTGCGGATTCCTCAGAAGAAGAAATGTCAACTCCAGCAGCAGGCACAGCATTGAGAGGTTCAGGGTAGAAGATAGGCTTACCTGGCCGTCGGTGGCTCAGGATCTCTTGGCCTGGCGGGTAAACCTCCACGAACCGACCCGCGGTCTGCTCTAAGATGGGCAACTCGTTCTCGTCCAGAGCACGAGTACCCATCCGCGCGGGACCATCTTCCTCCCGCGGGTTCAGGAGCGACTGAAGATCGTTCCCCTCTGAAATCAACAAGAAAGTTAGAAAAAATCGAAGTCAGCAAAATGAAACAAGACGTACCATAAGGGACAGAGTTCGAACCATATTCAAGGACGATCGGAACCTTATCCGCATTCGCCGCCTTCCACACCCGGCTCATCCCCAGCATCACCATCGCCGACTCCGGAAAACGGAAAACCGGGGACTGGACCCGGGATATCTTCGAGAACCATTCCGCCTCCTCGTAGTTGAGGGCGGGAAGGTTCGGAAGCGCCTGGCCATTCTTGAACTTCATGGCGATGGGGATGGCGCGAGCGGATATGAAGAAGAACTCTCTTCTCCACGAGCGAAGACTCCGCTCGGTGGTACAAATCTTTAAACCCTTGATACGGGTTGTAAGAGTGTACCACCCCTGGATGCACCTCCAAGTGTAGAAGGTCATCAGACGGTCAACGAGGGGCTCAAGGCCCAGTATCCGGCACACCCACTCAAAGTGCCGGACCTTGGCAATGGCCATGGGGTGCACCTCTGTCAGGTGCACACCGTGCCTCTCCAGAACACGGTACACAAACTTTGTCAACGGAAACCTAAGGTTTCCGTAGACAAAGAATGCAGCATAAACCCCGATCTTGCCACTAGGGGCATCGTACACAGTATGGTGGGGTTCAGGAAACTCAGGCTCGAGAGACTCGAGCATGAACTTCCTGACAATATACTGGTACAGATCGACAGGAAGAGAGCACTGGCATTCGCCAGCAGTCTTCTGGTCATCAGCATCATGAGAAGGCATGGTGGAAGAAAGAAGAGATTTCAGAGTAATGCTTTACTGAAAAGAGAAATTCGCCGGAAATTACTGGAGAAGAAGAGATGAAAGTGGAAAGTGTGAATTGCAAATAACCCTCTCCCCCTTTATATAGTAATCGCAATTAATGCGATGAAATTAATACGGAAGAGAGAGAAGTCAAAGGTGCAATGAAACTATGACACGTGGCAAAGGCAAGCTGGCAACAGCTGTCAAAAGGACGTGTGCCAGAGATTTCGCGGCTACGCGCCCGGAATCCCGTGCCCACGCGCCTGAAAAAGCAAATGGAATGACCACATAATGTCATGTCGCCATAACTTCTGGCACGTCCTGACACAGTCAGAAGAAACCGTCGCACGACGTTTGAGGTATTGGGTTGTTATCCATCCACCAACTCTTCAAATTTCAAAATTTAAAAAATTTTTTGAAGACTAAGGTTCAAAAAAGTAAGCGGGAAAATACCCCTTACCTTGGCAAACAAGTAACCATAAGCCGGGTGTGGGTACAGTGTAAAGGCAAAACCCTTCACATACCTAACACCCGCAGGGAATTGAAGCCAAAATATTTGGCAACCAAGTAACCATAAGACGGGTGCGGGTACAGTGTAAAGGCAAAACCCTTCACATACCGAGCACCCGCAGGGAATGGACGCCAGGAATACCTTGGAAGTAAAGTAACCATAAGACGGATGCAGGTACAGTGTAAAGGCAAAACCCTTCACATACCTAGCACCCGCTGAGAATTGAAACCAGGAAGGATCTTCTGGGCAATGCTTGTGAAAACGGAGATAATATCCCCGCATAGCGGGAACATCGAGTACTACGTTGTTTGAGGCTCCAAGATGGAATTGGTGGTTTAAACATAATTGATCACTATGTTCAAAAAACTACCAGAACCGCAGGGAGAATCCGCACAACTAAGACTCAATGCTCCTGACTTGCGAGGAGGTTACAGACCTACCCGCATCATACCCAAAGACCAAGCAGGAAACTCGGGAATTTCTGCAAGTGACAAGGACTTCCGCGGGAAGAACCCCCACGGAAAACCTTACAAAAACCCCTTTTCAAAACCCTTTGCTTATAAGTCCAAAAGTTCACCTCACTTTATTAGACATTCGTGAAAAGAACATTGGACTGGGGGGACTTGAAGAGGTAGGTCCCAGCAGGGCTCAGTTGGTCCCGCATGACTCACCTTGAACAGGGATGTCTGCGCAAAGACCATCTACTCCCGCAGGACCCACCATGCTCAGAGAAGCCTACGCGCAGTATGCAAGCTGCATACGCAGGGAAAAGCCTCCCAATGGTAAAGTAACCCGCCTGTTCCCGCAGTTGCGGATACAAGCCATCAGGGAAGGCTACCCGCACAGCATAGCTACACGCATAACGCTTAACACTTACAAATATTCAGTGTCACCTGAAAGAATGAGCAGACGCGGGAGGGGGAAAACTCCCGCCAAAATGGGCCAGTCTGTATGATGGAGGATCTTTTGCGTGATACCTGACGAGGTAAAGACAAAAGATCTGACCAAGAATGCGACAGCTCACTGACAGCAGCGTGGCAGACAGCACGCCACAGCACTGTGACCAATAGCCGCCGCCTGCCCACCAACTCCTGCCAGACCACGTGCCTAGCCTGCAGTGGGTAGAAGACGAAGAGTGCACGGCACGCCTGCTCTGTGTCAGCCGCTACCTATCCACCACTCACAGGTAGGGCACGTGCATAGGTTACAGTTGGTAGCGTGTTGGGCCGGCTAAACCCCTTGGAAACCCACCTTCGGCTATAAAAGACAGCAAATGGTATTATCATTTCATCATCTACTATCTCGTATAACTTACTTGATAATTGCTCTAATAGTATTCATATACTTTTATATTTAAAGAGCAATATAGACTGATTCTCACGCCGGAGGGTGGTCACAAGGAGGAACCCCCCCCCCCTTCTCAGTGACGAGCTTACGGTGTCTGTTTTGCAGGTTCCTTGAAGTACAACTTACTCTGCTGGACCTAACCTTCGTGGGAAACATTACTTAGCCCCCAGATTACCCATAATCTGCCAGGGGCCACTTAGTGTTTCTTCAGGCCCCCTTCGCTCAAAAAAAATAATAAAAATTTAAAAAAACCCCGCTGTAATGCACATACGTATTACTATGCGAAACCATTGTATTACACATGTGTATTACTATCTATTTTTAAGTTTAATAGTGTTTAGTTGTATTTATTCAATATTTGTGTATTGTATATGTGTAATAGTGTTGTATTATATGGAAAAAAAATTAATAATAAAATAAAAGTCAATGTAGTGCACATGTGCGTTAATGTTGTATTACACACACGTACTAATGTGTAATCGATGTGCGTATTAGTCTTATATTGCATATATACAATAGTGTGTATAAAATATGTGTAATAGTGTTGTATACTACGCAATACAAACACTTTTGCGTACATGCAATGCATACCATTACACATGTGTACTATACCGACGAGGTTACCGACAAGTTTTCTTTTCTTTTTTTTTTTTGAACCAATAACAACATATAAGAATAATGGAAAAAACAGAAACTTCAAAAAAAATTTTAAAAAAAAGTTAAAAATAATTTTTGGGAGTTTTTTAGTTTTCTCTATAAGAGGAGTTTTTACTGAATCCCACCCTTATATATATATATATATATATATATATACACACACACACATACATATATATAGGGGTGGGTTCTAGTGAAAACTCCTTTTAAAGAGAAAACTTAAAAACTCCTAAAAACTTCTAAAAAACTATTTTTAACTTTTTAAAAAAAAAAATTGAAGTTTCTTTTTTTCCATTATTCTTATATGTTGTTATTGGTTCAAAAAAAAAAAACCTTGTCAGTAACCTCGTCGGTGTAGTGCGCATGTGTAATAGTATGCATTGCGTATATGCAAAAGTGTTTGTATTGCATAGAATACAACACTATTGCACATATTTGATACACACCATTGTATATATGCATTATAAGACTAATACACACATCGAATACACATTAGTACGTATGTGTAATACAACATTAACGCACATGTGCACCACATCGACTTTTATTTTATTATTATTATTTTTCATATAATACAACACAAATATTGAATATATGCAATAAAACAATTAAACTCAAAAATACATAGTAATACACATGTGTAATACAACGGTATCGCACAGTAATACGTATGTGCATTACAGCGGGTTTTTTTTATTTTTTTTTATTTTTCGAGTGTAATATAAGAAAATATAAGAATAATGGCTAAAACAAAATTTTGAAAATATTTTTTTATTTTTAATTAAAATAATTTTTTAGGAGTTTTTAGGAGTTTTTAAGTTTTCTCTTTAAAGGTGAGTTTTCTTTTGATCCTCTCCCTATACACACACACACACACACACACATATATATATATGCCACCGAATTGCTAAATTTATGATTTGAGGCTTCTTATTCTTTTAACTCGAATTCGCGTGTATGGACCTCAGAAAACCCGGAAGTGATCCTTAACTGGGTTATAACATCTCATTTTTTTGTAAAACTCTTTTATAAACACACAATAATTTCCGCGGGTCATGGGTCTCACGAAACCCAATTAACCCTTAATGGGTTATAACATCTCGTTTTTTTGTGAAACACTTTTATCATCAAACCTTAATTTAATTTCTCTCCTTCACATATTCTACGCCGCCAATCCATTCTCCCTATCACCGGTTAACTTCCTATTACCATCTACCATCATCAACCCCCCCCCCCCCCCGCGGGGGGCATGCATCAACCTACACATCTTAATTGAAAGAGTTCAAACGTTAAAAAAATATAATAAACGTAACAAACTAATATATACGTATGAAGTCAAAGCAAAACTACATTAAAAAATAAAACAAATCCTTACAAAATATAAGATAACAAAAATATTAAAAACAAAAACCTAAATAATCCACCCGTAACATGGGGGCTCAAACTAGTACGCACATATGTGTATATATGTAAAATAAAAATTATATAAATTGCTAGCTCCTTTAGGCTCGCTAGCCAGATCGAGCCTGATAAGTGAATCTTGGGCTCAGGCTCGTTTTATCTTGGCTCGATAAAATATTTTCACGAGCTGATATTGAGTAGATCACGTGCGACTCGGCTCGTTTAACTAGTAACCAACGTAGTTTGAAAATTTTGGGCTCATCCATTTCACAAATGGAAGTGACTAAAGAATATTACACTTTAGACTTTTGAATTTTGATTCGTGGGGAAATCTTTAACCTTTTAAACAAGTAATTACGTACTAAACCATCTAAATATTTTTTTATTTTAGTTTTATTAATTTTGAATAAAAATACACAATTTCAGTCGAGTTTCTGATGTGTCAACGTTGCACACATTAAATTTATTCTTTTTTTTTAAAGTCAATGTCAATAAAAAATCAAAAGGACCATTACAAGAAGCAAATGTTCAAGTCATACAAGGAATGCAAATATAGTATAAACTGACAATTACAGAAATTAATAAAATTAAAACTTACTTCACTTTTCCCAATCGAGACCAGAACTTTTGCTTCTATACTTTACCCATAAAAAGGTAATCATTTTTATCTCGTTCACCATATTAGATACCGAGAAGGAGACACCGTCGAAAATAAGATCATTCCTTGATTTCCAAATCATCCAACACGTAACCACGAGATAGATTGAACTGCTTGACACTCTGCTTTATTAAGTTTTTGCTTACTCAGGAATTCGAACAACTCCTTTACCGAATCAAAGTTGGTCAAATTTGGTAGCTTAACCCAATCATATATAATCGACCATACCTATGTAGTTGCCCTACAGTGAACAAAAAGTTGTTTCAATGATTCCGCAAATACTCCACAAAACCTACAATTCGGATCCCGAAAACAATGCCCCTGTATGACATTGCTGATTTCGTGCAATGCCATCCATTAATAGTTTCCAGTTAAAGCAATTAATTTTAATGAAGACCCATTTCAACCTAAAAGAAGACCCAACAACTTAATGCTCCCATTATCTATTTCCCATCTCAAAGTTTTAACCGACAAAGGAGATAACCCACCATCAAAATCGTACCATAACCATTTATCTGGACTATCTGTAAACGAGATCTTAGAAATAAAATCAACGCACCTGCACATTTCATCCATGTTCTGAACCGAGGTCGGATTCCTCCACCATCGACAGGTCGATGCAATATCATTACTGGTGTGAGCATAACACTTTACAAACTTCACATCCTTATGCATTCTAACAAAAATAATGAAGGAAATAACTATTTCAACGGTTGAAAAGAAACCCAACAATCCGTACTTCACACATTAAGGGTCTGTTTGGTATAGGGTAATATAATGAACAGATGAATTGAATGAACAAGGGAATGGAATGGAAAAATGAATGAAATGAATCATTACCATTTCATTGTCTTGCTTGGTTATCATGTAGGAATGAAATGAATCATAACTCTGTTATTATTTTTTTTATTAAATAGTAAACTATACATACATAATATTTTTATCATTAATAATAACATGATACGATATAATAATAAAAATATAATAATTATTATAATTTAATAATACTTATATACAATAATAAAATAATAATGATGATGATGATAAAGTAATAATAATAATAATAATTGTTGATTATTTTTCATTCCATTCCATAAAGGAATGAAAGAAAAACCACCTTTTACTAAGGAATCAAAAATGTTATATATAGATAGAATTGCATTATTTAGGAATGATTCATTCCATTGATAAATGACAACCAAACTTGTTTTATTTCATTCATTTGGAATGATTTATTCCATTCCACCTATCATTACTTCATACCAAACAGTATTTAACTGACCTCGCCCATGAACCACTTAATTACCTGAATTATCCATCTCAAATAATACATTTTTTTACAAAAATTTAGATTGTGAAAAGTTAAACAAATAAATAACTTGATGATATGTAAAGTAATTTAATATACTAATTATATTAATGTGAAAACTTCAATACTAAATAGTACAAATGCATTCTCTTATTTTAGTGAATTACGAATTCTGGTAAATTGATAAAAACAAAACCTTTAAACATCTAGTTTAAAAAGAGAGGTATTAATTTCAAGTCTCATAAATAATAGTGATTAAAAGAATTTTGTTAAAAAAAAAGTTAGGGACACTGATTCTGAAGGGTTAAACTTTAAAGAATTCACGGGTTCTTATTTCTTCAGAAAATTGAAAATAAATAATCTCACCTTTTGTGTATTGGCCGATAATAATCCCACCTTTAAAAATCACTAGCAATGGTCCCACCTTTTAACTATTTTTGTCTCACTGGTCCTCCGTTAAAAAATACTTAACGTCGTTATGTTTTTTCCTTGGTTTCAAACCGATGTTTTAGGGCTTTTGATCGGAAGAACGATACGAGTCGACCGATGTAAAACTTATCTCGAAATGGTGATCCAAACGACGAAACAATGTTTCAATTCGGGTGCTTGAATTTCCAATCAACAAAAATCAAGCCATTTGAATCACCGTTTCGAAATAAGTTTTACATCAGTCGACTCATATCGTTCTTCCGATCAAAAGCCCTAAAACGTCGGTTTGAAACTAGAGAAAAAACATAACGAAGTTAAATATTTTTTAACTGAAGACCAATGAGACAAAAATAGTTAAAATGTAAGACCATTGCTAGTGATTTTTAAAGGTTGAATTATTATCGGCTAATACACAAAAGATGAGATTATTTATTTTCAATTTTCCTATTTCTTCATATAATTAAGATATCGGGTTCACAAATCTTAATTAGTAGTTTTTTTCTTTTTTCCAAAAAATATACTAAATGTATAAAATCTGTACTTACGTGATGCGTCTAACAATCCGTTTTAGATAAACATGTTTTACCGACAAGTTTGTGTTTGATACTTTGACACGTGATTTTCTGTAAGTTATCGGAGTGGAGTAGTAAACTGCTAAAGGACATTCAAATCCATAATAGAATTGAGAGCATTCTTATCCCACTTTCTATCTCCAAAAAAAAAATTATATTAAAACTTACTTTATTTTCTCTCTCAATTTCAATTAAATAATACTTTTTATACCTTTTATCATTACCTTTTCTTTTTCCTTCACTCACAACCACTTTCAAAATATATTAAAAAATTATAGGGGATGAACAATAACTTTTCAAATATACAGAAAAATCACTACTTTTTCTAAAATATAAAAACCCTTCACTCACAACACCCTAAATCACTCTCTAAATTATAAAAACACCCCTCACATAATACGAGGGATTGGATGAGAATGCTCTTACCTTAACAATCTGCATTCTTGGCTTTAAAAATGGCCAGGTGATATATTTTTCATAAACAGTCATTACAACAATCCTTTTGGGGTTTATTTGAAGCATAGCTAGTTCCGAGTATTTGTTGTTCTTTTTCCAGTTTTTCCCAAACATGTACTGTATACAGCTTAATTAAAATTTTAAAATATATTTATTAACAAATATATTAATATTTATATATATATATATATATAATATATACAAACGAAACCCTTAAAATCCTACGTGTCGTGATGTGGTCGCTCCATTCTCTTATGGAAGCCACCAGATTGTTTGATTTTCAAATTGAGGTCTCTCATTGATTTAACCCAAATTCATAGGTATGGGTATTACCAAAACCAAATAGCTCTTAAACGGGTTATAACCCATCTAATTAAATTAAAAATTAATCTTACCAATTATTTAATATGAAAATCATACAAAATAGGGATATACTAAAATTTAATATCCAATTTAAAAAAAAAGATATTATTTATAATTAATAAACAACTTTATAGTAAAAAACATAAGCAGGTCATAGGTCACAAAATCCAGATAGCTTTTAAGCTGGTTATAATATATCATTTATTTATGAAACCCTTTCATCATCAAACCTTGAGTATATTATTAACTTTCTTACAATATAGAAAATTAAAATCCAAAAAATAAATATTAAAAAACTAAAAATGTAAAACAACCATTCTCTCAAGCTATCAGATTGCTTTATTTGTAAACGAAAGCTTCTTACGCATTTGACCCGAATTCACGGGTAAAGGTCTCACCAAACCCAGATAGCTCTTAAACGGGTTATAACATCTTATTATATTAAAAATTAATCTCATCAAATATTCGATATGAAAATTATATAAAATAGGTATATACTAAAAGTTAATATCCTATTTTATTTAAAAAAATATTATTATAATTAAGAAACAATTTTATAATAAAGAAAACAAACGGGTAATGGGTATCACCAAACCCAGATAACTTTTAAACCGTAATATAACATATAATTTATTTGTGAAACCATTTTATCATCAAACTCAAGTATATTAATTATTAACTTTCTTACAATAAATAAAATTAAAATCCAAATATACATATATAAATATTAAAAACGAATAATGTAAAACAACCCTCGTAATACAGGGGATAAAATCTAGTATTTATATATTTTTAAACTTCTTAAAATAGTATTAAGCTTTGCAAATTCCTAAAAGCGAAAATTTAACATTATGTACTTCTAAAATTTTATCACATTAAGATTTTAAATAAAAATAATATAACTTTCTATTAGCGTTTACCGGAAACTTGCATCTTATAAAAAAATAATATATAATATTTTGCACGTGATTGAACTTTACGTCTCTTTAGATTTTTCCAAGCAAAATGTGGTCTACATTAAAGTTGTTGGACCACAAATCCACAATACTATTGTACAACACCAATTATATTTTCATCTCCTAGTATTCAACTACCAAAACATAAACCTCCATGAAAAACATGGGGAAAACTAAGATACATTGTTACGGATTTTGTTTACTGATGTCTATGGCAATGAATATATTATTAATTATTATATGTATATATCTTTATCAAGGTGTAGGCGGGTGGGGAGAGAGGAAGCACGAGTGTGGTTGCCGCCCATTGTTGAGTTGGAGCCAGAAAGCCGCGGTGGAGGCAGAGGCGGTTGCAGCCATCTCATGCTCCGGCCATGGCCGCGCTTACGTGGACGGTTTAGTTTCGGAGGGTCAACATGTTTGTGAGTGCCATCGTTGTTATGGTGGAGTTGATTGCTCTGAATTTACTCAAGGATGTGTTGCAAATGCTGATAGGTGATAACTCAAAGCACTGATCAAGTTTAATCTCTTGGACATGTTTGTAATTTATTAATATTTTAAAAAATTTTAATCTATTGGTTTCCTCGCGCCTGAAACTGGGGAGCTACTCACTCGTATTCAGCGGGGCATGCATAGTAATGTTATGACTCTAAGATTAGCAAATATAGTTTTTAAAAGATTGGATTTTACAATTAAAAAAGAAGTAGCGGCGCAGCTTGTTGCGCGCTTGTCTTCTGTTTCGATGTAATCTAAACATTTATGAAAATAGTCTATAAAATTTGGATTAAAAAAAAAAATTTCTCCAACTAACTAAACTTATTTCAACAGCTAATTAATTATTTGTGACATTTATAATGCAGTGGGGATCCTTTGTTTTTGGAGCCATTTTGGTTCCAGCATGCGACTGATAGTGCAGTCGTCATATCAGGGTGGCATCGTATGAGTTACTACTACAGTGATGGCACTAAAATATCTAATGAGCTCGATACCTACATCCGTAAAATACATTCACTTGCCGGGAATGCAGTTACTGAAGGGCGGTATTTGGTCTTCGGTATCGGATCAACTCAACTCTTTAATGCGGCAATATATGCCCTCTCCTCTGAAAACTCTTCTTCACCTTCCAACGTCCTCGCAACGATCCCTTACTATCCGGTATCAAATTTTAATAACTAAGGGTGTCCATCGAATTGGGGTTTTGGTTATTCGGCTTGGCAATTTTCTTTAACCGGATTCAAAATCAAATAACTCAAAACCCAAAACCTATTCGAATTCACCCAAATTTTGATAAACTTGACATTGTTAAGCTCATGGTTGTCAAAGTCGCCAGGCGCTCCTAGGGCGGTTGACTGGGGAATTGCGAGTACTCGGTCTAGGCGGAGAGTACTCGGGGAATACTCAAACGTTGTAAATTATAATGAAACTAATTTTTGGGAACTTATATATATGTCAAGTATCAAAAGTGTACTAATATTTATAACAAAATACGTGAATATCAATATAAATAAAAGATACATCAAATACTAAAATATCAAAAATTTGAAGATAATTAACTAAAAAAATGATAGTCATTCTTTAATATTATAGAAATATGAATTATGTTTAACTTTCTAAAGTAAATAGCTGGCTCGAGTTGACCAACTAGATCCAATTGTGGCGAAGGTTGACCACTTTTGCTCGATTCCGAGTAACTAGGCGGAGTTAAAGAAAGTCACCTCGGCATCATACCTTGTAGCGATTACTCGGCGAGTACTCGGCGCCTAGTCGGGAGTTTTACAACCATGTTAAGATAGATTCCTTTTAAAAGGTATATCAAAAGAAATATGCAAATACTCTATAAAAAAATGCAAGCATGCTTATAAAAAAATAATCAATTGGATATAAACCCCATTTATTATAATTGAATCAGGTTAGTTCAAAATTGACTTAATGAAATTCGTTTCGGAAACCGGATTAGGTTCGATTTTGAATTTGAGTTTATTACTCGAGTTCGAATATAATCGATGTTCGAGTCTAGTTTGAATAATCAACATACCTGACTAAAACAATATGTTATAATTCCCATTTGTTATATTAAGGTTTATTGAGCAGCTTTGTTGCTCTTTTTAATGATGTATAGGTTTATATGGAGCAAACGGTGCTATTTAACTCGGAGAATTATCAGTTTGAAGGAGACACAAGCTCATGGCAATCAAATAACACAGATGTTATTGAATTTGTAACATCGCCAAATAATCCAGACGGGGAACTAAAGAAAGCGGTTCTTGACAGGAAGGCAATATACGATCATGCCTACTTTTGGCCACATTTTACGCCCATCCCAGGCCCTTCAGATCACGATTTGATGCTCTTTACTCTTTCTAAGCTAACTGGTCATGCCGGCGCTCGTTTTGGGTATGCTTGTTCACCTCATTTGGTGCATAAACCTCATATGCTTACTTGTTTATGCGTTTTAGGTGGGCGGTGATAAAAGATAAAGATGTGTACGAAAAGTTTTTAAACTACATCGAATTGGTTGATATGGGGATTTCAAAGGACACCCAATTAAGAGTTTTGAAGCTTTTAAAAGTAATTGTTGAAGGCGATGGAAAACCGTTTTTCGAATTCGCATATAATAAAATGAGGGATCGTTGGGATAGAATGTACTCTGTACTCTCCAAGTCTACAAGATTCTCAGTCCAGGATAGACATCCTTTGCACTGCAATTTCTTCAACGAAACTAGGATACCATCTCCAGGTAAGTTAAAATATTCATATAATGTTGATTTTGATGCTCAAAGCTATGTCACATGAATTGGAATTACTACAGCTTACGTATGGCTAAAATGTGAAAGAGAAGGAGAAGACGACTGTGTTGCAGTGCTAGAAGCAGAAAAAATCACAGGACGTAGGGGAAGCAGATTTAGTTCCAGTGATCGTTATACACGGATTAGCCTCATCATTACTCAGGATGATTTTGAGTTGCTTCTGCAACGATTCACTGAGCTAGTGTCGCTTGAAAATGATGGTATCGGGACAATGCGGCAAGAATGAATTGCTTAATTGTTATTTGAGGAAACATAACGGGGTTATTCCAATGAACTGATCGTGGTAAATAAATTTGGTAGGTATTTTGTCACGGCCAATGCTTACTAGTAAAATTTGTTGATAATTTTAATTGTCGTCTAAATGGATTTGCACTTAATCTCTAATTAGTAACCTTATTAATTCTTTGTGTATGTTCAACAACTCTTTATTATTTACTACTGTGTTTTAAGAGGCCACCTCTTAATGGCTCGTAATTTTTTAATGGTTAAGAGGTAATCATAAGTCTGAATGTAACTTCAGACTTATGATTACCTCTTAACCATTAAAAAGTTACGAGCCATTAAGAGGTAACCTCTTAATGGCTGTTAAGAGGCTACCAAACAGCCCAGTCTGAATGGTTAAAAGGTAACCATTAATAGGTAGTCTTCTAAACATTCAGACTTAAGGCTACCTCTTAATCATTAAGAGGTTATGAGTCATTAAGAGGTAGCCTCTTAATGACTATAAAGAGACTACCAAACAGCCCTTTAAAGACGTTAATCAACAGACTTTTTCTTCATCAGTTTCTCGAACTCCTTGCATAAAGCATCACTCTTAGAACTAAAAATGATATCGTATAAATCTGAACAAGAATCAACACATTGCCTTTTCTATATTTATTTTATCATATAAACAAAGTTTGATCCCCATTGGCAAAAAGATTTCTGTACGCATGCCTAAGCCTCCATCATTTTCAAACTCAAACAATAAGGCTATCCCCATTGATAACCAAAGTGAAGGTTGGTTGGCCAAAAAGCAACAAAAGAAATTAAAAATTCATTTAAAACCTCCAAACAGATCGGTAAATCGAACAACCATTTGCTTGGATTGGGTATTGTTTTAATATATATATTGACTACGCGGCATATTTGAAGAATAGAACGTAAATTAAATTTAATACATAATTAAGTTAAAATATCATAATTAAACTTAGACATCTTAATTAAAACAAAATTAAATTAAAAGAACCAATTAATATCCATTTCGGAATTGCACTCCTTTTCTTATTAAATTTTAATGTTAATTTTATTTTAATCTATTTTTCAGTTTTAATTTTGAACCTTATTGTTTTTAATTTTATGTTAAAATTTAAATTATATTATATTATTAAAGAAAATATTTGGTTGGGTTGTTAATGGGAGTGAAAATTTGTGGTTTGGTTGGTTGTTTAGGTGGCATACCATGGTGCTTAGGGTAAACCATAAATTGCCAAATAAAATGTGTCCCTAGCCAAAATATCACAAGTACCACCTCGTCCTGGGCTATCACACGGAGATGTAGGAGAAAGAGAGAGATTTTATTAATTAGGTGTGTGTTACAATAATATACAATGAAATATATATATATAGGGATGGAGAAACTTGGAGAATAATCCCCCTTGGTTATCATATTCATACGCTTGGAGATGATGCCTCGTTAAAAACCTTGCTTGGAAAACCCAGTGGGATAAAACCATAGTTAAGGGAAAAAGAGTGCATCGCGTATTGTCTCCCCCTGATTTATGCATCATTTAAAATGATAAATGTCGATCTTCTCTAAAAGTTGCCAAAATCTTTTATAGCTAATCATTTGCGTCTTCATCCCTTGACATGCGAGTTCTTAAGTTGAAAAATGTTGCATGATCTTCACGTGAAAACTTCTATGGCTTCATCTGGTAAACATATCAATTATATCCATAACCCTGTTTTGTTTCTCTGCATCAACAAGACTAACCAAACTTGTTTCATATCTATTATACCTAAAATATATGTATTAACTCATTCCGATGTCACATAGCTGGACACATGCCGATAAATATAAATAAAGAAAATAATAATCATATATAGCTAACAGTACGACATATACATTTATGCATTTAATTGTGGTATTTCTGAACTAGTAATATTTCATATCCAGGTAAGGAATGATATAGAGTATGTTGTTGGACATCCTTTAACGTACTCAAAGAATGAATCTTGTCTTTGGTAAAATGTCTCAACATCTTTTAGATGTACTTTGATGGATTTATTAACATATAATACTCGAACTATAGGTCGAGCAATAATCACACTGTGTCAGGGTCTTTAAAAAATTTCTCCCCTTAAAAGCTCGACAGTTTCTCTCAATAATGTATACATCATCACCGTAAACTGTGATTATATGAACTTTTAAAAGTGAAATTTTGATAAAAGCATGACTTATAATATCCAACTTATCTCCCTCTTTATTAAAATATCTCTTGATTTGTATGCACCACGCCGAATCAGACTATTTGGTACATATGCAATTTCTTAACCTTGTAAAACATTTATTGATGCTTTCATGCCGATGCTTAGGCGTTTTCAATCAATCACAAAATTCTTTCCATCTTAACCAATTATTGATGTGCATTCACTCCTCATGAGTTTTGCTACATGAACTTGCTCATTTGGCACATTAATTTATATATCATATATCAAACCCATATTCTACCATTCTTTGTATGCTTATTGGTGCACAAGAATTACATCCTTAAAATGTATCAAGTATTCAAGTATCTTAGGAAACTCTTTGAAGACATCCGTTTATGCTCAATATATTCAATAATTGTAACGTATTCAAATATGACTCTATACATAACAACCATTGTGTTCTCGAGAACTTACTTTACATAATTTGATAATTCAAATCCTTCAAAGACTTTTTTGTAAATTTTCAGTATCAACTGAATCACAATATTTATTAGACGCATATAAATTCTCTCTTCGTATTACCAGACTTTTTAGGTATTAAAAAGTCATTGCTTCCACCATTGAGCATGTATCTTGTCACACCCTCAAATTTCCAACTAGCAAGGTTTTACCGCGAGTCGTGTGACATACCAGGATCTAGCCACTTGTCATACTGAAAAATCATTTTAAAATAAATATATCATTTATTATTTCTCATTAAATGGGACAATAATGCATTTACAATATAAAATGTGTTTGTGGAAGCATAAAAGTAAACATTTTAAAAAAACAAAGTACTATGTGCTCAAACATGTACAACCCATCCAAGTGAAACCACATAAGACATGTATCCATTCTATAATGCGACTCCAAACAAATGCAAGCATGTGCTCCTTAGCATACCTGGCAACCTGGGCAAGTATAAATACTCAAGGGTCAACACGAGGTTGGTGAGTTCATAAGTTATAGTAAAAAGTAGTATATATAGTATATGTAGATTTAGCACATTTCAAATATACCAGGGTAGCTAACCCATTTACAAGCTACTAGATGTTTGAACCGAAGCTGACTGTATGTATGCCTTCTTACCAGGTCTATCACCAACGCTGGCGTATAAAAGTTAGGTAAATATAACACCCGTTTTACGACATCACAGCCGTGCTAGCGCGACTAGCCTGAGTGGGGTTTGTCAAACCCAGTAGTAATACTCAATATAACCCCACGATCCCATCCAATCGGTTCAAGGTAACGTAAGGACTTTAAGTGATATAAGGGCATCTAGTATAAACTTGTAATATATAAGAAATTACGAAAAATCTAAAACGAGTCACTACGTTCTCCTCCAGAAAACCAGTATATTAGTAAGTGTGTGTTTTCTCCCCGAAAACATGTATATGCAAATGCCCCATATTTTCTCCCCAAAAATAGGTATAGGCAAATGTTTTTGTGTTTTCTCTCCGAAAACAAGTATCAGAAAATAGTTTGTGTTTTCTCCCCGAAAACATGTATTAGAAAATAGTTTCTGTTTTCTCCCCGAAAACATGTATAGGAAAATAATTTGTGCTTTCTCCCAGAAAGCAAATAGGAAATTGTATGAACTCACCTGGTGTCGCGTGTAATAGACTTTTCTCAAAAGCCAAAAGAATGCACTTGAGTCGTTAACTGCTACCTAGTACAAGTGTTTAAATTATGAGAGCGTGTTCAACAACACATGAACTTAGAACCACGTACAGACTCACACACAAACACAACTTGACCCGAAGACTCATTGTTGATTTCAATTAATGTTGGTAGTTCTAAGTTGTTCTAACATGCATCCTATATCACACCATGATCAAAACATCAAGCAATTGTCATATAATTCAAATTCTGATCAAACAGTTTACAAGACAGATTATAGCATCTACAAACGGATTTTATTAACTAATCAAAACATAGAAATAAATTCCCAAAAACTTACCACAGTAGAATATATGAATTAGGTTCCTTAGAAAAGTTTTATTATATTTTTCTAATGTATAAAATATTCACAATAAATCAAACATTGCAGATACGTACAAAAAGTTCAGCAGATTGCGCAATAAAAAGTAGTTTCATGGTTCTCTCACATAACTTATCAAAATTGTGTAAGGCCAATTGGGTTGTCTTCAAAACTCATAATAATAACTTCCAGAAGTGGAACCAACCCATTTGGATTTGTCATTAGGGAGTAATGGTGTCGGAAAGACAGACCAGAATATAACTCTCCGAATAAGTTTTGACCAATGTTTTTGTAAAATCATAAACGCTATTCAAAACTCGTCCAAAAATTACAAAATTTACCTTTCTGCAAACTAGACTCAGAGTACTATATTCTAGCATCAAGAATCGATCAATAATAATCGTTTAACATGAAGTTACAAACCAATCAATAAACAAGAACGAATTTGTCAGCAAACTGTTATCATCAAAACTCAAACCCTAACATGTTTATGTCATCCCTGAGGTTTTAATTCTTCAATTATAATCATAATCATAAAAAGTACAGAGATTGAACGTGTAGGGTTTCACAATAACTCATCAAAAACATAAAATTAACCGAAATTGAGAACGATTCTTACTAGTTATGAATGTAGGAGTGTTAGAATGATCAAGAAACACCAACAATTAGTAGTAGTAGGCTTGATTGAAGATGAGTTAGGGTTTGGAGGGGCATGCATCGATGGTTTATGGCTGGATATTTGAGTTGGGATTTTTTTATATAATATTATAATAATCATATTTACAAGAATAGCCCTTTTAGAATGAGTTTTGGCTTTAAATGAACTTTAAACACCAAACCGGATTACAACGAATCATTCCTACTAAAATACTAACCCAAGTTTATAAAAATAAATTCTTTTTGTCATTTAATAAATATTATTTTTGTAAAAGCTGAAAATGTATAAGTTACGCTCAATACGCAAAATCGATCACAATTTCATGAAATAATCTACGAACTAAATACATAATCATTTAGCATGTAATTTCGCATAGATAATATTATAAACATATGATTGAGGTATTATTTTTATATAATAACTAATAACATGTGAAGCTAGCATAATCTACTAAATCGTGTAACACATAAAATCATTTAACACATAACAATTATATCCGAATTATTTAAACATGCCTTAATCAACAATAATCACCAACGCGTACTGACGGACTCATGTGTGTGACTCGTTACTGGCTCGCATAAATATTATGCATGACGTGTAAGATAACAGAGTTGGGCTAAGATGTTAACGTGAAAGTGCGGGGTGTCACATATCTCCTCAAAATCAATCATGGATCTTTGAAAAATCCTTATGCCACCAATTTTGCCTCATATCACTTAATTGAATTTTCATAACTCACATAAAAGATCCGTTTGTATCTAACACATTTTATAACTTTAGTTGTACGGACTGTTGGTCCAAAAAACTTTCCGTTATTTAGAGAATTCAACTCTACCTTATTTGCGTCTTTCCAATTTGGTCAATCATTTTTCATAGGCAGATCTTAAATCATGATCCTCATCATTTTCAAGCGCTATCTTATACACAAAATTATAACGTCATCGACTTTATTTCGATTCCATATACCTTTTAGACATGATAAAATACAATTTACTGAGAGCTCTTTGTTTTCAAATACCTGAGGTTTTTTCAATAACCATCATGTCTAACGTCTCTCGAGAGACCTATTTACTATACCTCGACTTGACCATCTTTATTACTTGCTCCAATTTTTGAGGAATCATTATTTTAGAATCGACTAGTCTATCACGCTTCAGGCGTGCCTTAGACTCACTAGTTATTACCAATGTATGGTTGTCCTTCCAGAACGTTTATATTAATTGGAGCATAAGCAATTGTTATAGGTGTCTTAGCATCAGTGAATCGTCTGGTAATTGATTCGTTAATCTTTATATATGAATTATTCTTTGAACTTTTAATTCATATAATTTAATTTGAGGATCAATGATAATTCATTCCAACTAAATTCGTTTTTCAAATGCTTTATATCTCCCTTCTAATATTGGGAATGTTGATTCATTAAAGTGAAAACCAATGAGTCATAAGCACATATCTCATTAATGGCTTTAAGTATTTAATCATAGGTAATATTTAATACTGACATAAATTCCCTACTTCCTTTGTGGTCTCATCTTCGTGCGTTTTGGTGGATTAATTTCAGCATATAACACACACGAAATATTAGATGAGAAATACTTGGTTACTGACCAAAACCAATTACAATGGGGAGGAAGTATCATAACTTGTTGGGTCAATGTGAATGCATGTAAAATGATAAATACTCAAATAAAACATGAACTTTTGCTCTTATGATCATTGAGTTACAATCAATTGTAGACGTTTGATGATCGTTGATGCTAGACTGTCGCTATCTAGTCAAAAACTATTAAATCAGTGTCCTAATCACCTAAGCAAGCTAGGGTAAGTAGGGTGTCGAACCACGAGGAGTATGTGGTTAGTGTGCAGTGAAACTGATTCTTAACATTATGAAGTGAACTATATCAAAGTGCTGATCACACTCGGAAACAATTTAGTTTTATAAGAAACGAACAATTAATCAAGTATTCAATCAATCAAACAAAGCAAATCACACTCAGGGTTCAAGCAAGTAAACTAACAGCAATCTCATGCAACTTAACATTTTAACTAGCAATGATCAACACAGATCGACTAACTAGATAAACCTTAGGCATCCATGCTCGCTAACACATGGCACCGGTTATCAAACGGTCCCTGCCAGTGTGACTCAACTAAGGGCAAACGTATGCTTCATTATTCAAAATAGTCAAAACAATTCTATAAGCAATTATCATAGCAACTGGAAAATTAATCGTTCTGATCGAAATAAACCTAAACCGACTGAGTGCACAATAATACTAGACATCAATACTCATAGATTAATCAAAGATGGTTACAAATAATTCATTCTTAATACATGAGAAAAACTATTAAATACAATACTCTACATCCTGGGCATGACTCGAAGGATCTAGTCACGTCTCGGCATCTCTCGGTCTTCGATTACAATGTTATGGAACATGTATGAGGCCTTGAGATGATTGGGAATGATGGGATGCTGGTCTCATTCTCTAAAAATGCTCTGGAAACTGAATGATAGCGTCTAGGGTCGTCAAAACGAGATATAACATCAATCCTTAATTTTCACGACTGTGGGGACCATCGGGTAGCGCGATGGTCTCCTCCCTAGCGCGATGGACCAAAAGTCAACGCAATTCAATATTTAATGCGCGATGCCCTGTTTTCCACAGTCATCGCGCTGCACGATGGGTGGCTTCACTCAGCAGTTCCAAAAATGTGTCTCGGTTCGCGTGCTGGACATCCCAGGTCTTCATTCCGTGCTCGTACAGGTCCAAATTAAACGCGTTACGTACTTGTGACCTGAAACACAATAAACACATATGAAGTACCAAAGTTCCTAAACTAAACGAATAAAACGACTAAGTTAGCAAACTAAATTATGTACAAATAAACCGAACATCACATCCCCACACTTATCTTTTGCTTGCCCTCAAGCAAAACTCTAAAGTAAACATCAACCGCCATCATAGGTCAATCAATTATCACTATTAATACTAGCAAGGTTTAAGGTTATACCTAGTTTCCCAGACTGACACTTTCTAGATTGACAACCCACAAATAAAGTTAATGCTACAATAAAACTCTAGAATCGCCCAGACAAGTGTACTTCGTTTCCAGTTAGGGCATACATGTTCACACCCCTCGCACTATCAACACTCCTCTCGGTTTAATATCTGGACTAGCAAAAGATGTGCTAGTATATGTCTCTACCCTCAAATACCAAATATGAGCTACAACTTAATATGCTTGTAGGTTAGTCTTATCTCCACCCATTACCCACCGGTTGCATAAAGACTCGGACTAAGGGTTTTTCTGAGGCTTAGGTTTGGGTACGGATTTGGCTTATTTAGTGACTCAGGTGGATGAAATCCAGTTAAACAAACCAGTATACAGACTCACGAATACAAGCGAACTAATTACACAATCAACTGCTATTTACAACTGAACATACTAAACAGATAACTTCTTTTTGTCTTTTTGCTGATTTTTCAAATTTTTTTAGACATCAATAACTGATAATTACAACTCTGAACTTTACAACTTTACAACTTGTCTGACTGAGTACAACTTGATATATATATACGACTCGATAACGAACTGGATTTCATCACACGGGTTAAAATAAATAAAGGCTAAGGCTGAAATGGTGTGTAATGTTTAGTATGGCAAATGAAAAAGGAATATGGTCCAAACGGGCTCCTAAATGATAATGTCGGGTAAGGAATTTATTTAGTAGGGAAATATGTACGAAACGGGTTTTCTAAAGTCCTAACCTCCATACAGGTGGTGGTATTAAGATCTCGATAAGCATGTGACAAGCAAGTTCTAATTCTGTAAAACATACCGGTTTCCCGCAATCAATGCCAAGACATGTTTTATATCTATTATTTAATATGTGTATTAAGTATAGGGGATAATCTCACAATATGTCTGGAAATAAAGGTTGCCGATATGAAACATGTATACCCGTCCCCTTGACTCATTATCCCCGCCTAAACGATTCCATTTTCAACTTCTCATTTTAAAAACATTTGTCGAGAAAACTATCGAGAAGCTGAAAAACCAACCATGACCAAAAACCTCTAACTTAGCATTAATAGCAATAAGTGACAGTTAATAACTTAGGTTTCTGAATACTCTTCGAGGTACTATTGGGCTAAAAATTTCCCCCATCCCCACACTTGAGGTTGACATTGTCCTCCCTGTTAAACTAATAAAAAATTAACGAACATTTGAGGGACAGGGTTGAACTGACAGTTTAACTACTTAAAAACTCGGGGAACAAATGTGATGGGTTTAAGCAAATTATACAATTACATTTCTAAAAACTAAAATATAAGTAACAAAATAGCTTATGAAACCGAAATCACCCGATAATAATGACAATGCAATGCTAAACTCGGCCCACAACTCTCAACATACTCGTGACACACGTCTCTACTACTGATCAATACCGACTAACCACATCTTCACAAATCTCGAGACATGTAAAAGCAACCACTCACAAGTACAAGACTTAGGTCTTTTGAGAATTAATATTATATTATAAAAACATTACCAAGCTGAGTTAGTCAGTTTCATAAAAAAAAATTTAACCTGTTAAAAATAATAAAAGACCTAACTCACTTTTGTAGTAATCACAGTTGCATTTAGCCTATGAAACAAGCCCTTTAAACCCCCCGGTAGCGCAGGTGGACTAGGGAGGTCTCGTGAGGGTTTATAGTGAATACACCCACAAAGTTCCAAAAGCAACACAAACATATATACAAATATACAAATCCAATACAGACAAACATCACAAGATATATCTGCAAGTGTTACCTAACCGGTTACCCATACATGTTTTCCAAAATATAATATAATATTATACAGACCAAGCTGATAAAAACAAAACAAAAGGAAAACAACCCAAAAAATTAGTAACCAGCGTCTGCTACCATCTAAACACCCCCTACTGGGTCAGGCTGATTAGCTTCCTGACCCGACCCTGACGCCTCCACCTGATCTCCAGCCTGCTGGTGTATCTGTAAAGATGCTGGGATCGGTACCTGCAGATGAGTAAATAAAATACGAAAATACTCGTCCTGGTGGGCCATTTGGGCCCGTATCTTGATCTGCTGCTGACGTATACTCTCAAGTGTGACTGGGTGCTGTGGCTGCTGTGGCTGGCGGAGAGGATGCTGCTGCTGCGGTCTCATAATGCGGGGGACATAGACGGGCTGTTGGTGCGTAGGAATGCCCATCTGGAGAGCGAAAACCGTGTCTGTCCCTAGAGGTGGTGGTGCCCAAGGTCCCCGTCGGACCAGGACGAGAGCAGGTGGATTGTAAATATCATAGATCCCGGCCTTCCCGGCGTTTTCCAATGCATATGTGGTCGAAGAAGGCCCTGAGGTAAAATAGTCACGGGGATAGCGATCGAACACCCCCAGGCGCTCTGCAATACGGGTAATATACGGACCCATAGACAACTAGGCTGATAGGCCCTGCCAACCATGGCTCCGGGAGAACGACGCGAGAAGCAGCGTCGCTATATAGGCCTTCTGGCCGGTAATCATCGATAGCAAGGAAAAGAGATCAATGTTGCTGCACTTCTTGTGGCCCGAATGACGGCCAACGATAGAGCAGGCAACAAGGCGATGAAGGTATCGGTGGACAGGGTCCCGAATGGACGACTCGAAAACAGAGCTCGAGTGGGCCCCATCCGCTATCATGGCCCAAAACTGGCCCAACTGGGCCTCTGTCAGACAAAACTCTCGATCGGTCTGTGATCGGAGAGTGTAACCCCGGACGCTCGTAAGGAGCTTCGGGGTCAGCACCTCCTCGGCGGTGTAGTAGCCGGTGGCCACGGTGAACTGTGGTACATACATCTCGAATGTACGCCGACCAAGGGCAAACGACACCACATGGGGCTCGGAGAAATCGGTGGGTACGTGTCAGAATGCAGAATAGAACTCACGTGTGAGCTCGACGTACTGTGCCGAGACACACGAGAGGACCTGGACCCACCGAGCACTTAGCATAGCCCGAACGTCCCTCTCCTGGCCCACCGCAGTAAGGAGTGTCCAGTCGATCGTCCTGTGTCAGAACAGCTACATCGCCACGAAATGACGATTCAAGGCCTGCTTGTCACACCTCGTTAAGCGAATTGCGGAAGCGTAAAACGGAAATGCAATAGATACAACTGGTATCAAATACATTGTTCATAAAGAAACATTACTAACTAATTTACAATATATTACATCGTTGTAACATCTTTTACAAACTAGGTGATACAATTAAACCTGTTTTTCAATCACTTTACTTCTAACTCAAATGCCCACGATATCAATCACCAATCAGACACGTAACGCACAGGAAATTACTTCTCATATCTGATTACCTGAAAAGCATGTTAAAACAGGTCAACTACGAATAGTTGGTGAGTTTCATAAGTTTAACAAAATCAGTTCTGCGTACCACACAATCATAGTTTGTATGTACGCGCGTATGTAAAAATATGTATTTACGTTTGTATAAATATGTACAGCCATATCCTTGTGTGTGCATATGCACACATGTAAGTTTATAATATAAATTCGAAATTTCGGTAAAATCGTGATTGTTTGTTTGTACTACCTGTTTCCAATTTCCGTGTTTAACCAACCACTGTGGACCCCCTTCCTCCCACAACGGCTCCACATAAACTCAAAAATTATATAGTGTACACGCAAATAATCAATATATTCTACACATAATATTTCCTACGGCTAATCACATAGCATGTATATAGACACATATACACATATAGTATTTATCACGTATCACCAAATACTGTGGCTCCCCATCCGTCCACAATACGCATAATCACATTATTTTCTTAACATTCATGTCATAATCAAGTTAGTTCGTTTAATAAGTTGCAGCAGAACTTGGCTCATAGGCCATACTCGACTTTAGTTTATAAGTTGCAGCAGAACTTGGCTCATAGGCCATACTCAACTTTAGTTTAGTAAGTTGCAACAGAACTTGGCCTAACAACAGCCAAAGTTTGCATATATATTAAAAGTTGTCATCTCATGACAAGAAATGTTAACCTAATAGGAGTCAATGTTTGTATTAAAAATGCCCAAATCGTCCTCCATATTAGCATAGCGCACCACCATATGCTTGTATGGAGTATTAGAAGCTATACACGACAATACCGTACTATCCTTATCTATCAAAGTACGCGTTATAACAATTACAAATAGTTCACAACTTGTACGACAATTGTTCATATACGATCCCATTATTGGGAAGCAGTTTTTGTTCGGTCTCTCCCGTAGGTAGATATTTGCTCATTACGAGTTTAATCAGTACGTTATAATAGGAATGCACGTGTATATTCCACCTAACTTCTGAATGTTTGTTAACTAATATCATAAAATATATTCTTTCGCTAGGTCATTCAGTATTCGTAGGCATGTCGGACTTAATAAAAGTAGTAGTTTACTGGTTGGAGGTAAGTAGGTTCCATTCCAGTCGGGGCACGTCATCATTTCGTGATTATGGGGTTTTCATTTTATAATAATCGATTGAAATCGCGTAATATAAGAGAGGTTGAAGGTTATCGAACATAAAAGATTCGAAGAGCTTGCTAGTTAAGGAGGTTAATCAGAATTAGTTGTATTGGTGATATGTAAAGGAAATTATTATTGTTAATATTTCTTTTTGAAATATCATTAATACATTATATGTACTAGTAGTCACGGTCTATTTATTGAATTAGGGACTCAATAAAGTAGTTATTATATTTATAATTCAATAAGTTGGATTCATCACTAACTATTTCCCCCATGGATGGTGTTTGTTTTTCAAACAACAGAAATCGAAGGATGACCAGAAAATAGTTTAGTTTAGTGTTAAAGAAACGAGTACATGGAATAAAGGTTAGACCCATGCTGAGAGGTATTATATGTATATATATATATTCTTGAAATCATTGTCTATAGAACATGCCTCCAACGGTTCTTTCCCGGGCCTTGCATATTAAGTCCCTTAGTGGTTCTGCATATCACCAGATTTAGTTTGAATTTGTTGAAGCATTCTTATATTCTCACTTACAAGCAACACCGGTTCTTTAGTTGTTATAAGGCTACCCGATCTCGACATCTTTCGGGGCAATCATTAATCAGAAGAAAACGTTACTTGATAGTTTAGATCAGCGTAAAGGATATTATTAATTAGTACTGAAATTAAATATTTTATTTGTTACGAACAGGTATAATATTAATTATATAAAAAATATGATATAAATTTTGATACGATATAATTTTAATCATAATAGGAATTAATATTGATTATAACCGAATATAATATTCGTTACAGTAAAATTCAATATCATCGGTAGTACCGTACGTACACATATCCCTATACCTTGTCTCAGATAAGCACGTATGTTGCCATTTTTACCTATCAGTATGTTCCGCGACTTCTTCCCGAATTCCTTCGTACAAGCAAGTCTGTTATTACGTTCCGGACCATAATAACTCACTTGCCCTTCGAGTTCATCCCGGCATCCATCAGTATCTATCGTTACTCATTATTAACTTTCCCAGTGATAATCGAGCCTACGGTTATATTATAGGTATCCAATGGGATAACCTAATTCTTTATAACCAATGTCTCTGATACCAACTTCTGTCACACCCCGTTAAGCGAATTGCGGAAGCGTAAAACGGAAATGCAACAGATACAACTGGTATCAAATACATTGTTCATAAAGAAACATTACTAACTAATTTACAATATATTACATCGTTGTAACATCTTTTACAAACTAAGTGATACAATTAAACCTGTTCTTCAATCACTTTACTTCTAACTCAAATGCCCATGATATCAATCACCAATCAGACACGTAACGCACAGGAAATTACTTCTCATATCTGATTACCTGAAAAGCATGTTAAAACAGGTCAACTACAAATAGTTGGTGAGTTTCATAAGTTTAACAAAATCAGTTCTGCGTACCACACAGTCATAGTTTGTATGTACGCGTATGTAAAAATATGTATTTACGTTTGTATAAATATGAACAGCCATATCCTTGTGTGTGCATATGCACACATGTAAGTTTATAATATAAATTCGAAATTTCGGTAAAATCGTGATTGTTTGTTTGTACTACCTGTTTCCAATTTCCGTGTTTAACCAACCACTGTGGACCCCCTTCCTCCCACAACGGCTCCACATAAACTCAAAAATTATATAGTGTACACGCAAATAATTAGTATATTCTACACATAGTATTTCCTACGGCTAATCACATAGCATGTATATAGACACATATACACATATAGTATTTATCACGTATCACCAAATACTGTGGCTCCCCATCCGCCCACAATACCCGCATAATCACATTATTTTCTTTACATTCATGTCATAATCAAGTTAGTTCGTTTAATAAGTTGCAACAGAACTTGGCTCATAGGCCATACTTAACTTTAGTTTATAAGTTGCAGCAGAACTTGGCTCATAGGCCATACTCAACTTTAGTTTAGTAAGTTGCAGCAGAACTTGGCTCATAGGCCATACTCAACTTTAGTTTATAAGTTGCAGCAGAATTTGGCTCATAGGCCATACTCAGAACTTGGCTCATAGGCCATACTCAACTTTAGTTTATAAGTTGCAGCAGAACTTGACTCATAGGCCATACTCAACTTTAGTTTAGTAAGTTAGCAGAACTTGGCTCATAGGCCATACTCAACTTTAGTTTAGTAAGTTGCAGCAGAACTTGGCTCATAGGCCATACTCAACTTTAGTTTGTTACTATTGTGGCCCCCATTCTGCCCACAACAGCCCCATAATCATCACAGACCACGTTATCCCCATGGCCATTACAGACCACGTTGTCTCCCAAATTAGTTATGTTTAACATTACATAACGTGTTTGTATAAACATGCTGTCACGTGTAATTTCATTATGTTTTGCAATTCGTATTATCTCCACTCAATATATCAATCAACGATAATAATCATCTTTCATTAGCACGTAGTCAATCATTATGTTTGTAGGGACTTTTCATATATAAATGTTCAGATATTTTATATCCTGATCCGTGTTTAGATAAATAACGTGTATAAACATGCTTTCCACCCCAAAAGTTTGTAAAATAGTTTAAAGAGTGGGGTCATGAAACTCACGGTTTTGTAGGCACTCAGTGCGAGATCAGCACGGGGTTCGTTTCCCTTGCTATCACTTAGTCCCTATAGTCCATATTATAATAATATTAATATTTTAATATTATTATAATCTCAGTATTAAACTGGGCTGTATAACTAATCTGGGTATAGCTGGTACGCCCAGAAAGTGGTAATAGGCTTAGGCTGTGATGTTGTTCAATGTCTAATACTTAAAACTGAACTTGGCTCAGATTCCCGTTTTCCCAGCTGGGCCAAGTTGTTCGTTTACGCGTTCAGAAAACAGTTATGGGAAAATAAGCTTGGGTAAATGTATTGGTTAAAAAAATGATTAAGTTTTAAAGAAGGATCACATACTGGGGTTCCGGATTAGCCACGGGGCCCGTTTCCGTTTATTCAGTTTGATTTGAGAAGAAACGCGCATAATCTATCCGGATTGTCTAGGTTTTTTATAGAAAAGTTCGTTTTTACTTAATTAGTCCAAAAATATGATTTTTGATCACTCTTGGTGTTTTGATATTCCCGCAGGTTCGCTAGTCGCGAACTTGCCGGTTTTTATAAAAACTGAATTTGTTTAATCTTTAAATTAGCATAATTAATTAACCGTTAATCATTAAATTATGAAAATTTAACCACTTATCAATTAAAATATTTAGATTTTTATAAAAATATTTCTGGAATTATTTACTGATTTAATAATTTAGAAAAATTCATTTTATCAGTTATATTTTGCTTGAAAATCGTCGGTTTATCCCAAACAATTTCCAAAAATTCCACAAAAATTCCTGAATACTCAAATCATGTCCCAAAACAACTTGTATCAATTACAGAATGTAAAAAGCTTGTTCAATATTCTTTTCGGCCCAAATTCGGCTATAAAAATTCGCACGAACGCATATGTACAAAACACCTTTAGACTTCTCCAAATGATCTCAAAATTCATATGTGATCAAAATACATCAAATATGAGTTCCAAGAAAAATTTCATAATTTTTGAAGTATTTTAGCTATTTTTCCCAAATAAACGTCCCAATTCGGTATTAAATTCGCCAAATATTCTCGGATGGTCGAAGAATTACCAAATTTGAACAGGGACTTATTGACATGGTCCCTGATGTTACTGAAAAATTTCAAGGCCTAACAAGATGTACATCACAACCTTAACCAAAACAGCCCGTAAGCGAGTGTTTCGGCATTACCTTAGCGGTTTTGGTTCGTTTCCGCCTTTCTAATCAACTTTTCAAGATTTTGTGCTCCTATGAGGGCTAGGTACAGGTCCTATATCACAAACCAAGCAGGTTTCATCAATAAAACAGCCCTTTAACTTAGGGTTTTGGCTAGTGCACAAAAACGAACTTTTGAACCGTAAAAATGTCGTTTCAACCCTTTAATCCGTGTTTATGGCCAAAAAAACTATCAAACCAGGTTCCTCACCATGTGTATGATCAAAACATGTTTATGGACCATTTTTAGGGTTTTTACATGGTTAGGAATGATTTTTGGCAATCAAGCTATGTTTATATGGTATTAATCGAGTTTAAACGAGTTAAACTTAGCCAAAAAATGAAGCTTTTTACCTTGTTCTTGCTGGGTTTTGAGAGGACCAGGTTGTTCTACAGATTTCTCCACAAGAAAATGGCTTCAAAACTATCTTGGACTTGTTTAAATATGAAAAGGGTTTAAGGGGGAAAAGTCTTTTTTGGCCGGCTGGGCTTGTTGGGCCCCCTTTTGGGCCCATTTGGCCCACTTTTCTCGATTTACGTGCCCGAACGTGAAATGCCGAGTCCAAATTTATTTCGGGTTCGGTTTTTGGCGACAAAAATATATTGGGTGCGACAAACGGAGCGAAAACGAGTGTTTTTCGGCTAGTTTTGTGTAAAATTATAAAAACATACTATACGTTTGTAAAAATCAAAAATATTTTCACGGATCGCTTAAAACATTTCAATTAAGTATTTGGTAAGTATTTTTCGGCTTAACGGATGATACAATGCTTGGTTTGTAACTATCTTTCACGTTTAAATCTATAGCGGGTAGTTAAACGAGCATGTTTTCGTTTAACTTGTTTGCTATCGAACTAAGGCCATATTACTAATATTTTAGTTTGCATAGATCGCATATCACTTATAGATGGCACCCCGGGATATCCGAACCATAACCAGACCCGTTTGGTTATTCGTTTGTTCGTTACGCAATAAGCGGTTAAACGCTTATTCGAGTTTGTAAGTACTAAGGTGTACTCGGTTTTGCCACGGATGTCACCCTGCTCCTCCGACAAAGGAGCGAATCAAAGAATGACGTGAGGGATCTGGAGGCCGTCCCCCACGATCAACTCCCGAACCGTATCGGAAGTGATCGGGATCTCATCCCCGTTGTACCTGATCACCGGTGGTGGACACACCACGGGCTGCGGGGGATCTGGAACTCCCCTCGGACGTGCAACGGGACCACGTCGTCCCGCGCCTGTTGGCCCCTGCCTCTTACGCCCGGCGGCGTCTCCTGAAGGACCCTATGACATACTGCACAATCAGAATAGAATATCAATAGAAGACATGAAAAATGAGAAAAATTCGGGATACCAATATACAACTAAAATAAACCTAGGTATCTCCGCCTGAATGGAGATTGAGTACAGGCGGATAACCTAAATTCGACTAACACTCAAAAATCCTGAAACACTACACGATACGAATTGACTCGAACAGACTTAACTGACACGAATACAGACACGACTGACTAATGTCTCGAAAAACGTGCAACAAAACGACACACATCGGGACTCACAAAATCGTGCGGCTCGGGCCTCGAAATTCATTTATATGAATATTATACTATTAAATATATTATTATATTATATAATAAAATATTATTAAATTATAGACTATATTATATTATATATATAATAAATTAATAAGTTTTATGAATAGATATTATTAATAGTATTATTATTAGTAATTAAAATTTATTAAAATTTTATTTATATTAGATTATGTATTATTAAAATATTAAATTGTATTAATATATTAGAATATATTATTAATATTATTAGTAGTATTAAATAAATATTCACATATTAGTATATGATATTATATATATATTAAAATATTAAAATTAAGTTTATATAATTTTTATATTAAAATAATATTATAATATTAAAATAATAATAAAATATTAATTTTTTTAGAAATCCAAAACCCGACTTGTATCCGAACGTTTAAAATCTTAACCCGACAAAAATCAATCCCGCCACAAAACCCGGAAACATAATCCCAAACGACATAATCCTACACCCAAACTAATTACTCAATTGGCTCGAATCAAACCGCAATCAACCTAACCAAGATCTTAAACAAATAAAACTCGGACAACTAACATCAATATCCTAACTTAAACAAACTCACGGATCAATCACTCGTTGACGTGAACAATAATCCGACACCAAGTCGAACACCAGCAACCCGAAATAATCGACAATAATTTACTAACCTCTATGTCGTAACAGTGAAAAAAATAAGTGGTGAGGGGAATCGGCGGTGATGACGTAGATGATGGCGGTGGTCGCCGATGAGCGGCAACGGTGGTGATGGGATAATGACGGTGGAGCGGTGATGGTGGATGGACTGTGGTGAGTGACGGTGATGGTTAAGATGATGGAGGTGGAGAGTCGATGAACGGCGGTGGATCGGTGGCTGGCGATGGGAGTGAGAGAGAGAGGATGTGAAGTGAGAATGAGGGGAAGGTGGGAAGGCGGTGGGCGGTGGTACTAATATATATAAATATTATTATTATTAGTTAATTATTTTTTATTTTTTTTTGGAGATCCAAGGACTCATCGCGTAGCGCGATGGGTCAGGTAAGCAAACTTCGCGCTAGGCGACCTGATTTATAGGGAATTAGGGTTTAGACATCATCGCGTAGCGCGATGGTGTCAGGTCTGGCGTCATCGCTCTATGCGATGACTTCAGATGTCAGGAATGTCTCACTAACCATTGCGTAGCGCAATGGTTAGCTCTCCAGGACCATCGCGCAGCGCGATGGTCCCCAGTGGACTGAAAGTTTTTTCCGATTTGGGGTCGGACATTTTCCGACCCAGTCACTTTTCTACATCTCGGCATCACCCTGAACACATTTCCGAAATCGGAATTTGCAATGCGTACCTGGATCGACGTGAAATTAACCAAATGCTTACCGAATTTCCATGACTTACACTTCACCAAAACCTCCCCACACTTGGGACTTGCAGCACATAACTCGAGACAAAAGTTAAACAACGAATCAACAAAAATAAAATAAACTGGAACATACTTACAAACCCCGAGTTGCCTCTATGTCTATAGCTCGACAATGCCTTGAATGTTTCAAGTATTTTCATAAACCGATGAGGTGACAATGAGGCTTACCGATTCCTTGTCAACCTTTCCTTTCCCTATTACTGATTTCTCATCATCTTTCATCTTACTCACTCTCTCCTTCCAACCTTTCTTCTTCATGCTACCTTTCAACTCGTTCCTGTCATTTATAGCACCATCCTCTCTCGTATGATCCTTGCTTACAGATACACACTTGTCAACAAGAGGGTTAGTAGCATTTTCAAATAATAACAACTGCTTATCATGGTTCCCACATTTAATTCCCAAAACTTCTGTAGCACAATCAATTACCGCATGTACTGTGGCAAGGAATGGCCTGCCCAGTATGACTTCAGATTGTTTAATATTCCCTTTCGCATAATCAAGTACAAGGAAGTCAACTGGGTAGCTAAATTCATCCACCAGGACCATTACATTAGTAACCATGCCCCGAGGGAGTGTATGAGTTTGATCCGCTAACACCATGGTGGTGTTTACACTTTCTAACGGGCCGAACTCATACTGATCATATAAACTGCCAGGCATGATACTAACACATGCTCCAAGATCTAGAAGTGTCCGATCAGTTTTAAACTCCCCGATTTGAATTGATAACAATGGCACTCCTGGGTCTTGGAGTTTACTTGAGGTGTTATTATCCTCCACCTCCTCTTCTCCCGTGTTGGTCAATTTGCTATTTAAACACTTTTCACAAGAGCAATTTTCACAAAAAGACAATTCATCTGTTTTTAATTTCAATTCACTTTGGAAAATTGTTTCATTTTGACCAACAAAATTGTTCTCATCACTAACATATTCCATCACCGCCTCAACATACGGTGGCGCTGAATCAATTTCAACACAAGTAATTTCAAAATGAGGTAGAAGGGTTACAGCGTTGATGTGCACACTATTACCTTTCTTAGAGCTTGAACTGTCATGCTGCGGGATTATTGTGGTATCGCTTGGTAACTGACCCGTGTTTTTCTGAAATCTCACTACATCTGCTGCGAGTTGACCAATCTGTTTCGACATTGCTTCTGACGATTTATCCCTCAACTCGAACTATTTATGCATTTCTTTCTAATTATTTAACACAAGCTTCAACAACACATCTAGTTTTGAATGAACTGACTCGTCTGTATTACCCGAACTACCCGGATTACCCTTATGCTGGTCTTGATTCTGATTACCCAACGAACTGTAACCCCGGTAACCATCTCTGTTATATCCCCGACTGTTACTCTGACTGTTCGAACCCTGCTAATAACCGCCCTGGCGGTAGCTGTTTTGCTGTCGGTTCTGACTGGACCCGTGAAAGTTCGGATTCGACTGACTCGACGCATTCCCATATCTGAAATTCGGGTGACTCCTTAGGCCCGGGTGATAGGTGTTTGAATCAAACCCTTGACCTTTGGAATCCCCGTATGCATAATTGACTTCCTCCTCGTCGGGATACTCGTCATCATCAAACCCGGGGCAATCTTTGACCTTATGCCCCAACTCGCCACAATCTGAACAAACCGGGAATTTCACCCCGACTTTACCAACCTCTTTCTTCTTCTCTTTTCAATAACCCGCGAGTTCTCGTTCCAAATCTGCAATTCTGTTTGACTCGCTCGAGGCTGATTTAACCGTTCGGTTGACCTTGTGTTTTCGTCTTCGATCTGCAGCTGCCTTTGACTTGGAATTTTCACACATAAACTCCAAAAATTCCTAGTCATCTTCCTCGGGTTGATTCAACAACTGACTATTACAAGAGGCTTTCAAATGTTTTTTGTCTTCATACGTCAACACGTTAACGAAACACTTAACCAATTCCCACAACTCAATCTGATGGTGCGGGCACTTCTTAATCATTTCCTTGTAACGAGTAAAGGCCTCGTGAAACAACTCACCCGGTAACTGTGAAAAGTGTCTAATCTCCATTCGGGCCTCGATGGTCTTCAACTGTGAATAATACTCATTAAGAAAAACTTGCTGCATCTCACCCTAGTTCTCAATGCTGTGCATCGGTAGCGAGTTGAAGCAGTGTTTGGCTTTGTCTTTTAGTGAAAAATGGAACAACCGCAACCGAACCTCATCCTGATTGTATGTACCGTCACCGATAGACCCGCAAATAGCTGAAAAATTTGACAAGTGAGAATACGGGTGATATAATGCTAAATATATATAATTCCTTTGTATATTTTATATAATATTTATTGGTTTTTGTTTGGTTTTTATTAAAATTTGTATACTACTATCATATTTGAATAATGTAGGTTTCGAAGGTTTATCGTGGTTAAAAAGAGCGAAAAAAGAGTTATAACAAGCCAAACCGGTGAACCAGAGCATCAGAATTAAACCGAACCGCATCAGGAAACAAACCAAACCGGTCAGCCCCCCTCATCCAGAGCGCCGCGCAACCGGGAGGCAAATTCCCGCCGAGCAGCGCTCTGGGCACCTAGTTTTGCGTATTTTCTTCGTTTTATATCAGTTTTGAGCCCAGGAAACCTATATAAACACCCCTAAACTTAATTCTGAGCATACCTTTCGAACCATAGCCGAATTTGGAGTTTCTTGGAGGTTAGGATTGCAATATTTGGCGGGTTTGAAGGCAAGGAATCAGCCGGTGAAGTGTCAATCGATCCAGAACGAAGACTACGGGTTTTATCACATATTTTCTTCCTTTTACATTATTTTTCACCATAATTTCCTTTATGTTTGTTTTGTTTGATTTTATAATGATAGGCTAAACATTATAGATTGCCTAGGATTATGATGAACCTACTTTGACGTTGTGTTTTGATTTGGGATTTATTTATCGTTATGGTTTTATTATTTAGTAAAAGGTTTAATTATATTAAATTGATGCGTATGGATATTTAGGATTGTTTAATAAATTGCTATTATTCCATAGTTGCATTGATTATTGTTTGTCATTATGATATGTTACTATTAGGTCATTTACTTTGTGTTTTTGACTATTTTATGATTGATTCGCGAGTAGATCATAGGAATAATAATTATTAATTAAATAAACCTAAGTGTGCTGCTGACCTAAATCTGTAAAGTGCTAGGTTATTGATAGGTCTTTGTTGATCAGGATTGCTAGATTTAGTTCTTCGTAAGGAGTCTATCTAGGTTTGATTGGTTAACTTTGTCTATCGAATCAATTAAATGTATTAAACTGCCTTTGAGTTCCGCACTGTAAGGTAGAATTTCGTATAAAGGAACTAAGTCATAAATAATTAGGTGACCGTAAGGAAACTTGATTTTAAATACTGGTGTGCGTTAAAACTTATTAGAAACCCATAGGTGTCTCTTGAGAAGGGTCACGGATCTTAGAAGTGTTTCTTGTCGTTTGATGATGTTGAACACGAGATTCACCCTTCCTTTTTGCTCGGATTTGGATCCGGAATGCTAGAGAGAGAAGTGTGGGTGTTCTTGAGTGTGTGCGTGTTGTGAAAGAAGTGAAATGGAGAAATGGGGAGTGGTTGGGGTTTATATATGGGGTTCATGGGTCCTATGGCCCTTAACCCATTCTCAAGTCCAAATCTTAATCATAATCCAAACACTAACACACAATTAAATTAACGACACACAGTTAATAATAAAAACTTTCCGTTATTTATTATTCACAGAAATGCGGATGTTACATTCCCGCACCTTAAAGTATGGGAGGATGGCATGTTCTTGTAGTAACCGTAAGGGGGAGAGAACTGTGAGTCGGGCCATGGCAAAACGTTTCCGAGAACCCAGGGTAAGACGCTATAACGTACCTGGAGAATAACCTAACCACAATACTCAATCCTATAGGCCAAAGCGGAACAAATGTAATACGACCGGAACTTTAAGTGGTCAACGCGACCCATTAAATGGTTACATTCCTTTATAAAAATCGAATTCACGGTGGTTCGTGGCTAAATTCGGGAAAAATTTCCAATGTTATATTATTATATTATTATTTTTAAATGCTTAGTTGGGTGAAATCCATGTCAACCCATGGGCACTCCAACTATCCATTTCTCAACTCGTTTTTGATTTGATTTTTGGTTGAAACGTATCACCCGTGGTGGTTCACGAGATACTCCAACTGCTCATATTTGAATCCGTTAATTCGATATTAGTTGGGTCAGTTAAAATGCCATATAACACTCATGGGCCGACCGACTTCATTGATTTGATAATTCGTTATTTAGTTGGGTCAGTTAAAATTACATGTAACGCTCATGGGGCGACTAACTCAATGGCTTTATAACTCGATATTTAATTGGGCCATTTAAACTGCCATGGAACGGTCATGGGAGGCCCAATTCACAAAGATTTATGTTGCATTATTTAGTTGGCCCATTCAAATTGCCATGGAAAGCTCATGGGAGGCCAAATCATTGGATATGCTTTGTTATTTAATTTGGATTCTCAAGCTACTATGGAAAGCCCATTGAAAGCTTAACCCAATAACGTTTCATTTTTGGATTTTACTTTCCAGAATAAACATTGTCAAATTAATTTAATATCTCAAAATTATTCATATTATTTTAAATTTCGACTCATCCTTGAGTTAGACAAGTCACTAGCATGATTCTGTTTGAAGTTATTATCCCTATTATCCTACATCAACTCATTTACACGACTTACCAATCATCTTATAAAATTTTCGTCTTTGGTCCTCGTAGAATGTCTTCACTAAGAAATTACCATCGTAATCAACGTCATCCATCTGCTTCTCATGATCGCCGTCTGGCTGCTAGAATCACCAAGGATTTTCTTGCTGGTATGCCTACTATTGTGACTCAGATCTAGAATCTCAACTCGAATGGTTCTGCTACTTCGGTTACCCCCACACAACTTCCACTTCAAGAACTTCACTAGTGCTAAATCACCACCATATCTTGGAGAAGAGAATGCCACCAAACTTCTCCGATGGTTCAAGAGAATGGAGAACATCTTCATCCATTGCGAATGTCCGGACGAAAAACGAACTAAGTTTTCCTCGAGTGTCTTTAACGAGCGAGCTCTCACTTGGTGGAACACTTTCAAAGCCCTTCAAGGAACGAGATTGTTATCACTATGCCAAGGGATGAACTCAAATAAGCTATGAAGAAAGAATTTTGCCGTGAAGATGAACTGCAAAGGTTGGAGACTAAGTTTTGGGAGCTCAAGAAAATTGGTGGTGACAACTCAGCTTACTCCAACCGTTTGAAGGAGCTTAGCCTGCTAGTGCCCCACTTCGTAACACCTTTGTCTTGTGGGATTCGAAAGTAAATACTTGGATTGCCAAAAATTTTCCATGATGTTGTGGTTAGTCGAGACCCTCTCTCCATCGAAGAAGTTATTGCTCTTGCTGCTTCACTTTTTCGATGACCATTTTAGGGATGGGACCTTGAGCAGAGAGGACTCTAAACCTACCCCTGACAGAACCAAAACCGAATTCTCAACCGATGCTAAGGCCGAACCCAAACCCACTCCATCGCAATAACAACACTTCTCACCACAAACTTAAGTATAATCACCAAAACCATGTCGCTAACCAAATCAACCATCAACCCCAACAAAATCAAACTGTCTCGAACAAGAAACCTTATGCCAGTCCAAACCTGTTATGCTCCACTTGCAACTATCATCATCTGGCTCAATCCCCTTGTCGTCTTTGCACCCAATGCAATCGTTACGGTCACCTTGATAATGTTTTCCATACACCGCCTGGAGCTTAAGCCGTCCAACAACGGTCTGTGCCGCCTGCTCCTAGAACCGCTACTACTCATGCTTGCTACAATTGTGGAGACCCTAATCATCTCCATAATGCGTGTCCTCAACTCATCTATGCTCACCAAGCTTAATCTACACCTGCACCCTACTACACTACCAATGCTCATCAAGTCCAAACCTATCAACAATACATTCTTTAAGCTCCTCCCGTCAATTAAGATCAATCCTACTTAACCAAAGCCTATCAAATCACTTACCCAAAAACTCAAGTTTACCAAACTTACTCCAATCAAATTCCACTCTTGCAACCCGTTCAAGCTCAACCTCTTCAAGCTATTCCAAATCAATCAACCTCGACTACTCAAGTTCTTATGGATCCAACTCCTTGCAGTGCTCCAAGTCAAGTGAATCAACTCAACGTTAACTAAAGTTTCTCAAAGACTTTAAATAATTGTGTTGCTTTCGTTATTTCTATCTTAAGTTATCTTGTCTTTCATTGCATGCATTGTATCGACTTCTTATTTAATTATGGTATTGGATAATTTCAATTTGGATTATTTACTTTTTGAGCGTTCTATCGCATGAATAAATTTTCTATTATTTACCAAGGTTAATTTCTTATAATATCATACTCTTATCTTATTCATCACAATCCATTTCAATATCTGCTTCAAGGAATCCATGTCTTATTTTTACATCAAAAGATGTTTTAGAAATGTCAATGTTTTATTAATCAACTCGAATACTCATTTTTAGAAATGTTATGTACATTGATGGTCTTCTGGTTTTATATTTAAATATATCAAGACTTTTACTTTCTCTCAAAATTTTATCCTTCAATGTTTTATAACCCACATGATGGGACAGATTATGCGGACCATCCGACGGTCAAAGAAACTATGGTCGCGAACATAATTATCCAAGTCCTCGCATGGAAATCATAATACGTACAATTATGTGTCATGATCAAGAACCGGAAGTAGTTTGTGTAACTATACAAATGATAAGATGATAAGGACATGGTGGATACGCCACTGGTACATCCTATATATAAGTGCCCTTATCGGATTTCATTTGGAGTGTTGCTTCGAATATTAGAAGTTCTATTTTATGATAAATTTTAAGTCTTATTTAAAAATGTTTTCCTTAAAGATCAAACACGATTATGTTTTAGTTTTCCAAAATTTCGGGACGAAATTCCCTAAAGTAGTTTGACTTTGACATTTAAATGACCTTTGACCTCGATTTCCCATCAACTCAAGCACTTTCCGGGTAATTTGTCAACTAATGAATCGTTCACTACTACTCACTTGTCAATAAACCTCAATCAATTTCTGAGATTGAAGGGTGTTGAACGGTCAATTTGATTCAAACCCATTTAAGGGCAAAACAATCAACAACTTTGACCAGTCGTTTCCTATTACTTCTGGTCGGAACCAACTTTCGGTCCAAAATAATTTTGAATTTATTTTGAGATTTTAAGGCTACTGACCAAAACCCGACTTCCGACTCGTTGTTCAGATTCTGGTCAGTACCAACTCGCTTATTACTGAAAATCTCATAACCGGAGTTCTAGACATCCGTTTGGATTGATTCCAGTGGATATGTTCTCCGTTTTAATCATAGTTTATTATATCTAAGTTTCATGTCTTTTTGGTTTATCTCAATCAACACGTTAAATGACGGTTCGTTCGTTTAATCGTGCTTTATTCTAATTTCTCGCACACTCGCCTAAGCAATAAGGTGAGATTTTATCATTCTCCTCTCTTTTACTGTTTTCAAACATTTTTGGGGACATATGCATACTAGTAATAATACTAACACTAACTTATATATTACATACAAAACTAGCAAACGAATGATTGTGTGTATTCAATCAAATGTTATTTGTTACTTGCTCATGTACTTACATTCTGTCAAATTCGTAGAGGTCCATCAGAAGGCTAGCATGTTAGTATGATCATACACAGTCATAGTAGGCATAGCCCACGTTCGTGAGACATGGTCAATTAACACACTATTTGTTTACGGTTTGATTGATTATTACTCACATTATTTTGTTTCGCAGTTATTATTTATCATTTAGTACATATTGTTTTTAATGTCAAAACTGGTGATTATCTCACTCAACATGTGTTGGTGACAAATCTCTTTTATTTTCTATGCATATGCAGGTTACAAGTTGATTTGAAGCTTAGGTGATGGATACATAGAACGACCTTAGAAAATAAAATAAAGAATATTTAAATTTTATTTCGTTTTGAATTATTATTGTCATGTTTGAAACCTGTGCACATATTTGAAGTTTGAAATAACGAAATTAATTAGTTATTGACATATTTTATGTTGTATGATAGTACTTTGTGAGCTGTGAACCATCAGTTCGCACCCCGGCATTTCCGCCTTAGGTTGAGGTGTGACACTAAATGATAGAGCAATTATTTTTTATTGTTTTTCATAAGTTCTTTCTATGCGTTCTTCACCTTAGCTTCGAATAAATTGTTAACCTGCATATGCGTAGAAAATAAAGAGATTTATCAACAATGTGTTGAGTGAGATGATCACCAATTTTCATGTACCATAATAATATTTATGTAGTATGTAATAAATAATAAATGCGCAAACAAAATAATGTGAGCAGTAATCAATCAAACCAAGAACAAATAAAGTGACTGTCAGTTGATCATGCCTCACGAACACGGGCTATGGCAACTAAGATGGCGTATGATCATACTGGCATGCTAGACTTCTGATGAACCTCTTCGAATGTGATAGAATATAAACATTTAAACAAGTAGCAATTAGCATTTAATTGAAATACACACAATAATTATGATTACGAGGTTGTGTATATATATGATATAAAATATGAATTAGATATGCATACGTCCCCAAAACGTTTGAAAACAGTAAACTAAAAGGGGAATGATATAACACCTTGATGATTACGAGAATAAATCGAGAGGTAGAATAAACGAGCAAAGTTAACGTGACAAGTTTTCTGATCCAAACAGACCTGAAACTTATATTAAATAAAATAGATTAAAAACTGAGAACAGAGCCGCTGGAATCAATTGATCAGTTAACAAGTTACCCAGATAATGCTTGAGTTGACGGGAAATCGAGGTCAAAGGTCAGAAAATCGTAAAGTCAAACTGCAGCTTCAAGTCTTCGAGTAAATAAACAAAAATGAGACTGAAATTGTCAGTTTGAGGTAATTGACGGTTAAGAATGCATGCATCAGTAGTTTCTAGGGTTTGGAATGCGGATTTGTTTATATAGTTAGAATATCAACTTGTAGGACAAGAAAACGACTAGTTTTAGTAAACGAATAATGCATTGATGACGAAATCGGGTCTCATTATTTTTACTATATCAATGAAATTGCAGAGATTGAACCTAGACATTATTCCAAACTAGATCAAATAACTTGTTGCTCAAATTTCGTGATTTAGGGTCGTTTTTGGTAACATTTAGCATTAAACAAAGATCGAAAACGAAAATAGCTGAACTGGGCGCGCTTCACGCCGCGAGGTGGATCAAGAACTCCTCCTTCGCACCGCGCGAATGTGGTGTTTTTACCAGCTTTCCATTTTTACCAGTTTTGGTACCTGAAGTTCCAAAAATGCATTTTTAAGCCATGTTAGCGATTTTAAAACTTTCTAAGCACTATTTGGCATGATTGAAAGTTATGAAATTATAAAATAAGTTAAAACAAGTTAAATCCAAGTTTTAAATAATTCAAAAGATTCGAATTACATTATCGAATCAGTTTAAACAGACACGAAAAATCCGAGATGTTACAGTCTCTCCCACTTTAGGGAATTTTGTCCCAAAATTATGGAAAACTAAAACATAATCATGTTGAAAATAATTAAAATTTAAGGAAAATATTGTTAAATAAAAGTTAAAATTCATCATAATATAGAACTTCTAATAGTCGAAGTAACGCGCCAAATGACAATATATAGGATATACCAGCGGCGTATCCACCATGTCCTTATCACCTTATCATTTGTACTGTTACTCAAACCACTTTCAGTTCTAGACTATGACATACAATTATACGTATTGTGATTTCCATGCGCAGACTTGGATAATTAGGTTCGCGACCATAATTATCTTTGTCGTTGGATGGTCCGCCTAATCCGTCTCATCATGTGGTTATAAAGCTTGAAAATCGTAATTTTGAAGGAAAGAAACAATTTTGATAAATTTAAATATAAAACCAGAAGACCATAAATGTACAAAATTTTTCTAAAAACGATCGAGTTTGTAACGCTCGTCACTTTCGGTTTAATGATTTAAATCTTATAAAGTATGTACAATTCTCGGGAGTTATCCGCATTCTTCGACGACCTTCTCATCTTCTGGTACGTTAAATCCATTTACTTTTCTTACAAATTGCTTCATACTTCCAACTCTAGGGACTAAAGTGTAACATTTTATGTTATAACACAAAACCCTAGCCCCCCCCCCCCCTCTCCTACCTACGATGACCAGAAGCTCCCCCACCCCCAATTTTCTTTTTTGCAGCCACGGTTAGAGCATAAAACTTCAATTGAAGGTTAGTCCCATGTTCCCTCAAGTCTTCTACACCTTAATTGGTTATATTAACGCGCTTATTGATCGTTAAATCACGTGTTGTAGGCTTACCGAGTGGCTGTCCAATTTATCAATTCTGGGACTGTTTTGGCTAAGGTTCTTGCACCAAAATCTTCCTAGGTATGTCTAGTATAACATACTTCAAAATTATGCGCATTGGTGTTCGTTTGATTGGTAAACTAGTTGTAGTTTGTAAACTAGTTTTCGGTTGTCTAGAATAGTGATTTGTTGCGTTTAACGCGAGGGATGAAGTAAGTAATGACCACTTCAGTTCGGATAGCTTCGGTTTAATGTACGGGCTGTTGGAAAATGATTTTTATAAGTATTGGGGCTGAATTGGTTGTCGGTTACTCAAACGGGCCGGTACAACGCGCATTCGCTTTTATTGAGTAGTTGGTGCGTTGTGCTTGCGAGTTACCGACCCATTTGGCTCGTGTAGCGTCGTTTGGACTTGTTGGCTGTGAATTTATCGTATTGGGTCCACACGGGGCTGAATTGGATGTTAATTGCCTAAACAACTCCTAAACGCGCGTGTTAGTATCACCTAGTGCTTCCGATCACGCCGGTCATCTCACGGAAGTTTTGGAAGCTCTGCGAAAGAACAAGTTGTACGCGAAATTCTCGAAGTGTTCTTTTTGGTTACGCGAGGTTCAGTTTATGGGTCATGTTATTAACCCGAGTGCTATTTTGGTTGACCCTGCAAAGGTGGAAGCCGTAAAGGAATGGGAATCTCCTAAGTCTCCGTCCAAAATTCGTAGTTTTCTGGGCTTGGCGGGGTACTACCGCCGCTTCATTCCCGACTTTTCGAAGATTGCTTCGTCGTTGACCAAGTTGACTAAGAAGCGCGTTAAGTTTGTGTGGGGTTCTGAACAGGAGGAGGCTTTTCTCGAATTAAAGAACAGGTTGACGCATGCTCCGATTTTAGCGTTACCCGATGGCACTGACGATCTGGTTGTTTATTTTGATGCCTCCTACCAGGGGCTTGGGTGTTATCTGATGCAGCGAGGCCGAGTCATCGCATATGCCTCACGGCAGTTAAAGCCACATGAGGCGAATTATCCTACTCACGATTTGGACTGGCGGGCGGTTGTGTTTGCGCTTAAGTTGTGGAGACATTATTTGTATGGTGTTCCTTATGTTATCTATACCGATCATAAGAGCTTAAAGTATTTCTTCGAACAAAAGGAAGTGAATATGCAGAAGCGTCGATGGTTGCAATTGATTAGGGATTATGATTTGGAGATTATGTACCATCCCGGTAAGGGTAACGTGGTAGCTGACGCGTTGAGCCAGAAGGAGAGACCGAAGCCTATTCGCGTGAAATCTTATCAGCTTATCCTTGATGTGTGTCTAATAACCCTATAATAATGACCCTCACAACTAAGCTTTAATATTAAAACGAAAATCCTAAAACCACACACAACCGGCAAGTGTACCGATCGCAAGTAGTATAGACTTAGGAAGTCCGAGTATCGAACACGTGGACACGTTAGAACGCTAAAGATCACTAACCCTAGACAAGACCTATCTTAAAATAATATTATATTGATTTTTGATTTCTTTTAACTTAACTGAACTAACTGGATTAACTAACAAAACTTACCAAAAATAGAAAACTTAACGGAAAACTAACTGTGTTGACTTAAGATGGAGAAAAACGTCTACCTAGGTCTGAATCAAATTGTAGGCCTAACAAGCTAATGGATTGAATGATATATAGACACCGGTTCCTAAAGATGACACGACTAAGGATCGCTAGGGCTCACTGGATTACCTCTCGGTCTCACACAACAAACCCTAACTACTCAAAATCGGCTAAAACAACCAAACCGGGAAACAAGTGCTAACGTGTTCTAATGCTAGATCACCTCTCGGTCTCACCAACACTCGACCCTAATGGTAATGAATACTACACAACCAAGGATAGAGGAACAATTCAACTTAAACCAAAATATATCAACTAGTCGCTCAAACACCTAAACCTGACAAGAAACGAACTCGCTCTCGCGCAATCCTTATTCTAGCATGCAAAGGCAATGAGACAACCCTAACTTCTTATCACCTCTCGGTCTCAAAGAAAGTGTCTAACCGCTGTACTTAATCCAACTAATCATGCAACAAAACCCTACGGTGGTACCTACCGCAAACAAACCCTAAACACAAAGTCTAAAATCAAACAATGCACCGATCAATCAATGCAAAACTAATCAATCAACACACGGGGTTTATGCAATGAATCACCAAATTTTCCAGCCCTTAAACACAACATATTTCATGTCTAAATCAAACTTTACAATAACAATTAAAGTCTATTAATCAAACAATCCATAAAACTCATCAAAACCTAACAATTATCATCATTCCTAGGTAGAACTAACAAGATTAGCCGAGCATAATTTTTGGACAGCAGCAAACACTTAATAAAACCATCATTAAACTCATACCAATCATCTTAACAAACATCCAATGATCAACACTAATCATAAACAATTCAATCTCTCAATCAAGTGCAAAACTAGTTAACAATTAAACAAGAGAATTAAAGTTGTTGAACAATGTTATGAAAGAAAGGATATTGGGTGTTCCGGGCTGCTGCTATTGCTGTTGTTGCTGCTGTTATTGCTGTTGTTGTGCTGCTGTTGATTGTTGTTGTGCTGCTGTTGGCTGCTGTTGTGCTGCTGTTGATTGCTCTTGTTGTGCTGCTGTTGATGCTGTTGTGCTGCTATTGCTTGCTGTTGATTGCTGCTAAATCCGACCAGCAGCCATATAGGCTGATTAGGGTTTTAATTTTTTTATATAATATAATATGGTCTTGGGCCTCCATGATGCATACGGGTCGGGCCTTGAGCTTTGTCTTGAACTTGTATGCGTAAAAGGCTCGTAGAATGCTCGAAAAGTCCCGGTTTTCTTCTTTCTTTCACCCAAAACCTACAAGATTAATAAATGTATGTAAAACCTATCTAAAACGAGTTAAAACATATAAAATATAATATAATACGTAGATAAAACGTGCAGAAAATACGAGTGTTTTACAACACATCAATCCTCAAGACCGATATTTTGAAACAGATAGCCAATGTTCAGAATGAAGCTTTGCAGGTGGAATGGATTATGTCACAACGTATTTGGGGTCAGGAAAAATTGTTAGAAGACGCCGGTGACGGGGTGAAGTATAAGGATGGTCGTTTATGGGTACCCAGGTATGGGGAATTCAGGGGTAAGATATTGGATGAAGCACACAAGTCGCGCTATTCCATTCATCCGGGCGCGACTAAGATGTACCAAGACCTAAAAAAGAATTATTGGTGGCCTGCGATGAAGTATGAGGTGGCTCAGTACGTTAGTAAGTGTTTGACGTGTTTGTAAGTTAAGGCCGAGCATCAGAAACCTTTCGGGAAACTTCAACCCCTGGAAATACCTGACTGGAAGTGGGAGCATCTTACGACGGATTTTGTGACCAAACTACCTCGTACTCCTAGGGGTAATTATGACACCATTTGGGTAATAATTGATAGATTGACTAAGAGCGCTCATTTCTTGCCGATTCGAGAAACTTTTAATTCTGAGCAGCTGGCCGATGTGTTTATTCGTGAGATCGTTTCTAGGCAAGGGGTGCCGGTATCTATTGTTTCGGATAGGGATACGTGTTTTACCTCCAGGTTTTGGAAGAAGTTTCATGAGGAAATGGGTACCAAACTCCACATTTGTAGGTTCCCTGGACGGATCTTACACGAGATATCCCGATATACACAGGTGCGGAATCCCTGTGTAGATCGTTACGGACGTAGAAGATTAGCTCACGAACACAAGTACACACAATACGAACAACCACACGTTATATTGATAACTCATACCAAGATGCTTACAGACTCACGTCAATAGACTCACACGCAACTGAACTCGATCAACCAAAACCTAAAATGACCAACTCTGAAACAGTAACCCGTAGGTTACTTAAATACACGACAACTTCGCCTCAGGCGAAGTTGTCAATAACTTCGCTCGTTGAACAAGTTCGCCTAGGCGAACTTGTCAACAACTTCGCTTGGTTAACAAGTTCGCCTAAGCGAACTTGTCAACAACTTCGCTGTTACACAAACAATTACATAAACAATATTACAGACTTGATTACAGACTTTATACATATGAACTACTGACATCTATGCACCAACAGACTCCCCCTTGGCAGTAGCTTCATATCTTGATCTTTCAGCTCTTGTCTCGTAATCCTGTATCTTTCATGCGTGCACTCCTTCTCTAACACACACCGTGACTACTCGCTGATATTTCCTTGCTTCATCCTTCCAAGCAGGAATATAGAATATCTTCTTTTCGTTCAACGCTTGCAAATCAGCTTTCGATAAGTTAACAAGATGCATCGGGTCATACACCCTCAGCACTTCTTGTTCATCTTCGTCTTCCATCACGGCTTCAGCAGTCTGGCAATCAACGTACCACCATTTTAGATTCTTCAACACATCTTGAGGCATATTCTTCATTGGAACCTCCTTGATGCATCGGATCGGCTTGTACTTCATCACCATCCATGGCTTGCCATCTGCTCTCAATCCCCTCTCTGTATCCTCCACGAGCTTTCCCTTATGTGGCTTTAATAGTTCAAACTTCTTTTCTTTTACGCCTTCTTTCCACACAATCTTCTCAATCATTCTTGCCATATTGTTGTCACTTCTGTTTATCAGGCCTAATCTGCCCAAATCTTTCACCTCGCATTCTGGCAACGTGTTGAGAGATCTCAACATTCTCCTGAAGTATTGAATGCCATCATAGCGTTTTACCACAAATAACTTGATCTGTTCATCATAAATCCAACAGATTATCCCCTTCTTCGCCTCAGCATAGCCTTTAATGTTATAGCTCTTCTTGAACATGGCTGGAACAGCAGGCTTCTTGGTCTTGACAAACCAATGAGCACAGCCTTCCTTCCACCTAGGCTGCTCCTCCCACTCAGTAGTCTCATCCATCTCAGCCCTCACATCGGCTTTCTCAACCTCAGGGATCTCGTGCTCGACATTTTCATCCACAATCTCTCCTTCCTCTATCACATCTTCAACCATAATTTCTGCACCAATCTTTTCAATCTCACTAATTGGCAGAACATCTTCATCAAATAATACATCGTCGCTGAACATGTCATCATCAAGTTCCTTCAGCGCATCGATCACGTCATCATCACCACCAGCCGCTTCAGTAGACTCCCCCTCAGCTGTGGAAGCCCCAAGAGCTTGTGAGGTTCTTGGCAGCTCACCACCTGCACCTTCCGGTGCATTGGGATCATCGTCTCGGTCTTCTCTACGCTTGGTCCTCAACTCATCTCCTCTACAGCTCATCTCCTCCTGAGATGCCAAGAAAACCTTCAAGGCATCTATTATTTTCCCGTGCTCAGCCAGGAGGGATGCCTGCAGTTGATTTGCTTCCACTAGGCTTTGAATAGTCTTTGACTGCTCAGCTACAATCCGCTCTAGTGAAGCTATCCGTTCCGAGTCAGAACTGGGCGTGTCCGCAGGTGGTACCGTACCCGATACTCCTGCAGAAGTGGTGACCGTAGACTCAACAAATCGTGCTACTACCACCGGTGGAGTACGCGTTTGAGGTGGCAGAGACACAATTTCTGGAGCCGATGTCTGGACGGCTGTGATCTGTGGAAGGTCAGCCGATGATGTAGCCACTACGGGAACAACCGTAGCGCTTGTACTCGATACCTGCACAGAGGTAGGAACAAGGGACATACCAGACAAGGCAGGTGGAGCAAAACGTGCAAACCTTGAAGTCTCTCCGGCTCCAACACCCATACCTGTCGTTTCCCTTCTTGAGCGCTTTCGCACCAGCTGTACAGCCTCTTCTTCATCATCTTCCTCATCTTCGTCATCAACAATTCTTTTCTTCTTACCCACTGTTCTCTCATGTCACACCATCATCTGTCTGGCCTCTTCCATCACCTCATCAAAATCTGCTTGTGGACCCGAAACTTGACTATTCTCATGTGGATCAAATCGGTCCATATCAAACAATCCTTGCCCGCCGAACATGGCGTCAAGATCAATCTCAGAAGCTGGCACAGGAGCCGATACAGCAGTAGATACAGCAGGCGCAGCTGATACAGCCTGTGGTGCTGCCGCCTGTTGTGGTCTTGGGTCTCTGAACTCGTCCCCCGCCGCAGGTACATACTCCGGGTTAATAAGATACCCAAAAAGCGGAGTATGCCTGGGACGCAGCTCAGGCTTGCTTCGTGCACTGGAAGTGCGACACTGAGCAAAGATACGTTTCGACACACATTCCACGTATCGAATAGGGCGTCTTTGAGGTAGCGACGGAGCCACATGATTTAAAATCATCTGTAGGAATCGTGGATACATCGTAAACCGCTCACGTGCCACAGCCCTCCTCTGACGATCGATCTCGTAAAAGATCATCTGACTAAAAGAATATCTTTTATTGTAAGTCAGGGCAGTCATAGCAGACTGCATCGTCGCACCCATTCCATCAGTGCCCGCCTTCCGTCCCGACATACAGACTATCATGACATGCATTAGGAAGCGCCACTGATCTAATAAGAATCCTTTCCTTCGCTGTGTATCCCCTAAGAGACCTGAATACCCCATCCTTAGGAACGCGCCATCACGAAAAGGAGCAACAAACTCCGTGGGTCATCTCTTGTTTCTTCTCCAAATTGCAACGCCACCCGTATGTGTTCAGAGGAAAACTGAACAACTTGACCATTAACGGTGGCTCGCATCACCGGGGGCTCAACCCGACAATCATACTCTACCGTCTGCCAAAAGTCTTCAATATTCGGCAGTGAAATAGGCAGGGTAGTGGTGATAGCGTGAAATATTCTTGAGCGCAGTAGAAAGGTAATAATCTCCCTGTAGTCTTCCACGCATTTTGCATCTGGATCTAGAGTGATGAACTGATTATGAGCTGGAAAGAATTGCCTCTGATCGTCACCGTCATCACCACCAGCTCCTCCAACAGCAGCCATATCTGCACTAAACGAACCAAGTTAGATAACCGTTATGCAACTCACAAGTTCGCTTTATACCATGAGCGAAGTTGTGATCAAAAATGAATAGGCAAAGTTAAAGATGAGGCGAAGTTGGGAACAACTTCGCTTCCTCTGTAAGTTCGTCTAATTAAATTTAAGTACAATGATCAAGGCGAAGTTGATGTTAACTTCGCCTTATCACAATATCGCCTAGGCGAAGATAAGTGTTAGGCGAAATTAAGCTTCAGGCGAAGTTGAGGATAACTTCGCCTCAAGCGAAATTAAGCCCCAGGCGAAGTTGCGGATAACTTCGCCTAAACCCTAACTTCGCCTTCATCTGAATCGGCGACTGTTCAGATTCAAACGGCCAATAATCCGATGATTTCGCACGATTTGACGATCCAGGAGAGAAGAACACAACATATTAATGTTATTAAGACGAAAAGTTCGTCCATGAACACGTAACACAAGTTTGAAAAACTCGGTTTTGAAGGTCCGACGACCCGAGGTCTCGAACCGGGTAAAAACGACCATGAAAAGAACATGTTTTTGAGGTATAACGACAACACGTACCCTCAAGTGATAATCGAAACTGGAAACGAAGATCGAAATCGGAATAGGAATCAAGTTCGCCGGAAAATTCTTAAGTTCGCCGGAAAATTCGGAGCTTAAGTTCGCTGATAACTTTGAAAATAATGAAAATCACTGTTTAAAAAACCTTATATAGGGTCAGTGTAGTTCAGGCGAAGTTACGGATAACTTCGCCTAGGCGAAGTTAAGCACAAGTTCGCCTGATTCAACAACTTCGCCTATAATTTCAAAATCAAACCTTTAAGTTTGAACATTTTGCAATTAACATTTGAAACTTCCAAAAAGAGTTAAACAAATATGATCATGTCTAAGTAACCAGTTATAAAATAATACAACTACAAAAATAGGAAAAACTTATAAAAATTTAACAAATAAGGGATCAAATTTCAGTCTCGTCAGGGACACCACGTTTTAGAAAAGATCCTAACAGGAATCATACTAACTACGTGACTGTTACATAGATCCGTGTTTAGCTGTATTATGACATATAGAGACAGGTTGTAAGCAGGTAATATACTTAAGATGGTTTTCATCGTTTCTGTGATACGAGTTAGGTTCAATTAATCCTTAAAATTTAAGTGGGCAACTACTCAGAAATATTGATGCCTCCTATCTATCCTCAAAGCGTATTTGGCTTTCCCCAAGTCACCCCGAATTGACTTCGACCCATAGTGTCTGATTAACTTGTAAGTATTCTATGTCTGGATCCCGTATTCATCCTTACTCCAAGATTGAGAAGTCTCGATATCTTGAACTCTCTAATGTTACAATAACTTCATAAGTATTTTTTTTTTTTTTTTAACATACTTAAGACTTCAAAGTAATAATTAACTGCAAGTCCCGAATCTGGATCACTGCAGTGTCTTGAAACGCTTTCTTCACGGGAATCAGAACACACATGGGCTCGTGTATGACTGGGTAATCGCTTTTCTGCCTATCATTCGAAAAGATATATATGAAGACACGCAAAACTCTTAAGGAGTTTCCACGTAAAATCAAGTAAAATTAGTTTGTATCACATCTACTTTTACGCACCATAAAAAGTCACCATGACATACAATGATTGTCCTAAAGCCTTTTAAGCCTAATAACTTCACTAGTTAAGCACACACAATCAGTATATATATCATTTTCCACGGTTAGATCAATTTTCCGTTTAACATAGCTAACGAACTTCTTACGAAGTAACAGACTTGAAAAATAATTTCATTTCCCTTTAACAAAACTTTTGACTTCAATCACCCCGATCACGTCAAAGCCTTCAGGTAAACGGCAATCCTGAAGATCCAATGGATCAACTGAACCGACCACATACAAGTATGTGTCCTTCTAACTAAGAATGACCGACTAATTTTCAGCGACAGAAAGAAAACACATCTTAACTGCCCTGGTCACTTTCAGTCATCTGGTTAATGGCGACCCTCATTCTCTGAGGACCAAAACATAACCGAGGATATGTCCATCAAACTGAGGTAACCGACTAATTTTAAGCAATAGTAATGTTTTTTTTTTAAATAAACACAAAAACATGGTTACTCGGGATTGATCATCCCGTTCAGCTCAATTAGGTTTTGAAATCTGGATTTATCAAACGCTTTTGTAAATAAATCAGCGAAATTTTCCAGCGTATCGACCTTTTCGACCTTGATCAGTTTCTTCTCAGCACAATCCCGTATGAAGTGATGACGAATGTCAATATGTTTAGTTTTACTATGCTTCACGGGATTGTTAATTACTGAGATGGCAGCAGTGTTATCAATTAAAATAGGAGTGAGTAAGAAATTCAGACCATAGTCGCGCAATTGTTGCTGAATCCACAAAACCTGAGAACAGCAGTTGGATGCTGCCATATATTCAGCTTCGCACGTTGAGATTGCGACTGACGTCTGTTTCTTGCACTGCCATGAAACTAATCATCCACCAAGAAACTGACAACCTCCAGTTGTTGACTTCCGACTCTGATTGCACCATCCATAATCAGAGTCCGTGTAAGCGACCAGCTCCAAGTCACCTCCTCTCGGGTACCACAACCCCAGCTTCGGCTTGCCCTTGAGATACCACAGTATCCTCTTTGCACCTTTCAAATGAGATTCTTTTGGATTTGCCTGAAAACGTGCACAAAGACAAACAGCAAACATTATATCAGGCCTAGATGCAGTTAAGTACATTAAAGAACCTATTATCACCCGATATTGAGTTGGGTCCACATCTGCATCACCGTCTACTTCAGCACCCAATTTGTGATTGACGCAGATTGGAGTATCATATGGAGAACTGTCCTCCATCTTGAAGCGCTTGAGCACATCATGAACATACTTCGTTTGATGAATGAACATCCCGTCCTTCCTCTGATCAACCTGCAATCCTAGAAAGAAAGTTAGTTCACCCATAGCACTCATTTCAAACCTTTTCTTCATGACGGCTTCAAATTCCTGACATATGGAGACTTTTGATGCAGCAAATATTATGTCATCCACGTAGACTTGAACCAGCAGGATGTCATTTCCTTCTCTCTTCACAAACAAAGTACTGTCGATCAAACCCCTTTCAAAACCATTTTCTAGCAAGTAGTCCGATAACGTTGAATACCAGGCACGAGGTGCCTGATGTAATCCATACAACGCCTTGCTCAACCTGTACACGTGATCTGGATAGTCTGGGTCAGGAAAACCCGGAGGTTGCTCAACATACACAACCTCATCAACTATCCCATTCAAAAACGCACTCTTCACATCTAGCTGAAACACCTTCATCTTTTCATGAGCAGCAAACGCCAGAAACAATCTTATGGCTTCCAATCTGGCGACAGGAGCAAACACTTCGTTGTAATCAATCCCCTCTTGTTGATTAAAACCTTTCACGACAAGCCTCGCCTTGTTTCTTATAATGATCCCCTTATCATCTCTCTTGCACTTGAACACCCATTTTGTGCCTATCGCATGCACATTCTTTGGTTTTTCAACCAAAGTCCAAACTTCCATCTTCTCGAATTGAGCCAACTCTTCTTGCATGGCCTCGACCCACGAGCTGTCCTTTAAAGCCATTTGATAATTTTTCGGTTCAATCTGGCTTATAAAGCAGGTATACAGGCATTCATCGATTATTCCTGTCTCCTTAATGCTTGTATAAACACAGGTGTGTTCATTCAAGCTGCTTCTCGTTTGTACACCTGAGGACACATCACCAATCACATTATCCAAAGGGTGATTTTTATGAATTCTCGTGGTCGGAACAGAACCGACATGTAAATTATCTTCCAAATTAGAAGAGATCTCATCAATGGTTGTTTCATGCTGAGAGTGAAAAGGATTGATAAATTCTTCTTCAGTTGAGGCAGCAGGGGTATCAATAGTGTTTGATGAGGAAGGTTGACATTTTTCAATCAGCTGCCTTTGCAATAGATTTTCTTCCTCATCGAGCATTATCTTCGTCGCAGCTCTTTCTTCTTCTTCAGAAATCTCCAAATCCGGTACGTTAAACGACTTAAAAAGCTTAACATAATCGAAAAGCTCAGCAGGTCCATTGCTTGGTTTTGGCGGTTGGTAACTTGTGATGTCAGTGTTACATACCACCTCCACCTTGCAAGTCGAAGTATTGAAGACACGCCTGTTGGGAGTCCCAACAACATAACCGACTAAGATTCCTTCATCGGCTACTTCTCCAAATTTCGAATTTGTCTTCAAGATCGAACAAGGAGACCCGAATGGTTCAAGACCACTCAAGTTGGGCTTCCTTCCATGCATAAGCTCGTAGCAAGTTTTACCAAGTCTCTTAACGGTTAACACTCTATTCAGAACATAGCAGGCTGTAGCGACTGCTTCAGCCTAGAACATCACAGGAAGCTTCGAATCTGCCAGCATAGTCCTGGCCCTTTCAACTAAAGTTCGGTTCTTCCTTTCAGCCACTCCATTCTGTTGCGGAGTATACGGAGCGCTGTATTGATGTTCAATTCCTTTCTGAAGACAGAAGATCTCCATTTCAAAATTCTTGAACTCTGTCCCATTGTCACTTCTGATGAACTTAACTGTTTTACTCATGACGTTCTCAACTTTAGTAATCAAACTCTTCACCATTTGAGCCGTCTCGTCTTTCGATTTTAGAAAATATACCCACGAGTATCGCGAGTAGTCATCAGTGATCACCAAGCAGTAGGAAGTACCTCCTAGACTTTTTACATTCACTGGACCGAAGAGATCCATGTGAAGCAGTTCTAGAGTACTGGCAATTGAGTTGACCTTCTTGGTGAGATGGGATTTCTTGTGTTGCTTTCCCTTCTTGCATGCAATACATTTGTCTTCAAAGTTAAAACTTTTCAAGGGAACGCCCATCACAAGCCCATTTTTGACAATGTGGTTCATCTTCCGAAGATGAATGTGCCCCATTCTCCTGTGCCATAGTTCTGATTCTGATTCGCTTGCTTTCGTCAACAAACATGATTCTCCCAAGGCCATTTCAGTAGACCTCATATCCATCACATACGTATTTGTATCACGTGGAGCTGTCATCACTATCCACTCTTCTGGTATTTGAAAACCAGGCTTCAACACGATCGCCTCATTCTTCGTGAAGTGAACAGTATACTCCTTATCACAAATCTGCGACACACTCAGCAGATTGTGGTTCAGCTCTTCCAAAAAATTCACATTCTCAAGTGTCATCTTCCCATTGGACACCGTTCCTTTCCCAGTAATTCTTCCTCCACTTTCACCAGCAAAACTAACTCTGGCTCCCTGAACAGGTTTTAAGTCGTGCAACAAGTATTTGTTGCCTGTCATGTGCCGGGAACAGCCGCTATCTACAATCCAAAGACTGTGGGCAGTCCTATTCAACTGTTCCTGCACAATAAAGCAAATGATTAGAATCTAGGGCAAGACCAATTGGTCTTGGATCTATACATCCCGTACATCTGCTTTCCGAAGTTAGCATTTGAATAATTCCTGTCAGTCCTAGTAGGAAATCTCATTGGAAATTGAATGTGAGGCCTTCCAAACCTATGTGTATTGAAAGTATTATATCTTGCGGTTTGATTATTAGCATTGTAAAACTGAGGTTTGTTTCTGTGAAAACCTGAATTAGTTACGTTTCGAAACTTTAAAGGGTTTTCATTTTTAACAGCATTAAAATTACCAGTAGACTTATGCTCAGTTTTAATAGGCCTCACGCCTCTGAATTTCGGCGTCAGAGGACAATCTGCAACAAGATGTCCTACCTTATTACACCGAAAACAACACCTATACTCCATTTTCTTTTCATATGTTGTTTTGGATGTAGAGGCAGTGTTACCAGCCGTTCGTCTCACATAAGGTGGGACGTACGGGTTGAGTGGAGTACTCTTTTTAGAAGTTTTATCTTTATCTCCATCAGTGGGTAACACTACCTTCTCTTTTGTCTTACCAGATTCGGACAACTTATCCGAATCCGATGAGACCGGACTCGTAACAGAAATATTTACACTTGAAACAGGCGAACTCGTTTCGCCACTACTAACACTACTAACACTTGGTTCTTTACTTGTAACCTTGATAGGAACTGTCTGAGGAACTTCAAAATCAGCAGATTTCTGTACACTGGGGTTAAAAGTGTAATTGTGGTTATACGGTGGTGGAACCTCGTGATAACCAATTCCTCCTCTCTTTGTAGAGGTACCTTGATCACTAACAAGGTGATCAAGAATAGCTGAGGAATTTCGGAACTGCTCCAGTTTTCGGTTCAGTTCCACCACTTTCACCTGGTGGTCAGCAATCTGCTTTTCACGTTCAGCAATCAGTTTAGTCTTTTCTTCTAAAACCTCATAACTAAGATCAATAACTTCAATTTTCTCAGCAAGTTTAGTTTTTAAGCTTTTAACATCCTTTTCACATGCTTTAATTTTAACTTTGTAACTGTTTTCTCTTGCTTTTGTGAAGTGATGATCTTCTTTAAGAGTTTTGAATTCAGCATCTAAACGAACATACTGATCAGTCATGGTAGCAAGTTGCTCAGACAAATTCTCACATTTAGTACAAATAGATTTAGGACTTACCTCGGAGCGTTGATCATCGTTATCTGCCATGAAAGCTTTTTCCTTACCAGCAGCTTTCTCTTCTCCGGTAGTCTTCTCACGTTCTTCATTCTCAACCTTAGCCATATTTGCCTGTTCATTATTTTCATTCAAATGCAGGTTCCAGTTATATTCACCTGCTTCTCTGGACAGCATGGCATTGACTTCTTTAGTACTTCCAGTGTGCTGTGGGGACCGGCCCTGACCACGCTCAACTCTCTCGTTTCTGCAATCTTTGGCAAAGTGCCCGTTTTGTTGACAGTTATAGCACCTTACCTTGGACTTGTCGAACCCTGGTCTGCCACCAACAAACTTTCTCCCCGTCTTCCTCATGAACTTCTTCACTCGCCTCACTATCATGGCCATCTGCCATTGTAAATCCATCTCCTCCAGATCATCAGCATCGATCTGGTCGTAGTCTTCATCTAGCATTGCCGGATCAACTACCTTACCTTGAATATAGTTTTCGTATGAAGCAATAAATGAAGCATAGAGGCCAAACTGCTCTTCAGCAGATTTGACGCTCATTGGCATCTTTGAGTAATTATTGCTTGAGGAACTTGAAGATCCACCACTCTGGCTTGCTGATTGTTGAGTACCACTTGATCCACCCGCAACGAAGCAAACATCCCCATTTGAATTTACTGACACATGCCCCTCCTGTGAAGAATTGGCACCCGACTCACCTTTCGAGTAGTAGGCGGAAGAGTCAGTTTTTGAACTTGTATTGGAGTTCACTTTCGCACCATACATGCTTGGATCTTGAACCTGATCCATAGATGTTTCTTTCCTCACCATATTAAGCTCAAAAGTTCTGAGCTTGTTGACCGCGGTTTCAAGATCATAAGTAGAGAAGTCCTTGTCTTCTCTCATCAGTACAGTATACATCTCCCATTTTGGTGGGAGAGCATCGAGAAGTTTTTCTACAATCTCTTCTTCTCGGTAGGAAATGGAGTAGTTACTCAATTCAGTCATGAGATGATAATATCGAGTGATAATATCATCAAGAGATTCGTTCTTTAAGTACTTAAAGACTGAAAATTGAGTTTTAAGCAGCTTTATCTTTGAGGCCCGAATGCCCACATTTCCTTCGAATCTGCTCTCAAGAGCTTCCCAAAGCTCTCTAGCCGATGTATACTTTCTGAATGTATGGAGGATCTCCTGCGGAAGAGCCATTGTGATTGCAGCATGAGCCTTGCTTTCGGCTTCGTACATCTTCTTCTCCTCCTCTTCCATTTTACTGTATTTCTTTATTTGGTCTCGACCCTCATACTGCATGATTGGTGGAATATATCCATCTTGGATGCATACCCACATTTTTGCATCCTGGTACTTAACATACTGTATGAACCGATCCTTCCACGCAACAAAGTCGGTTCCTTTTAGCAATCTTGGGGCCTTTGTGGCTGACCCCGCTTCAACTTCCATCTTGACAAGCTCTGAAATGTTGATTGACGAAATCCTTCGTGAAGACTAAGAAACCCGAAAAATTCTGAAATGGGCGAAGTTAGAAAAATTTCTTCGAAACAGTACTGTAGGCGAAGTTAAGTATAACTTCGCTTAAGTAATAACTTCGCTGGATCCTTCGTAAATTCGCGTAAATTGGCGAAGTTGAGAATAACTTCGCTTAGGATAAGCGAACTTAGAAAGTAAGCGAACTTAAAGAGAACTTCGCTGAACGAGGCGAACTTGAGAAGAACTTCGCTGAGTTAGGCGAAGTTGAGGAGGTAGGCGAAGTTATGAATAACTTCGCTTCTCCTAATATCTTCGCTGAAACCCTACGAATCCTGACGGCAACTTCGCCTGATGAACAGCAACTTCGCCTGACGAACTTGAACTTTCTGCAGATCTGAAAAACGGATTTTAACGACGATTTTGACGATTTGAAGGCTTAAACACACTGGTAGGAAGCTAGAATGAGCAAAAACACCACAAACTCGTCCCGGTAACACCCGAAATGGAACAAATTCTACACCCGCGTGAATATCCCGAACCTCACAATCGAGCAAATGCTCTGATACCAATTGTAGGTTCCCTGGACGGATCTTACACGAGATATCCCGATATACACAGGTGCGGAATCCCTGTGTAGATCGTTACGGATGTAGAAGATTAGCTCACGAACACACGTACACACAATACGAACAACCACACGTTATATTGATAACTCACACCAAGATGCTTACAGACTCACGTCAATAGACTCACACGCAACTGAACTCGATCAACCAAAACCTAAAATGACCAACTCTGAAACAGTAACCCGTAGGTTACTTAAATACACGACAACTTCGCCTCAGGCGAAGTTGTCAATAACTTCGCTCGTTGAACAAGTTCGCCTAGGCGAACTTGTCAACAACTTCGCTTGGTTAACAAGTTCGCCTAAGCGAACTTGTCAACAACTTCGCTGTTACACAAACAATTACATAAACAATATTACAGACTCGATTACAGACTTTATACATATGAACTACTGACATCTATGCACCAACAACATTAGTACCGCTTATCACCCGCAGACTGATGGTCAATCCGAGAGGACCATACAGACTCTCGAGGATATGTTGCGGGCTTGTGTTATCGATTTTGGTGGTAGTTGGGATCGTCATTTACCGTTGGTCGAATTTTCTTATAATAACACTTACCACGCCACTATTGGGATGCCGCCATTTGAGATGTTGTATGGGCATAGGTGTAGGACTTCGGTCTGTTGGGACTCCATTGGTCAGAAACAGTTGGGTAGTTTAGAGGTGGTTGAGGCTACGACTGAGAAGCTCGATAAGATTAAGGCTTTTATGAAGGCCGTTCAGGATCGTCAAAAGTCCTATGTGGACAAAAGGCGGAGGCCTATTGTGTTCAAGTCTAGTGATCGGGTCATGCTAAAAGTTTCTCGTTGGAAGGGTATCATTCATTTTCATAAGAGGGGGAAGCTTAGTCCGAGGTTCATTGGTCCGTTCCGCATCTTGTCACGGGTGTGTGAGGTAGCGTATAAACTGGATTTGCCCGATGAGCTCGTGGGGATTCATCCTACTTTCCACATGTCTCATTTGAGGAAATGTTTAGCAGATAAGGAGGTCCATGTGCCTCTCGGTGATATTGAGCTTGATAGTAAGTTGAACTACGTTGAAGAACCTGTTGCTATACTTGATAGTCAGGAAAGGCGTTTGAGGAATAAGGTGGTTAGGCAGGTGAAGGTGCAGTGGAGGCACCGTAGGGGTTCCGAGACTACTTGGGAGTCTGAAGACGAGATGATGAAGCTCTACATGTATTTGTTCTTATCGCATCAGGATTCGGGGACGAATCCCATTGTAAGGGGGTGGACTTGTAACGCCTGTCACTTTCGGTTTAATGATTTAAATCTTGTAAAGTATGTACAATTCTTGGGAGTTATCTGGAATTCCTTGACGACCTCTCATCTTCGGGTACGTTAAATCCATTTACTTTTTTTACAAATTGCTGCATACTTCCAACTCTAGGGACTAAAGTGTAACATTTTATGTTATAACACAAAACCCTAGCCCCCCTCCTCTCCTACCTGCGATCGGCGACCAGCAGCTCCCCCACCCCCGATTTTCTTTTTTGCATCCGTGGTTAGAGAATAAAACTTCAATTGAAGGTTAGTCCCATGTTCCCTCAAGTCTTCTACACCTTAATGGGTCATATTATCGCGTTTATTGATTGTTAAATCGCGTGTTGCAGGCTTACCGAGTGGCTGTCCAATTTATCAATTCCGGGACAGTTTTGGCTAAGGTTCTTGCACCAAAATCTTCCTAGGTATGTCTAGTATATCATACTTCAAAATTATGCGCATTGGTGTTCGTTTGATTGGTCAACTAGTTGTAGTTTGAAAACTAGTTTTCGGTTGTCTAGAATAGTGATTTGTTGCGTTTAACGCGAGGGATGAAGTAAGTAATGACCACTTCAGTTCGGATAGCTTCGGTTTAATGTACGGGCTGTTGGAAAATGAATTTTATAAGTATTGGGGCTGAATTGGTTGTCGGTTACTCAAACGGGTCGGTACAATGCGCATTCGCATTTATTGAGTAGTTGATGCGTTGTGCTTGCGAGTTACCGGCCCATTTGGCTCGTGTAGCGTCGTGTGGACTTGTTGGCTGTGAATTTATCATATTGGGTCCACACGGGGCTGAGTTGGATGTTAATTGCCTAAACAACTCCTAAAAGCGTATGTTAGTATCACCTAGTGCTTCCGGGGGTAATTTGGGAATTCTTTATTCCCCGGAGTATTTATGGGTCGTGTTGGTGAATGTAAGGCCCCGGGAGCTGTTATGATTGAGTTTGGTGAGGTCGAGGCTTTATGTAACCCGAACCAAGTTAGAACGTCTCGTAGGATAAACGAGTCCTTTCGGTGTCGTTAGTAATGATTGTATGTAAACCGACAGGCGTTTGAGTTGTGGGGATACTTAGGGGTTCTCTAGCTCGTGGTGAAATCGTGCCTTGTGTCAAGTGAGTTCATGATGCCCCTTTTTACTCTTTTTAAGTTTTTGGGCTAGCTTGCACGCCTAAGTGATTTTGCTTGATGAACCGTTTAAATTATTTTGTATGGGCTTACTTGTATCGGGTAGGCTTTGGGATGATATTATTGTATGTCTATATGTATGTTTATACATGTATTATTGTATGACCAATAATTGGCGATGTTAATTAGTCGTTATCGACTAAGGATGTTTACGTATGCCTACTTTGTGTTTGCATACGTTGGATGAGACGTTACGCGTTTGGGTTGTACGTGTGCTCGACCTTGATGTTATTTCTTGGATGATAATTATAGGGATATAATTATATAGATGTATACATATAAGTATGAATACTTATTGTGATGATGGCTTAACTGTTTATATCTCGTTTTATTATAAAATTCTTGGAATGATTATTATAAATGTAAATTATTAAAAACTTGAACTCACTCAACTCAAGCTGACTTTGTGTGCATCTTTATTTCCGAGTACGTACAACTATTTCCCACACCTATTCTACTGGCAGGACGGGGCTTTACGACTCCTAATCTCCTACAATTTTAACTGATTTTTTGGTCATAAAAGGTTGTTTGTTTGTGTCTTATTGATGTAATATTCGTTAGCAATCAAATTGGATCAACACGAGCAGGTCAGGAATTCTCTCTTTATTCAATAATAATTAATAATCCCCCAACAAGAAAACGTCCAGAGGATATAAAGGAAATCACATCCTACAAACTAGGAACTGAAATACGACTAAAAGTCTAACAGAAAATTAGAGAGAAACATAAATCGAAAATTAGAGATAAATAAATAAATTTAAATGGGGAGAGAATTCCAGCTGGTTGCGATTAGAAAACCGGCCCTAGCCGGGCTCATCAATCTGGTAAGCGGGCTGATGGGCCTGGGTCTGAGCCGGAGGCTGCATCACTTATACTGGTGCTTTTATTGTTCAGCCAACACTATTGCGGTTACTTGATCGATAAATCATAGGGCCTAAGAGAAAACCAAAATGAATTTAGGAGAGATGTATTTAGAATAATTTAGTAACCGACAAAAGAAAAATGATAGGAAAAAAACAATTATTTTACTAACCAACAAAAAAAAAAGAAGAAAAAAGAAAAAGACCACCCAGAATAACTCACAAGGAACAAGCGAAACAAAACAAACCTACCAAAACTAATGGAAAAAGACGTTGGGAGGTGGGCATTATTTTACCAACCAACAAAAGAAAATTAATTAATAAATAAACAATCCAATAGAAATTAATTACTGAAACTGAGCTAAACCTAGTTCACCCCAAGAAACCCGCAAGCGATGTGAAGAGGAAGATACCCCACCGGCTAAATCACAGAGACCCGAATCTCGCCGGCCGGACGTGACACCATGTTGGCCGGAAGGTATACCCTTGGAGAACAACCGGTGCAAACTAGCGTCTTGATCACTATTGGCCACTACCACGTCAAACTTCACATCTGAATCTACAAGGAGGCGAAGAATGAGTCGATTTGTTCAGCCTGGAAAACTGGTTAAGAGAGGGCTATAGTTCTCACTTAGAGGGCGAATTAATGCAATGGAATACCAATGTGTACCATTCTTTTGAATTTACAACTAGAAAAAGGGTTTAGAGAGGGACTACAGTTTTGAAATCCTTGCAGAGAAGAAACCATATGTTGTAGTCTTGTAGACTTGATTTTTCTTCCACCAATTGATGAAGCTGCTTGAGCTTGACCTCTAGACGAATCTCCTATATCAGACCACCACTGATGAAGTCATGAAACACCCAATAAGGAATGCTTCCAAAGGTGGAGAGAAGCCAAATTAACCTAGTGGCCCTAGGACCACTGTCTGGAAATCAAAATTTTGCTTGGCTTGATATATCCATCTAATCATCACCACTAACCCGTAAAAAATGGAGTTTCAAATAGGTCTTTGGATTGGAATTGGCGGCGAAGCACCGTCTACTTTTGATTCCTTTTGTGACACTTCAACCACTATTTTCGCTTGACACTTTCGTGGCACCCTCAAGCGAAACGGTCTTTAAACAAAACAAGGATTGTTTCATTTAGCAATCCAAGTTAACCTATATGCTTTCTTTTGTTCATGCATGCTTTCGCTCGGCATGACATTTTGCTTGGCCATGTACTTTTGCTTTAGTCTTGATCATGTTGCATATAATATATTCTTTTGATATATATGCATGATCAACAACTTCGGCATCCGGATATGAGGCTCTATTAATCTCCACCTGTTTATGTCATCCTCTAGCCTTTGAACTTTAGATAGTTAGGGCCTTTGGTATGAGAAAATGGAATGAATGAGAGAACGGAATGGACAAGGGAATAGAATGGACAAATGAATAAATTGAATCATTACCATTCCACTATCTTGTTTGCTTACCACGTAAGAATGAAATGAGTAATCACTTTATTATTTTTTTTATTATATAATAAATATACACACATATATTTTGTCAGCTAATGGAACGGTAATAACATAATGCGATATAATATAAAAATATAATAATAATTATAATTTAATAATAGTTATACTATAAAATAATAATGATGATGATGATGATGATAATAATAATATATAAAAATAATAATAATAATAATAATAATAATAATTGTTGATCATTTTTTATTCCATTCCTCGAATAAATAAAAGAAAAAAAAAAACTTTTACTAAGGAATGAAAAAAGTTAGAAGAAATTTCATTCCTTATAAATGATTCATTCCATTGTTGAATGACAACCAAACGTGTTTTATTTCATTCATTTGGAATGATCCATTCCATTCCGCATATCATTACTTCATACCAAACACTACCTTAATATGTTTCGATTGCATAGAATCAATTTTGAAAGAATAATCTGCTTTGATAGTGTAAGGCCCGAACCCGGTAGCCCTACTTGGTAGTGGATTTACTCATAGACACAGTTATAAAATCTAAGTTAATTAAAATCTTTCACGGAATAATAAAGCTTCTACCAATCATTATTACAAAACATTCAAATCTCTTTCAAAAAAACATTAGAACTTGTCTTAAATTCGAAACATGATAAAATTCTTCCTTCTTGCGATGCCAGACTTTATTCTTCAATGCCATTGTGTTCCTCAAGCTAGCTGACTCATTCTATTTTCATGTATGCATACTAAAAATCAGCTATACTAAGTGAGTTCTAGTTTGGTAAGTCACATTTTATTCTTACACATTTAAACGTACACGTTCGTATCCAAAGATACCATTCTTACATACAACATGTACTTACTTTCTTACTTCTTACTTATTCATACATCCATTCTTACATTGTTGCATATATATTAGAAGGGTCTGTCGTCCTAACTCTTGCACATATATTATAAGGGTCTGCCACCCCAACTCTTGCATCGGTAACATATAGTCGGCCACTCTAACTCTTGCACAGATATTATACAGTCTGCCACTCTAACTCCTTCACAGATATTTGAAAGATTTGTTGCCCTAACTCTTGCATAGATATTATAAGGGTCTTCTGTCCTAACTCTTGCACATATATTATAAGGGTCTGCCAACCTATCTCTTACTTTCTACTCTTCATATAACTCTTGCAATCACATATGTATAAGCACAATGTATAAGAATTTTGGATGCAGTATGATCAAGATAGGATTGATCCTAAAGGAAAGGGAAAAGTCGATGAATCGGTGATTCAAGTTGAGATTCCTGAAGTTGGAGGTTCTTCGTCTGTAGTAGTTGAACCTGAAGTAGTGGAACCTGTAGTTGTTAAAACCATGGTTGTTGAACCAGTGGTGGAAGCGGTGTAAAATCAGTTGTTGTACCAGTGCTCCTATTATCATTGAACCGATTGTTGAACTTGTTGATGAATAACAGGAAGATGAAGAGAAAAAAGTTGATTATGGTGACTCCCTGGCTCATGACGATTTTGATGATGATAATGATGATGATCCAAGTACGGGTGGAGGACTCGGTGTGTTGATTGATGCTAGTTCGAGTGTTGCAGTTGAATCTATTACAGAACCTGTTGTTACAAGTGAACCAGTTCATGAAGGAACTCCTGCTGGTGGCAATGTTGATGAGCTAGGAGTGTTAGATATTGAGCCGATAGCATTTAAACCTCCTGCTAGATTTTCATCTACTGGAGAAGAGTTAGAAGAAGGCGAGATTGAGCTTACACGAGCAGATATTGCTAGGATGTTGGAGGTAACAAAGGAGGAGTTTGTATTTGATTTTGAGAAAGATCTAGGTTCGATTGATGATGTTCATGCTATTTGGGTGAACGAGCCTATTCAAGAAGAAGAGTTAGACAAAGAGCCGGTGACATACTTCAATGCTGATCAAGTGTTTCCTGAGTTTGATGAGGAATTTGATGAGGAGATTGAGATGTTGAGCCAAGAGTTGGATAGTCAGGGGAACCCAATACTTGCTGACAAAAGCAAGTCTAATCAGGAAGAAGAGGTTAATAGCCAAGAGCAGGAAGAATGGTTTGAGAGAAGAAAGATCGAACCGAAACGTGTATACTTGAAGCCAGTCAAGTATTATCAAAAGCAAGATAAAGAGGTGAACTTAGGCAAAGTTGTTAGTGTTGCCTACTTGAAGAAGATAAGAAAGATTGCTATCAACGGGACATATGGGTACAATACTTTGAAAGTCTGTATGAATTAAAATCATTACCCTGGATGGATGTCGTAGATATAGCGGAGAAGGAATTGTTGTATTGTCCGAAGCGTGGGCCGGTGAAAGAGATATGTGTAACACCCCGACTAAAGCGGAATACGCCCGGGTGTGACGTACAGATCACTCATAAGCTCGTAACGCTATTAAGGCGACAATAAGTATATTTAATTCATTTCAATACATCACAGAAACACAATCAAATATTAATACAATAAACTTTGAATTTTCGTCTCTTGTAACCTAATGGTCCAACTATTATATTCTTAGATCCTTAAACTTCAACCTGTAGCACGTTGAAAATAATATATTTTGTCAACAATAATGTTGGTGAGAATTCATATAGTTTTTGCATATATATAATACGAAAAGTGTAAAATTCACAAGTCAAGATGCATTGCCTAAATCATAAAGTAAAGAAAAGTAAATACATGATATTCTCGTTCGCTTGACAAAGGTCAAATCTACTAAGGAACCCCCGTTCGCCGCGCTACTTGGAGTATAGAATAATGATACCGCCATTTAAAAATGGATGGCGCAGGTACGCCCCATCGGACCCTCCCGCTATGAGTATGTGTATGAATCTCCACCAATAAAACAATAAACAACTAGCACATAACCACATAGTTTGCAATCAATATGATTCAAAACAAATACATACAAGACACGCATGTGAATTTCGGTTGCAACATAACACAATGAAATCAAAGTTTGGAACGTGCCACACCCCAAAACTTTAAAAGATGAAAAATGGGGTTATGAAAAATCACTTGGAATAAAGGAAATCGTCAACAGGTGGACGGTTTAATCAAGCTAGTTAGTTTCACGATGAGTCCCGACGATTTACCCTAATTTTAAAGTATATAAAAAGAAATAAACCTCTAATCGAAATGAACGAAGTAGACATGGTAGAATGAGTTTATAACGGATTCAGGATAGTTAAAGCGTTAAATATAATGTAGGTTAACTTTATAAAGTTGAACTAAAAAGGCAAACAATTTGAATATTACTACATCTTATATTTTATTAATTTAAGGCATTTTGTATTCTAATATTAATATTTATGTTTTAACGAACACTTGGTTATTGTTATGATCTTATTATTTTAGTGGCAGGACACGACGCTTACATGATTGGAAAACTTGAGCTAAAGATTACAAATCGACTTATAATTAATATTTTATTGAAAATATTTTTAGCGACTTAAAGTTTACATTTGATATTAATAAATAATTTAACGAAATATATTATTTAAATATTATTTAATTAATACTTTATTTATTAATAGGAGAACTTTAATATTTATGGAATACGAACTTTATTGGTCAAAATTATCTCGAACACGCTTACTTTAGTGTGTTATAATAAGACTAACTAAATATAATAATTATAATAATAAAATAATAATAATATATTATCTTAAGGGGTTCTTGCGAAGCATTACGAGTGTGAAAAGTTGGGTTTTTGGATGAACTTTGGTAAAATTAATTTGTAATAATTTTTATGTGACAAAAATGATTTTTATTTGATTAAAAATAATTTTTATTGTTTTAAAAAGATTTATAAGTATATATATAAATAATATAGATGCTTTATAAAAATATAAACCATATTGTGCACTGACCCGGGTTTGAACCCGGGTCTGATGCATCACACTGTCATCACCAAACCACTAAACCAACTTGATAACTTTGTTTATTTGTGGAAAGATATTGTATATATAAAAGAACCATATTTCATCTTCTTCTTCATAAAACCCTAGAAACCTAATCGATTAACCCACTCTTTTTTTGATGAAATTATGTTAGGGGTTTTAATAGACGCTACAAAACTAAAAGAATCCATATAAAAATTACCCGGATTAGTTGCGGATTGACGGAGAAACGTGGTTGGCCGGAGAGAGGTTCTTTGACGGATTAGTTAGCGATATAGAGTGTGGATTATGATAATTTGAAGTTGTGAGCAAGTTAAGACGAGTTCTAGGATGCTATTTATACTAAAAAATGTAACGCTCGTAAATTTCCGTTAAAATCCTTAAACCTTGTAAAGTTTGTATTTTAACCGAGACCCGTTCTGACGTCTTTAGGGGCCTCCTAGTCGTTCTCCTAAGTTAAATTTCCTAACTTTTCATCCAAGTATTACATTCCATCAAGCTGGAGGGCCTAGATGTAACATTTGTATTAACATAATAAGTTAACCCTAACCCCCACCCTAAGTTGCGATCGGCAGCAGCTATACAGGGGTCCTTCTCGATTTTCGTGCAAGTTCCGGCCATTCTCCAGCCTCCCGAGACTAATTCCAGGTCGGTTCCAGCCTAATACAACTCCTTTTCACCAATAAACCCTTTGTTAAACACATTAGGGTTGAGTTTTGATTATAACAATTTCTGACAGATTCGTACTCGTTTATTGCTCGGTCTGTAACTCGATGAAAAAATATTTTTTTTTATCGATTCTTGTTTCTATGATATTCTACATTGAGTCTAGTTTCCAGAAAGGTATAATACGTAACTTTTGGACTAGATTTGAATACTTTTTATGATTTTATAAGATCGAGTGTCAAAGCTGATGTAGGATGACGGATTCTGGTCTGTCTTCCCGACATCATAACCCTTTTTCGAAAATTCTAAATTGGTTGGTTCTACTTCTGGAAGTTAATATTTTGAGTTAGGAACCAAACCCAATTGGAATCGTTTAATTTGGCTGGGTAATGAATTTTATAAAAATAAAACCATTTTGTTGCGCACTGAAATAGCTGCACATACCTTTCTGTGTAGGAGGAATTTTTATGATTTTGTATCCACTAGAAAAATATAATAAAAATATTTTTATAAACTTAAGATATTTATGCAACTCTGGTAAAAATTTAATAATTTAATTCCATGGTTTTCCTATGTAATAAAATACATCTTTGCATGCTAAAATCTGCATGTTATATTCGTTATTGATAGATAAGTTCGTTTTAGGCTTAACCGGTGGCTGCCCTTTCTCGCATCTTTCGGGGCTGTTATAATTGAAGTTCGTGCTCCGTCATCGTCTTAGGTATGTCTAGCGTAATATAATTTAGTATCATGAGTTTTGGCATTCGTTAGATAGGTCAACTGTTGATGAAGTGAAAACTAGGTTTCGGTTGTCTAGTTTGTCAATTGTTGCGTCTAGCGCGTTATTTGAGGGAATTAACAACCAATTCGGATGTTGTAGCCTCGGTATGATTTGTTGGCTGTGAAAAACTATATTTTTATGTTATTGGGGCTGAATTGGTTGTCGGTTACTCAAACGGGTCGGTATGGCGCAAATTTGCGTTTATTAGTAATTTGTGCATCGTGCTTGCGAATTACCGACCCATCCAACTCGTGCAGCGTCGTGTGGACTTGTTGGCTGTGATTTTACTAAATTTGGTCCACACGGGGCTGAGTCGGTATCTAAGTGCATAAACAACCCATTAACGCGCGTATTTGATAAAGTCAACAACTTTCGGGGGTAAATTGGGAACCCTTTGTCCCCAGGATTAACTAAGGGTGGTTTTGGTAAATACATGGCCTCGGGGGCTGATGTAATTGAATTTGGTAATGTCAAGGCTTTAGGTCAATCAAATCATGTTAGAACGTCTCGTATGATAAACAAGTCGGTACGTTTAGTTAGTACTCTTTGTGTGCAATCCGACAGGCTTGTAAACTGTTGATTGGCTTTGAAGTTCTCAAACTCTTTGGTGTTTGTGTGGCTCGTTTCAGGTGAGTTCATGATGCCCCTTTTAAATATTTTTACGTTTTGGGCTAGCATACATACCGTAATACAATTTTACACAATTTTACTTATTACAACTATTTGGATGGTATTACATAGCTTTACTTGTATTTGTGCATTTATAAAACTATGAGTGGACTATATTCTATGCCTTAGGATATTTTAGACTCGTTATGGTCATATATTCCTTAAGGTTATATACCTGATTATGGTCTAGACTCGATGATGTTAATAGGCTTGGTAGTAATTGAATACGAGTAGACCTATTTACTTAGTTCACGTATTTGACTGATTATTATATACTACCTTATGGCCCATAGGCTTACTTGTAATTCGGAATTTCTTGGGATGATATATATATATATATATATATATATATATATATATATATATATATATATGTATGGAGGTATGTATGTATGTATCAGTATGTGTTACCTTATAGCCTACGGTTGTGTGATGATATTTAGTTCCTCGTGACTAAGAATGATGTGAGTAGGCTTATTGATGTGTGTGTGCATGGTGATCACGGCCGGGTCAAATATATTACTCGGGTTTTCAAATCCCGTGGTGGAGAGGCCCGTGTGGCGTGATCATCATTTTGGCGGGTCAAATATATTACTCGGGTTTTAAAATCCCGTGGTAAAGAGGCCCGTTGTATGTTGAGCCGTGATCGGGTCAAATAGATTACTCGGGTTGTACCCGTGGTGGAGAGGCCCGTATTACGTGCTTGGACGTATAAGTTGTGACCGAGTCAAATATATTACTCGGGTTTAACCCGTGGTGGAGAGGCTCGTATCGCATGCTTAGGTCTTACCGCGTCCGGGTCAAATATATTACTCGAGTCTTGACTCGTGGTGGAGAGGCTCGTGTACGTGTGTTCGACGATAAATGTATTATTTGGTGAATTATATTAATTATTTTATTATTATCCTCTCTATTGTTTATAATTATAAGTTTTGAAATAAAGTATGAGATATTGTTTATGAAAACCTGAACTCACTCAGCTCTAGCTGACTTTGTGTGTATGTTAGTTTGACTTTCAGGTTAAGGATTGGAGGTTATCGCTTGGACATGCTGGAGACTACTCGGAAGGTTGAAGGCATTTCTGGTCGAGGATTTCAAATAAAACGGATATTTTATTTACATTTGATTTTGGACACTTGTACCCGTGTTTGGGATTTTTAATACTTAAACTTTTTCCGCTGTTATTTACTCTGAACTAGTTTTAAATACAAAGAATTGTTTAGTTTTAAATTTTTGTGAAATTGTGGATGTGATGACCAACTGTAGGATTCCCGGGTTTCGGGGTCTTACAAAAAATTTAAACGAAAGTCGATTAGTTGTTGTTAATTAATTTGGCAGAATTTCCGGCGAGTTTCACCCACATAGATTTAGGCCGTTGAACACATAATAGTTGATGATTAATGTAATCCGTTGAAAACTAGAGTCGTTACAGAATAAATTGGTCAACAAAAACGAGTTTTACAGACTATTTGGGAGTCGCCAGAGCCGCGCGGCTTCGCCGGCGGTGAGTGCGCCAGAAAACCGGGGAGGGAGAAGGGGGTGGGGCTGGTTTATATTTAATTAATATAATTCAATGAATTTTCAGTTTTGGCCCTTGATGCTTCAACTGTTAATAAAAATTGATATTAAGCTTTATTTACAAATTAAACCTCGAACTTTCTTGTTGTTTTTAGGCTAGAAATTTAAGAAGGTAATTTATGAATTTAAATATGAACTCGGAGATATGCCATAAACGTAAAGAAAATTATAGCTTGGGTATTTAACGTATTATTGCGACTTGTTAAATAGAAACTTTTAAATCCCGTAGGGTTCACCAATTGTTTAAAACAATAGAAAATATACGTAATTCTCGAGGTTAACATATTAACGATTAACGTTAAACACAAATACAATAAACGCCAAAACGGTTAAGTTTAATGAATGCGAATAAAAATGACAATATAATACATGAAACGAAATTTCAAAATATAATAATATATTTATATAAAACCAAAAATCTAAATGGGCCGGGTTTTTGGGTTTGATAAGTAAGTATGAATGTTACAATATGGGACTTTATCAAAAGGCAGGCCTAGTTAGATTCAGAAGTTGGACACACAGACACCATTCCTACATGTATCTCATGTGAAAAGGACCCTAAAACGGGTGATTTTATGAAGACTTGGAGGGTATAAGCAGCCACAAACTTTGAAGGTGATCCCAATGTACCCGATGGAACAAGACTTCACTATACATTCTCAGGTGGTGGTACTATGATGAGAATCGGGGTGAAGCTCGATTATGCTTATCGAGATGGAGTTTGGGATGTGATTATTATGATGACCCGATGTGGTTGATCAATTGTTCTGAGAGGATATTGAGGCATTATACAAGTGCTAGACAGTGTCTGAGAACATTATGAGTATGCTATGCAGCATCACAAGGTAGTTAGAGTGTGTCATAAATACAAGATTCATGCTGGACAGATTTGGAAAAGCAAATGGCACAAGTTGGGAGAAGAGGAAGAGAAAGGAGATAGAGCGTGAACGTAAAATCAAAGAAGATGTGAGAATAGCTTCTTTGAAGGCATTCCAGTACAAAGATGTTGGTGTGTCGATACCGACTAACCAGAAGCCCTCAACGAAACGTTTATGGGATGATATTAGGCGCGAGTACATGGAAAGAATCTTTGGGATGAAAGACTGAAGAAGAATGAAGATCAAGACCTAGCAACATCCAAGGGGGAGTGTGTAAGAGCATAATGTCTATTGCTAGGGTCTTACTTTTGATTGTATAGCTTTAAATGTCATATGTATTGGTTATTATGTGTTAGCGCATAAGTCACCTTGGGTCTGTATATGTTATGTGGCGCATAACATATGCGTCGTATATCTTATACGCCCCAAGAGTGCTTTCAAGTGAAACCTATAAATAGCGTGAATCAACAGCTTTTGGTCATTCAAGTCAGATACTAGAGAGAGAAACTAGAGAGAGTGATTGTATTGTCATATCCTTTGAAGTTTATTAATGAAAGATGGACTTAGGTGGTGCTTGTTTTTGCTTAAAACATCTGCAGGAGGCTTATGTCTGCGGGCGCGCAGACATAAGCTTCTAAAGACTGTTTGTTTTTTCTTTAAATAAGATCTGCAAACTGCTTTTATGGTCTTAAAAAAGAAGCTATTGTTTAACTTCTTCACACATCTTCACACTTCTTAACATCCTACCAACACCCAATGTCCAACACCACCACCACCCATCGTGCGCCACCACCACTACCACCGTCCGCCACCACCACCGTCCACCACCACCACCCACCGTCCGCCACAACCACCGTCCACTACCACCACCATCCACTACCCACCACCACCATCCATCACCACCACCACCCACCGTCCGCCACCACCACCCACCACCTACCATCCGCCACCAACACCATCCACCCCCCACCACCATCACCGTCCATCACCACCACCACCCACCGTTCGCCACCACCACCGTCTACCACCCACCACCAACTATTTTACTAGTCTACAGACGTTAAATGACTTCTATCTACTGTGATATGTCATATAGGTAACTAATTTTCAGCTTATGCAAACGATACCCAGTTTATAAAACAAATAGTATTATATTTTCAGATTGCAGACCTTCAGACCACATCTTCAGTTGCAGACATGAAACCAGATGAAATCAGATTGCAGACATTTTTTGTCTTCAAAAACAAACAACACCTTAATGTTACTTGTGATCTTCCAATCTTGTTGTTTTCTGCACCTCGAGATATAAGCGATAACATCTCAGATCCTTAGGAATGTCAACATCATCCTCACCAGGTCTTTCATAGTTTAGTTTTGAATTTATTATCATGTGATATTGTAGCTACTTTAAATTTATCTGTTTCTTTTGCAATTATGATTATTGTTTTCGAATTTTTGGCATGGGTAAATTTGAATTAGATTTTATTTATTCTAATTAAAATCGAATTTATTCGAAAAATTCGAGTTTCAAATACGAATTCGTATCGAATTTTGAAATGGGCATACAATTCGAATACGAATCGAATATTTCAACTTTTAATCGAATACGAATACCGGAAAAAAAAAACAATTATTCGGATGATTCTATTTGATTTAACTTGAAAACTCATTATTCGATTCGATGAACACCCCTAGGCAGAGCCCCTAGCTGGGGTCGAGCTGCCAAGTTAGCTTGGAAAATTTTGATTTTCATTAAAAAGTCTTTATTAAATTTTCTTTAGAAAAACGAGTCGAATTAAGTTTTACAGCAATTCAGACCACATGTGAAAAGAATCGCATCGCATGGAGCAAAACGAATCGCATGCCTCCAATCAAATCGCATCGCATGGCTATGCGAAGCGATTCTTCCTTATGCGATCAGATATGGGGTTTTCTTCATTTTACCATTTTTCAACCCCCCCCCCCCCCCCCCGTGACCCTTCTTATGACCCAATTTTACCCTTTTAATGGGTTTTGGGTCGCACCAACTTTGTTTACCTGTATTTTAGAAGGCCCGGACATCACCATTTCTTCCTATATTGCACTCGTTAACTCACGGCTTGTAAAGTATATGTTTTGTTACATCTTACCACCCGATCTACTGTTATATCAGTTTGCATGTCGAAACCGACCACAAAACTTAACCTTTTTCACCAACTCACCTTACAATTTCGAGTTCGGTTTATCTGGACCAACCCGCGGATCAAAACAAGTTTCTTGTTGTTTGATGATGTTGAACACGAGATTTATCCTTCCTTAGGCTTGGATTTGGTTCCGGGTTTGAGAGAGAATATGTGTGTGTGTGTGTGTGTTCTTGAGTGTTTGGGTGGAAGAAAAGGGATGGAAAAAGAAATTGGATATTTTTTATAGCTAAGGTGGTTTATATAGGGGGTCCATGGGCCCTATGGCCGATAACCCTCTCCTAACCATTCCCAAGCCCAAACCCAACATAATCCAAACACTAACACATAATTAAATTAACATAATATCCTTTATTTATTACTAACAAAAGTAGGATGTTACAGTTCAAAGCTAATGCTACCTATCCTCAAGGGCGGACCCATATGGTATGTATCGGGGTCTCGGGACACCAATGTTTTTTAAAAATTTACTAGAAGTGGTTTATTAATTTTTTGAAGGATCCCATAAAAATTAGAACTTGGAACCCATACTAATAGTGTTGAAGTGGTCTAGTGGAAACTCCCCTTCATTTCCTTTTAAATCACCTGGGTTCGACCCTTGTTGGGCTTCATCTTTTTGTTGTTTTCCTAAATCATATTCATCGTTTGTCTATAAGCTGAATGTTGTATGGTTGACTTTTGTCCAGTACGCATCATCTTGCTCTAATTTTATGGATGTTATTTGCCAAAACTTAATACACATAGTCTTGTATTATCAAATTGTTATTAGATGGTTACTTAGTTTTCTTAAAAACTTAAATTTTAGGTCTATTTATTCAAGGATTATTGAAAAGGAATTTCTGAGCCATTATCTTCTTCAAGTAATACTCCTAAGAAAATTGTTTTGGAAAACCTTCCATGGGATCTTTCTGAATGAAAACCAAATTTATCGATCTTTTCATGTTAACCAAAGAGATGAAATTATATGAATAATGCTTGCCGTTAGATGAAAAGAGAGCTTTTTGCATTCGTTTTCAAAATACGAAAAGTCGTAGGGACAACTTAAGAATTTGTAATGTTTTTTTTCTCGTAGTCGTTTCGAATGGCATCGTATTTTGTGTGTTTTATGATATTGTTTTTTATTATGTTCATCGCCTCGTCCCGACCCGAAAAACAACTAGCTCGAAAATTTTAAGCACTGAGAAAATAGGACCCCATTGTCCAAAAATCTTGGGTCTGCCACTGCCTATCCTACAACGCTCAACCATTGTAACTCTATTTGCAACGTGAGTGTACGGATCGATCTCCATTCATGTGGAGAATTTTTGGAAATTATGGACTAATAATAATTGTCAGAAATAAATATTAGTATGCGTTACTAATAAACTAATTATTAACGGGTCCAAAGAGTATAGATGAATATGACATCAATACTCTAATGCATGTAGTTGAGAACTTGAACATTGGTGAAATAGGCATATGAGTTATCCCACATTGAAAGAACAATAAACTTGTGAGCTCCTTATAAGGAAGAAAGCTCACAAGATTATATTCTTATGTGACTAGACATACTTAATTATGGCATTAGCAAAGGTGTAGAACACCCGACACACGCGCACTCGCATCACTGCAAGCCATTTAAGATTCGCCTTAGTATTTTTGTGGTGTGGGGCCGAGTAATAAGAAGTATCAACATGAGTGACGAGTCAGGGACAAGTGTCGTGATAAGAATGGCCTGACTTTTGTGTGCGACAAGTGTCAGCAGCCGAACTAACCACACTTGCATCATGACACCTCAGTGTCATGTATCATCACCTCACCTTGCTAATAACATGTGTCGTGGAAGTATTTCATGGGTTGACAAGTGTCTGGCTGACTCGTCACCTAAACTGCTATATATAGAAGGAGTTGTGCAACACTTGGATGCACTGAAAACTCTGATCAGTCACATCTTGTACACATACTTGACCCGACCACACAACGCCAAACCAGTTCGTGCTATCAATTCCAACTCTCTCTCTCTCTCTCAATCCCAAGCTCTCATTACAAATATTGTTCGAGTGCTAGGGTAATCCAAGCAGTACATATTGTTTTGGCTGTTGTACCTTGGGAAACAAACGTGCTCGCGGAGGTAGCCCGAAATATGTGTTAAGTGACCTCTGTTTAACGGAAATCCTCAGCCACTACCAGAAACTTTAGTTTATTTGGTTTTGCAGATAACTTCGAGTGATCAAGACGAGTTCACCGAGTGAAAGAAGACACAACTCGGAAGTGATGCTCGGGTATCGGTTAACACGAGCTAGACAATGTGAGCACGGTTCTGGTGCGGTTTCAACACAATGATCAACTTGACTCCGTCCCAATTTAAGAATTCACTATAGAAGCACAAGTTAAGGTCTTCGGTATAAATCATGTTATATGTTATATATGTTGTTATTCTCGTCTAGATTTGTATACGGTATATGTACTACGATTTCCCAAATGGTATAAAGAGATTATTTGTTTGTTTTATTAATATTTTTTAATAAAATCATGACCCATGTCCTACGTATACAAATAAAACTAAACAAAATTTTCTTCTTCCATGAGGGCATCTCTAACAGGGGTGACATGGCAAGGCTTGAAATTCAACACAACCTCAAAACAAGGATGAGACCATTAAAACATGGTATCGGGGATCAATTATCAATTTTTACTTTAAGAAAAATCCACCCTTATTCACTTTCAACCAATTTTTAATTTTATATTTATGTTTTTAGTTTTTATATTTAAATTGTCAATTCTTCTTCACATCCCACTTTTACTTGAACTTTATGTTTTTATGTATTATTTAATGTGATAAGAAGACATGTGAGACAATAAGAAAACGGCATAGCCTAGTTTAGTTATTATTTAGGTCTAAGTATGTGTTTTAGGTGTGTTTTTAAAAATGCTGTATGTTTTAAGTTTAATTTTGAAGTGTGTTTTTATTTCAGTAATTGTTTTTTATGTGTTTTTGAATTATTTAATATATACAAAATATAAAATAGTTAATTATAAAAAGATATAAATTGATATCTACCTATAATATATATAAATAAAACCCCTAAAATCCTACGTGTCGCGATGTGGTCGCTCCCCTCTTTTATGGAAGCCACCAGATTGCTTGATTTTTAAATGGAGGCCTCTTATTGATTTAACCCAAATTCATGAGTATAGGTCTTACCAAAACCAGATAGCTCTTAAGCGGATTATAACATCTCATTAAATTAAAAATTAATCTTACCAATTATTTGATATGAAAATCCTATAAAATAGGGGTATACTAAAATTAATATCCAATTTAAAAAGAAAAAGATATTAGCCTCTTATTGATTTAACCCAAATTCATGAGTATAGGTCTTACCAAAACCAGATAGCTCTTAAGCGGATTATAACATCTCATTAAATTAAAAATTAATCTTACCAATTATTTGATATGAAAATCCTATAAAATAGGGGTATACTAAAATTAATATCCAATTTAAAAAGAAAAAGATATTATTTATAATTAACAAACAATTTTATAGTAAAAAACATAAGCGGGTCATGGGTTACCAAATCCAGATAGGTTTTAAACGGGTATAACATATCATTTATTTATGAAACCCTTTCATCATCAAACACCAAGTACATTAATAACTTCCTTATAATAAAGAAAATTAAAATTCAAAAAATAAATATTGAAAAACAAAAATATAAAACAACCATTCTCTCAAGCCATCAGATTGCTTTATTTGTAAATGAAGGCTTCTCACGCATTTGACCCGAATCCACGAGTAAATGTCTCACTAAACTCAGATAGCTCTTAAACGTGTTATAACATCTCATTATATTAAAAATTAATCTCATCAAATATTTGATATGAAAATCCTATAAAATAGGGATATACTAAAAATTAATATCCCATTTTATTTAAAAGAGATATTATTTATAATTAAGAAACAATTTTATAATAAAGAAAATAAACGGGTAATGGGTATCACCAAACCCAGATACCTTTTAAACCGGATTATAACATATCATTTATTTGTGAAACCATTTTATCATCAAACATCAAGTATATTAATTATTAACTTTCTTACAATAAATAAAATTAAAATCCAAATATATATATATATATATGTATATATATATATATAAATATTAAAAACGAATAATGCAAAATAACCTCTATAATACGAGGGATAAAATCTAGTAGATTAAATAAAAGGAAAAGCATATGATGACGTGATGGTTTGAAATAACATCATTTATGTAAGTTGGTTTAAAATCTAATGTGAGAGGCCGAGGTGTGATACGGGAGATTATCTAACTCACCATAAATGTAAAGTTAATTATTAATTAAGTAAATTTGAGAGAGAGATTAAATAAATTGCAAATAAAGCATCCGCATGCTTAAGCTTTCACCGTCAACTGTTTAATAAAAAGTCAAACATATAAAAGCATTTGAGTTGAAGACGAAACGGAACCACCTCATTGCAGCCGCACCACCGATCTCAAACTTCAAACTGCTTGAGATCAATTCCAAGGTAACATAACATATTCCAAATTAATTTCCATATTCATATTTGTTATAATAATTTATTTATAAGCTGTTTGGATTGGATTAGTATTTTACTTTATTTCCAAGATTACAGTCTAATTTTGACTAATATTTGATAAATGAATGCTATTGTTTTATTTTGACCGACGGAGTCCGATTCGAGAGAGTTGATTTTAGGCTGTGGGTTAATAGGCAAAGTGTTATAATATTAGTTTTCATGTGGTGGAGTGAATCATCAATGTGAATTAGGTTAATGCTTGACCTGAATTGAGAAGCGTACAAATAACTAGAGTAATTATGCTAACCTTGAGTAGTTATTATTATTATTCTACAGTTTTTGAACTAGAGTAATAATAATTTACTCTACTTCAATTTTTTGGTGTGATTATTCTGGTTCAAAACTGTTATTACTCTAGTTATTGGTACGTTTAGTAGGTTAATTTCATTTGTACCGGATCTCACCCTTGGTTCTATATATAGCATATTAAGAATCATTATTTAGTTGTTCACAGTCCTAAAAGATCCTTATTTCTTGAGTTTCTACATTGAGTATAAACCCCCTTTTTTGAAAGAAAATATAGGCTAAATCGAACAACTCATAGGCAAAAAAAATACTTAAGGAATGGTTCTTCACCGTCAATTTCTAGCTTATCATCTTCATTATCATAACAATTCACGAGCATGATTGAACTTATAGAAGCTCACTGCATAAGGTGTGAATTAGCTTGTTGCCCGCTTACCTGCCTCTCTATTGTAATTAGATCCTTTTGTTTTATATTAAATCCAGAATTAGCTTTGAAATTAAAAGGCCACATTATTAAGTTGAACGGATTACCATGTTACCATATTACTCCCTCTGTCCTGTCGGCCTTGGTTTAAAAAGTGTGAGGCGCTCCAAGGGGTTTAGGCACCAAAAGTGTTTAGGCGTTGGTCACTTGGTCTGTGTCGAACCAAATTGGTTTTATTCACAACTAGAAGCTGTGTCTCTCTCATCTGTATTTGCATATTAACCTTTTTATCTGGTAAACCTTTCATAGTTTCTTCTACGCTTCTGTTGTTTTACATATCAGCCTCCTACACACCCTGAATTTGACCAATTTTGACATGAGGCCTCGCCTTTAAAATCAACTCTAGGTTTCAGGGAATTCTGTTTTTGAAGCTGTGCACATTTTGGATTGCTAATTCACCACATGACAAAATGGTCCAGTTTCACTTGCTGATTTTTGTTTACCCATGGCCGTGACTGATTTCGGAGTTAATAATGTGTTATACTGGTACTATACTGCAATCATGCATATCAAATGTAGAATATCTTTTTGCTTATTAAAATTGCAAGAATAATGTTATTGTGGAAGAACTGACTGTGTGTTTTGTGTACAGAGTTTGGCAAATGAATCTGAATTCAGCAGGGGAGATTAATTGTCTATTTAGCAAGTTAACCAAAGGTGGAGGACAATGCAAGAGGCTTGAGATAGATCTCAATTTGCCTGCTTCTTCTAATGAAACTGAGTCGACTCAGAATATTACCAACTCGGATGATGAGGCACTGTCACGGTATGCTGGAACAGAAATCAGGAGGTCAGAATATGAATATCAGCAACCGTTGAATGGCAGGCGACATAATGATAATTCTGTTTCGGATACCATGGATTCCAGTCAAAAAGATGCCTCTGCGAAAAAGTAAGTTATCAAACTTAACACACCACAAAATAAGTAAGCATATACATATACATTAGAGGTGACAATTTTAACCAAAAAAGAATAGGTCAAACCGGACGAAAGCCGACCGAAGTCTATTTTTAATGATATAACTAGGGGTGTAACAAGCTGACCCCAAGGTTGACTAGTCTCGAGCGTGGCTTGTTTTGAGCACCATTTGAAAAACTTGAGCTCGGCTTGTAAGTAGCTTTTAAGCTTGAGCTCTACTCGGGCTCAGTGTGTTTATTATTTAAAAGTAAATTTATCTGTATTTATAATTATTTTTATATATTTTTAATAATACTTTTTATGTATACGACAATATATATAATTTAGTTTTTTATATCATAAATATAATAGTTACTATTATGCAAATAATATAAATGTATCAAATAAATAAAATAATATAAATAATAAGCCATTTAGGCTCACGAACCAGCTTGAGCTCGATAAAGTGAAGCTCAGGCTCGTTCAGTAAGCAAGCTTATTTTTAGGCTCGGGCTCGTGACGAGCGGCTTGGCTCGTTTACACCCCACTTATATCTAAAACTGTTTTATGAGGAAAATAGATTATTATTGTAATAGTATGTTTTTTTTTAAATATATTTAATGCATTATTATTGATTAAAAATAGGCAAAAAAGTGTTGGAGGTCAAACCAACTCCGCCTGACCTAAAAAGTTACTAGTTTAGACCCTCTATCTAACCCTGACTGACTCACCATGTGTAGATCAGATAATTATAGTGAATCTAAACGTGTGGTTTTCAATAATATATGAATACATATAAATTTATTTGCACAATATCAATTCTAGTACATTCACATGGGTTATGTGATTTGATAGTCATGTTAGAATCTTAGTAAATACACAAATAAATGAATGTCCATATCGGTTCTCACATTAATATGGTTCTGTATTGAAACCTCTTATGAGTATAGGTGTGGTTCCAATAAAAACCACCTTTAGCTTGAAAACCACAAAATCTACTACCAAGTACCAACTTTTCATTTTTTTTCCATTTTTTTTAATATAAGGTTAGTGTTGTAAAAAATAGTAAAATATATATGTAGTTCACGAAAGTGCGTATGTGTAGCTCGCAAAGTTACATATTTGCATATCATATATTCATATGAGGTGTGTATATAATATATGTGTGTGTGCTCGTGCGCGCATGTATGTAGATTACAATCTACATAGATGTATTTTCGCGAGCTATATATATATTTTTGGCAAATTGGAAATAAATAATCTCACATTTCGTGTATTGGCGGATAATAATCGCACCTTTAAAAATTCCTGCCAACGGTCCAACCTTTCGACTTTAACGTCATTAAGTGTTTTTCCGAATTTCAAACCAATGTTTTAAGGCTTTTGATCGGAAGAAAGTTATGAGTCGACTGATGTAAAACTTATCTCAAAACAGTGATCCAAACAACGAAACAGTGTTTCAATTCGGGTGTTTGAATTTCCAATTAACAAAAATAAGTCATTTGAATCACCGTTTCGAGATAAGTTTTTGTTAATTGGAAATTCAAACACCTGAATTGAAACACTGTTTCGTTGTTTGGATCACTGTTTTGAGATAAGTTTTACATCAGTCGACTCGTTTCCTTCTTCCGATCAAAAACCCTAAAACATCTGTTTGGTTTTCAGAAAAAAAAAAAAAAACACTTAAACGACGTTAAGTGTTTTTTAACAGAGGTACATTGAGAGTAAAATAGTCAGGTTTGACCGTTGGTAGGGATTATTAAGACTAAAGGGTATGGATACCATTTTGTTTTCTACTTTACAATGCTACGTGAGCGTCACATCATACCCCACTTCTTTTCACACTCTTTCACGATATCATGGAAATGGTTACCAATATACCACTTTCCTCCCTTTTTTTAATAAAATAATAATATTTATAAAACTATAACTAATTTAATATAAATAAAATTAAAATTGTGGGAATAAAAAACAAAACAACCGAACTCGACTCTCATCATATACAGTACATTCTCACCTTTTTAGGTTTTTAATAATATATTGATAAACTAAAATAAAGCATCAAATTATATATTATGTATTAAAAGAAATTTATGTTTCAAAAATAATAATAGTAGTAACAACTTAAAATAATACTAGATTTTAATAAATACATATAAACAAACACCCTAACTCTTCTCTATTTCTCCAACCATCCTTGTCTTCTTCATCATCTCCCCCTCAATCTAACATCCACCATTCCACCTCTCTCTATATCTTATAATATTTGTTAAAAGAAAACAAATAAACTAAATAAAAGCTTTGAAGGAGGGATGGAGCGGCATTTTCACCACCAAAAATTCGCCGTGGGCAGCGCCGGCATGACTGGGGCGGTGTTCACCGCCAGCCACATAGGCTCCTTCAACGGCATCCCGGTATCCACACCTTACAGCCTAAATGTGAGATTATTATAGTCCAATACACAAAAGATTGGGATTATTTATTTCCAATTTGCCTATATTTTTTTTCTTGTTTTTTTTTTTTTTGGTAAAGATTAATTACATATAAAGGAATGAAAAATAAAATTTAAAAATTAAAAGTGGTTTCGTGAAGTTTTCAATGTGTTTAAAAGATGGGATTAGTGGTTTTTATGTGATCCCTTCCTAACTAATTATCAGGTCAGTTTTTTGTTTTCTCATCTTGCGTACTAATTTGCAAAATATCGTTATGCCACACAGAAATAACAACAATAGTAGCAATGTTAAGTGGAAACATCAAGTGAAAGTGAACCTTGAAATGGGGCTTGAAGTGCCCCCAAATGACGGTTATATGTGGAGGAAATACGGCCAAAAAGAAATCGTTAATGCTAAATACCCCAGGTTTCTCTTTTACCTTCAACCATGTTGACTTTTTATAAAGTTGACTCGCATTTTCGTTACGTTTATTATGCATATTAATCAGTCTATTCATTCCACATTATAAAAACTTGCAGAGAATATTACAGATGCACCTACCGAAACACGCACGGATGTTGTGCAACTAAACAAGTTCAAAGATCTAGTCAAGACCCGACAACGTTTGACATCACTTACCTAGGAAAACACACGTGTCCCAAAATTTCAAAAACTAACGACACATCTTCTGCAACCAAATCTGGTTATGGTCTTATAAACTTCTCTTCTAATTCTTCGAGAACCAGTGATGGCTCATCTGCAATAACCGGAAATTCTTTTGAACTTTCGAATTGGCCTTTGAATCATAGCCGTTGATTCTTGGTTCGTTGAGATCTATTGTTCATGGTTACGGTATGGTCAAACTACTGAATTTCGGAAGTCAACGTTTTTATTCTGGCTCATGATTATTTATATACATAGGGTTGCTATATACAAATTACAAAGTCATAAGTGAGGCATAAACTGGATATTAGATATATATGTAAAATTATTTTGTTCTCTACAATGAAATGAAAGAATAAACTGTTACATGTCGGTTAATTAGTTTTATCTTTTCTTTTTAACATGTAATAATGCTACTTCTACTCTACTACAGGCATATTACATATAAATCTTATTTTATCTTATCTTACTTACCTAATAAACAAAAATACTAGAGATGATGTGTTATTATCATATTCATTCATATTTCTAATCTTCATTCTTGTTAATCCAAGGTATCCATAGGTCATGAGTTTAGTTATGACCCATTAAAACTAATCGGATATTTGATTTTAAGATTTTATTTATTACTAGTTATTATCATAATCCATTGATTGAGGAGAAAAGAACCAACTTTTCATATTGAAAAAAGGGAAAAACTAGAAATAATATTTGAAAATTAGTAATTGATTTAGTTTCCATGCAAATATACATATCACGTTAACGTTAGAGAGTAAAATATCTCAATATATATTTGGTATATATGCAAATATCTTAGTTTAGCGTTAGACTCTTCTACATTTTAGGCAGATTTTGCTTGTATTTTGTTCGTATTTGTTCTTTTGTTGGTATGTCTATTTGGATTCTATGATTTCATATGTGCTGGTATTTGATTGTGACACTTTATCACTATAAGTTTTGTTGTTGGTACGTGCGTGTTTATATATTACATGCTTTGGAGTAGAGTCTCTTTGGAAGCAGCCTCTTTATCCTCATGGATAGAGAGGTAAGGTCTGCCTATATCACACCCTCCCTAGACCCTACAAATAGCTTTTGCTGTTTGTGGGATTTACTAGGTACGTTTGTTGTTGTATTTGCATTTTGTGTTCTTATTTTTAACCTTTATTTTTTTTTCAAATTATTCATTTTATTAATTTTAATGTTGGCAAACCCATATATTACATAGTCTGAAGCTAGTAAATATATATTACATTATTGTCTGGGACTTGGACTTCGGACTGTTGGACCTTTCCTCTAAAAGGTTAGTGTGACATAAACAATTTTATCTGAATCTTTAAATCAGCTGTGTAGTGATAGTAACTAATTACTTTTTGTCTTATTGCAAAACTAACTGATGTATGCGTTTTAAAAATGAAAATGTTATAATTATATTAGTTTTCGAACGAGTTATAAAAGTTTTTGATATTTTAATGGTTGTTTTAAGCCCATATATATATATATATATATATATATATATATATAGGGTAAGGTTAAAATGAAAACCCACTTGAGTTGTGAAAACCCGGAAAACCCTATATAACATCGTTTTTTTTTTGTTACATGTAATATATGTTGTAACATTTAATACAAAACATCGAAACATTAAAAAAAATGTTTTGCTATTTTTTAACATTTTTTTACTAATTTTATATAAATTTTCAGGAGAGAGAAAAAGTTATATTTATATTTACATTTTTTATTCACTTTAATTGTGTACCACAAGATTTAAACATTAATTAAAAACATGTGGTTGAAAATGAGTTTCTAGAGTTTTCACCACTCAAGTGGGTTTTCATTTTATACTTAGCCTATATATATATATATATGTGAGATTTCAAATGAGAACCCCTTTGAGTTTTAAGAACTCGAAAGAACTCAGTATAACGATTTTTTTTTGAAATTTTTTTTACACATGCGTAATATGTGTAGGTTACATACACGTAAAAAAATTACAGAATTTTTTACGCACCGAGTCGACTTTTTACACATGTGTAACAGATGTAAAAGTTAGTGTAACCACTTACATCTTTATTCTCTCTCCTACTTTGACTTTTTTGCTAGATTTAATCTCAACCACATATTTCAATCCAATTAATTAAATGTGTGGCCTAGAATTGAGTTCTTAAGTTCTTAAAACTCACCATGGTTCTCAAAATATCTCTCTCCTATATATATATATATATACACACACACACATACACACGAAAGAAAATTCAGGATGTCGGCCCATTTTTGTCCATTAATGGGAAGACAAGAAAATAGTTGTTAGAACTACAGGAGATTAAAGCCAACAGAACCCTGCGGGTATTTGTTCTATCCCAGACCTATTGGATTCTTGGATATTTGTCGATTAATTACTTGCCAGATATCAAGCAAACCTGCAGGGTTTCAATATACCCGAGCCGTCGGGTATCTATGAATTTTGACAATTTATAACTAATCAATTAAATCGGACAGGTAACTATTAATCAATTAAAAAAAAATATATTACAATAAATGTTGCTAATAACTAATCAATTATAACAAATAGTAGTTATAAATAAGTTTTGACAAATACATAATGCTTCAAGTTTCATATAAGAAATTCAATTCTACATAATAATAATAATAATAAAATATCCATAAAAAATAATAATTTTTGGACTTAACTACACAATTGGTGCCTAACGTTTCATGAAAGTAACAATATTGAGTATTAACATTTAAAAGTCACTTGTTTAGGTATTCAACTTTCAATTTTGTAACAAAGTTGGGTACTAAGTCTAACATCCGTTAAAAACTTAACAGAATAGGAGTCATATGTTGGAGGTAATTGAATGAAGGGGAATGGAATGGGAGAAGGAATAGAATGGACTATGGAATGAAATGGATCATTGCATTCCTTTGTGTTGTTTGGTTAACATATGAGAATAAAATAAATTATTGCTTTATGTTGTTTGGTATCAAAAAAAAACTGTAGGAATGAAATAGAAATAATAAAAATACTTCTATCTTAAAATACTTAAAAAAAAACCTACAATGGCGATGGTGGTAGCTCCGGCAACAAAAATGGTGGTCAGGTGGCGGTGGTAGAATTGGTAGTGATGACAATGGTAGTATGGCATGGTGGTGGTGGTGGTGGTCATGCAACGACATTGGTGGTGGCGGTGATGGTCAAGCAGCAGCGGTGACAATGGTTGCGATGGTTACGCGGACGTTGTTGGCAGCGGCGGTGACGGTGGTAACACTGGTGGTAAGGTGGTGGTGTCAGAGGCGGCGGAGGTGGTGGTGGTGCCGATGGTAGTTGTGGTGGTTGTTGTTAGGTGGTAGTGTTGTTGAGAAAGTAGGGTGAAGGAGGAATGGAATGAAAAAAAAAGAAGGGGGGTGGGAAGAAATGGTTTTGATGGAATGGGATTCCATGTGTAATGGATGATTCCATTCCCTTGAGCAACCGAACACCACATTTTTCATTCCCACGCAATGAATCATTCCATTCTCCCTGTCATTCCTGCATACCAAACGCTACCTAAGGAAAATCTTGTCTTTACACCTTTAACCCATATTAACATACCAACTGCTTCTTCACTCCATGTTTGTAATACAGAGAAGACACAAAGTCGCGATTAGGGCAACCGGAGAACAATAGGAGCGTGGGCAACTGGACATAGTTTCAAAACTTTGAATTTGACATGGCTTATGATACGTAATTTTGGTAATAATATATTATTTAAACCCTTTGTTCTTGATAGTGAGATGAAACTGAAAACCATCTTTTTATTTATTTATTTTTTGTTCAAGCCTTCATCGAGAGCTTTTTTTTATTAAAATTCACCATGGTAGATAATTTTCCATCAACAACTACCACAAAGTTTATGAAATGGACAATGTTAATTATGTGAATTTGTTGGATGCAAAATAAAAAAGTTCCGTATACTAACTTTTTTACTTTAATGACATTTCATAACGCAGATAGGTTCTGTATTTTTTACTTCAATGACATAATAAAAAAGTTTGGTTATCTAATAAAAAGAATCGTGAATGTAACGAAAGTCATTGGTAAGTTTCATGGTATACTAACTTTTTTAATATGTCACTGAAGTAAAAAATATGCAGAACCTTTCTACATCCAACAAATCCACATAATTGATCTTGCTCCTTTTAAAAACTTTGTGGTAGTTGCTGATGGAAAATTCTCCACCATGATGAATTTTGATAGAAAAAGGTTCCGGATGAAGGTCTAAACCAAAAAAATAAAAAAATAAAAATATGGTTTTCAATTTCATCTTATTATCGAGAACAGAAGGTCTAAAGAGCATATCATTACCAAACTTACGTACCGTAAGCCATGTCGAATTTAAAGTTTTGAAATTCTGTCCTGATTACCCACGTTCCCATTGATCTTCGTTTGCCCTAATCGTGTCTCTGTGTCCTCTTTGTATTACAAACATAGAGTGAAAAAGAAGCAATTGATACGTTAGTATGGGTTAAAGGTGGTAATGACTAGATTACCCTTAGTTTTTTCACATAACTCCCATTCTGTTTAGTTTTTAACGAATGTTAGACTTAGTACCCAACTTTTTTACAAAATTGAAAGTTGAATACCTAAACAAGTGACTTTTAAATGTTAATACCCAATGTTGTTACTTTCATGGAACGTTAGGTACCAATTATGCAGTTAAGTCTAACTTTTAAGATATACTATATATATCGGGTTACTCAGGTATATAATCAAGCAAAAAGGGTTGTGATAGGGATGTGATCCTCCTACACCACCCCCATATGCCTATACGAGCACGTATAGGCCTATACGGTCGTATAGGCTACGCATTACTGACAAAGGGACAGAAAAACCAGCTTTTTTAACCTATACGACCGTATAGACCTATACGAGCCGTATATGTATTAAATGGCTTGTATTGCTATCTGACACACCATAAAACCTATACGGTCGTATAGGGCTATATGACCGTATAGAAAACTTTTACAGAAAAAGTCAGTCTGCCTTTAACCACTGTTAACCGCTGCCGGAAAACGACTATACGAGCCTATACGAGCCGTATAGTGCTATATGACTCGTATAGACAGATTTTCAGGTCTCAAAGCTTAAAACATGAAATAATTTTAAACGAATGTTCTCGGGTATACTAGCCGTATAGTGCTATACGAGCCTATACGAGCCGTATACTATAAATTATTTAGCCGAGTATATTATGTAAATGCTAATAGACAATTTATTCTATTCTAAAATATCATATTTAACCAAGTATGTTATGTACTTAATACATTAAAATGTAAGATATTAACGTATTAATATTTAAAATTGTGTCACAAAAATTGTCTATACGGCCCGTATAGGTCTATACGGTCATATTAACGTATTAATATTTAAAATTAACAAATTGTCTATACGACCGTATAGCCCTATACGGGCCGTATAGGTCTATACGGTCGTATAGGGCTATAAGAGGCACTACAGACAATGAACGACAAGCTCCGACACAAACTAATATGATTCAGGTGCTATATGACCGTATAGTCCTATACGAGCGTATGGAAAAAATAATAATGGTGTGTGAGGATCCAAGGTGGTGTGGGAGGATCCTAAGCCTTGTGATATCGGATAATTAGCCATATTACAAATCCAATGCCTATTGCAAACTCATGAAAATTCAAAACTAGTCCCAAGCATGTCTCGTGTAACATTTCGGATTTTTCAAATCGTATTCATTTACGTTTAACCCGAAACGGGAATATTTTGGATTCGTACTTTAAATAACGTTTAAATCCTAATGATTTCATCAAAAAGTGCATTTAAAGACCATACACCAAACTATAGGGACTAAACTTGTAAAAAATGAAACTTTCCCCTCCTAAACTCCGGAGCGCCGCGCAATAGGCTCCACTCCATGTGGCTGCGCAGCGCGGTGGCTGACCTGGTCAGAATCCCAACTCGTTTTCGTTCGTTAACTCATTTAAGGCATAAAATCGTTTATTTTAGGCATGTTTGAGTGAATTAAGGTCCAAGTAAACATCATATAACTAAAATATTATTCCTAATTCGTTTCCCTCTGCCCAAGATCAGATCATTACTAATATTTCATTGATTCTTTCCTTAAATCGCAAATACTTGTTTAAACGGGCCAAAAAGCCTATCATTAGTTCGTTTTATGTTTTTCTATATAAACAAGTCATAACTATCTGCTGTAAACTTTAATCTAACACTAAAGAACCTCCTCCAGCCGTCACCTATCTCTGTTCATTCTCCAACCCTTTGGTTTTTGCATATTCGTTAAAGATTCAAGACTTGTTCGTTGACTTTGCAAACTCAAGGACCTTTGACTTCCGTTTCTCATCGTTCTTTCACTTTCCGGGTAAGTTGTAAACTGTAAAATCGTTCATACATATTCTCTAGTCAATAACCTTCAATCAATTTCGGTGATTGAAGGGTATTGACTGGTCAATTGCTTTAAAACCCGATAAAGGGTAACACAGTCAACAAGTTTGACTTTGCGTTTTTTCATACATCTGGTCGGATTCAACGTTTGGTCCAAAAGACTTTTATTCTCGTAACGTAATTTTAAGGGTTCTTACCAAAACCAGACTCCCGACTCGAGGTTCAGATTCTGGTCAGACTCGACTCGTTTAAACGTTTAATTCAACATAACTACAGTTCTACTCATCCGTTTGGATTGATTCCAGCGGCATTAAGTTCGTTTTTATTTATAGTTTCATATCCAAAGTTTCAGATTCTGATCATTAATCTCGTTGGACGCGTATTGGACGACTCGCTTAAATCATTAGTTCGTTGTCGAATTTATTAACCACTTGCCTTCCGTCTAAGGTGAGTTTTATCATTCCCCTATTTTACTCGATTTTCATAAACTTTTTGGGGACATATGAGTATATAATACTATATATACATACATATCAAAATAGCAAACGTGTAATTGTGTGTGATTAATCAAATCTACATGTTATGTGCTTTTGTGTTATTGTATTGATTTGCTTGACATATCCCCTTGGAGAGGGTTCTCATTCTCATTGACCATCGCCCGATTCGCTTGGCAACGGTCTTATTCTCATTATTTGCTCATAGTTGATTTAGCGGCGCCCGATTCGCTTGGCAATAGTTTAGCCGATAACTTATTTGCTTATGATTTGATTTCATTACCGCATTTATTACATTTTGCTTATTTATCATATTAACATTATTTTGGTGTCAAAACTTGGTGGTAAACTCACTCAACATATTTGTTGACAAAAACTCCATTTTGTACGCATATGCAGGTTGCCTGAAGATTGAAGTTGGACACGTAGACAAGACCTTAGAATATAATCAAGATAATCGTTATATGAACTCATATTTGTGTATTTGGATTGTTTTGTATATTTGGATAATGTGTGTAATATTTGCAAATAATTAATTAGATATTGTCACATTTTATATATGATAGTATCTTCGAGCTGTGAGCAATCAGATCACGCCCCGGCATTTCCGCCTTAGGTTGGGGTGTGACATCTCATGTCCTAGTGGGACGTGAATTGCCCATTCCAATTGTTTTAAGTTTCAGGTTTAAGTTTCTTGGTCATTCCTAATCTTACTAATATATTAAAGCAAGATGATTCTCACATGTCCTTATTCTAACCTATCCACATAGGATTCCATGTAATCACATTTTCATATCAATAATTTCCACATATTCACAATTATTTTTAATCCACTAAATTAAAATAAGCATTCCAATTTAATTCAATTAATTCTACAATTAAATCTATTTATTCAAATTAATGCAATTAACTCCATGATTAAGTCTATTTATTCCAATTAATAACCACCTTGTCAATGATTTAATTTACTCTTGAGGAAAGAATAAGAGCCGGTGAATGGTGATCAAACCGAATGTTCTTTAAGTTTTATTTATTTATTTATTAAGATATAACATGAAAAATGCTATAAAAACATAGATATCTTTGAAAATTATTTATAAAAAACACTCTAAAAGAAAAAGAAAAAAACGTTCTTTAGAACAATTAGAAACATTTAAAAAAATTAAATAAAGCTGTTTACAAAGAGATTTTCGGAAACTTAATGTGATACACTTTAAAGCTGATATGTATTTGTAAACTTAGTTTTCAATTAATATTACAAAACCTTTTACTAACATGTGTTTTTTATTTTTTTTTTCAGGTCTAATGGTTCATTTATGTTATATTATTTCTTATTCATTGCATTGTTTATTTATAAAGTATTTTCTTTTTATGTTATAGATATAGTTTAACATCTTTTGTAACATCTAAGGGTAAAAAACTTATGTCAAATATTTGTGTTGACTGAATACGTAGTTTATAATTTATATTGTTTGTTGATATGTTTTCCACCCGTGTGTAACACGGGTTATTATCCTAGTAATTAATATTAAATGGTGCTGCCAAGCGTATGCTGCTTTACAAGTTCTAACATCAACATCATCATTTAATTTTATCACCAATCATTTATCAAGACCTCTTCACCCTGTTTCTATTTTCTTGTTTTTGGAATCTTTGCTTAAACAAATTTGTACCTTTCCTTGGGACCTGTTTCTATTTTCTTGTTTTTGGAATCTTTGCTTAAACAAATTTGTACCTTTCCTTAGGATTTTTTTTATTTGATTATTAGAATCTTTGCTTAAACAAATTCATACCTATCCTTGGGATTTTATTTGATTATTACATTATAAATATCAGCAACATTTTATTCTAACTTTTCATATGTTTTTATTTTCTGAATAACGTTTAGAACTACCTCCAATATCTGAGTAAGCCTTTTTGAGATGGGATCTCAACCATCCGTACTGATTTTGACGCTCCAGGCTCGATCCACCCATGAACAACAATAAGGAGGAAGCTTATCACTATGGGAAAAACCCCCAAGAGTCAGTTTTCGAACTTGAAGCCTCAAAGATCTCAAGTCTTAACTGTCACCTCATACCATTGGATAAGAAGTTCAATGGATATTTTTAGTTTAAGGGTTTCTAACTTTTCATATGTATTTTTTTCTTCTGCCGTTTTTTGATTTTAATAAAATTTCAAGTTAATACAACGGGCCGTCCTGCGAATATAGGATATTTTTAGTTAAGGGACGACCGGATATATATGAGAGGATTATTGTTTGTCTGCTAATTAGCTAATTTTAGTTGGTTATTAACTACTAGATTTTATCCCCCGTATTACGGGAGTTATTTTACATTATTCATTTTTAATATTTATATATGTATATTTGGATTTTAATTTTATTAATTGTAAGAAAGTTAATCTATAATATATATATATACACACACACACACACACACGAAACCCCTAAAATTCTACGTGTCGCGATGTGGTCGCCCCCCCTTTTATGTAAGCCACCAGATTGCTTGATTTTTAAATGGAGGCATCTCATTGATTTAACCCAAATTCATGGGTATGGGTCTTACCAAAACCAGATAGCTCTTAAACGGGTTATAACATCTCATTAAATTAAAAATTAATTTACCAATTATTTGATATGAAAATCCTATAAAATGGGGATATACTAAAATTTAATATCCAATTTAAAAAGGAAAAGATATTATTTATATTAATAAAAATTTTTATAGTAAAAAACATAAGCAGGTCATGGGTCACCAAATCCAGATAGTTTTTTAACGGGTTATAACATATCATTTATTTATGAAACCCTTTCATCATCAAACCCTAAATATATTATTAACTTTCTTACAATAAAGAAATTAAAATACAAAAAATAAATATTAAAAAACAAAAAATGTAAAACAACCATTCTCTCAAGCCATCAGATTGTTTTATTTGTAAATGAAGGTTTCTCACGCATTTGACCTGAATTCACGGGTAAAGGTCTCACTAAACACAGATAGCTCTTAAACGGGTTATAACATCTCATTATATTAAAAATTAATCTCATAAAATATTTGATATATAAATCCTATAAAATAGGGATATACTAAAAATTAATATCCTATTTTATTTAAAAAAAAGATATTATTTATAATTAAGAAACAATTTTATAATAAATAAAATAAACGGGTAATGGGTATCACCAAACATAGATAGCTTTTAAACCAGATTATAACATATCGTTTATTTGTGAAACCATTTTATCATTAAACCTCAAGTATATTAATTATTAACTTTCTTACAATAAATAAAATTAAAATCCAAATATACATATATAAATATTAAAAACGAATAATGTAAAACAACCTCCGTAATACGGGGGATAAAATCTAGTAATTAATATACTTGAGGTTTGATGATAAAATGGTTTCACAAATAAATGATATGTTATAATCCGGTTTAAAAGATATCTGGGTTTGGTGATACCCATTACCCTTTTAGATTCTTTATTATAAAATTATTTCTTAATTATAAATAATTTTTTTAAAAAATTAAATAGGATATTAATTTTTAGTATATCATGGCTTGAGAGAATGGTTGTTTTACATTTTTTGTTTTTTAATATTTAGTTTTTAGATTTTAATTTTCTTTATTGTAAAAAAGTTAATAATATACTTAGGTTTGATGATGAAAGGGTTTCATAAATAAATGATATGTTATAACCCCTTTAAAAGCTATCTGGATTTGGTGACCCATGACCTGCTCATGTTTTTTTACTATAAAATTGTTTATCAATTATAAATAATATCTTTTCTTTTTAAATTGAATATTAAATTTTAGTATGTCCCTATTTTATTGGATTTTCATATCAAATAATTGGTAAGATTAATTTTTAATTTAATGAGATGTTATAACCCGCTTAAAAGCTATCTGGTTTTGGTAAGACCCATACTCATGAATTTGGGTTAAATCAATGAGAAGCCTCCATTTAAAAATCAAACAATCTGGTGTCTTCCATAAAAGAGGGAAGCGACCACATCGCGACACGTAGGATTTTAGGGTTTTCGTTTATATATATTATAGATTCTTTAAAAAACACAAAGTTGGATTTCAAAAAGTTTATAAAACTATCATTGTCAAATACTTATTTTTATGATAATTTAATAAAAAGGAAGATTCTTTTCGGCCCAGATATATGTTGTAATTGTTTAGCGGCGGGGAGTCGGTGGACCATATATTTGCGTCATGCTACGTTGCGAGCGTGGTGTGACAAAGGATTGGCAGGTGGCGTAACATTCAAACTTTCCATATCAAAGATGTTCAAGGGTTATTTGTGGCTGTTAAACAAGTCCTTGAGATGGAACATAAAAGAAAATGGTTTACTCCATTGTGATGGCTACTATTTGGTGTTTATGGGAAACCCGAAACGAGTTCATCTTCGAAAATAAACCGGTAAAGATTGATAAAGTGCTTGTAGACATAAAGGTTTTGAGCTTCTTATGGATAAAAAAAATATGGCAAATTGTTTGAATCTATATTGGAATAGATGAAAATCGATAGTGTTGTAGTTTATGTTCTGGTTTGTTTGCACTTCCAACCCTTTGCTACTTTCTTGGTGGGAAGGGTTTCTAGTTGCTTTAGATGTGAAAGTTGCTGTTCAAAAAAAAAAAATTAACAAAGAAGGATTTGTGGTCTTAAATAAAAAACCCCTAAAAATATCATAAATCAAAGAAAAAATTATAAATTTTGTTCTTTTCAATTAGCTAAATTATGGAATGGGTCCTTTTAGAAAATGACTTTCATTCTTTATCCTTTACTTGCATGTTTAGCTCGGTTTTGAGTCCTTTACACTAACGGATATTAAGTTTATCAGTTAAGTCACCTCATGTGCAGTGCACATGAGAACATTTCAGTCTTTTTACACTTAAAGAGCTATTTGTGTAACATAAACAACGATTTGGCTCTTATACAAAAATTTACATGGGATATTTGTGTTAAAAATAAATATCCTCTATCACCCTTAAATCATTAATCATCCCCACCAAATTTACAGGATCCACATCATTCTCACCACCACCCTCTTCCTCCATCGCCTATCATCATGGTCTCCCGTATGTTTCAGTCCTCATAATAACAAATGAATTGAAAAACCATCATAATATCCCCACATCGTCCTTTAACGTGTTGACTGAGATAAACCGAATAGATCTGAAACTTAGATATAATAAACTATGATTAAAACCAAGAACATAGGCGCCGGAATCGATCCAAATGGATGTTTAGAACTCCGTTATGAGATAATTAACATTTAAGCGAGCTAATACTGACCAGAATCCAAAAAGCGAATCGGAAGTCGAATTTTGGTCAGTAGCCTTAAAATCTCAAAACAAAAATAAAAGTCTTCTGGACCGAAAGTCGGTTAGAAAACGATTGGTCAAAGTTGTTGACCAATATGCCCTTAAACGAGTTTGAGTCAAACTGACCAGTCAATACCCCTCAATCTCATAAATTTATTGAAGGTTATTGACTAAGGAATAATAATGGATGATTTACAGCAAACAACTTACCCGGAATGTGTATGAATCGATCGAAAAGTGAAGTCAAAGGTTGATATTATGGCAAAGTCAAACACCAAAGCTTGTATCTTCGAGTAATATGGCAAAAACAGAGAAGAACTCGAGGGTGTAAGGTAGGTGACGGCTGAGGAAGGCTTTATTAGGGTTTAGGGAAGAGTGTGGCAGATAATTTATGCCTTATTTATATAGGATATGCAAGCATAAGTTAATTTTAGTCAATATGCTCGATTAAGAAACCGAATATCGTTTTAATGACTAAATTAACTATAGAATCATAAAAATTCGTTCTTGATGAATGGATTATTGAATGTGGACATGTACTTAGTTTAGGTTAGTTTTCTTGGGGCTTAAATCAAGTGATTCGGTCCAAAAATAACCGATTTTGCACTAAAACCGAACTAGGAAACAAATAACAAAGAGGATCTGCACAGGGGGTGGCCGCGCCACTCGAACAACTTCACCCCTCTTGGCCGCGCGGCGTGACGTGCCTGGGTGGGTGGGGGGAAGTTGCGTGGGTTGGCAGTTTTGGTCCTTGAACTTGTTAAAGTGTAAATTTTTGATGTTTTAATTGTTGTTAAGCAAGAAATGACCAATTTGAATATCATAGAGGGTAGGAAATGAAAATACATCAAGGAATACTAATAAATGTTTGATTTTATTAATAATAAAGATTCGAATAACGTTCATCGGGTTAAATGTAAACGAATACAAATACGAAAAGTTCGAGATCTTACAATGGCTATCAAAATGACAAAATTAGATGAAAAATTGGATCAGGATTTGCATACACAAGATAATTGTTAAATTCAAATCATAGTCTTAACATTAGGTTCATACAAGAAACATAACAGAAACAATACTACTGCTTAGAAGTTGAGGACATAAACAACAAACAACTAATTCCTATATATATTATCCATTGAGTGGTCTCCTTAGTTTTTTTTGGGCAATTTTTTCTTTCTTGTTGATTGTCCTCATCAAAGCAGGAATTACCTTTTCAAATCTTGGGCTATTTGAGACATCAGTCCACCTAATCCAACCACAACTCCCATTCCGCAATCAAATATGGAGGATGAATGACTGAATCAGTTTACAGAACATACTAACCACATTAAAAAATGACAAAAGCAAATTAACATAACTGACCACAATAACCAAATCGAACTAACATAATCGTACTAAATTGCAACCTTAACAATAATTATTCCCCAATTTTTGTTTATTATAACACTTACACAACACAAGAACCGATGACCCGGGTTAGCTCCAGTCTTTGAAAATCGATAGCATGTAGCAGCACCACATGAGCAGATGACATCCGACACGTCATACCTGGAGTATGATTTGGACGGTGAAGAAGACGATTGAGACATCTCGGGTGATGAAGATTGCAACCTTAACGGCGAACGAATGACGGTGGTTACCTTTTAAGTCTTTAATGACCAGGGGTAAAAGAGTAATTGCACATTTTTTTAAACGCCTTCACTTGACGGAGGACCCGTTTGCAAAAGAAGTACCACCACAAGGGCCTAATTTATGAAAAAACCACCATAAGGGCAATTAAATTAAGTTTTTTTTTTCCATGTTGAGAAAGTATGAAGAGTGGGAGCCGTGAGGTTTTGACCTCCTCCTCCTCCTCTACGATAAATTCAAGTTGCGCACGCGAAATGAAAACGACACTTTAGTGAAACCATAATATAATATAAATGCTAGTTTGATATAGACGTTATGTTAGTGGAACTATTATTATTAATTAACAACACAACACTAAACACATTACATTACATGGTGATTTGACTGTTAATTACCAGCAAAGCAACATTACATCGCTGCTAATCTCTCAAATTCATCATCATCAGCATCGGTATAATTATCTTATCGTTTCAGTTTCGATTCTTTAAAGGCTTGATTTGTCGAAATTATAATTTATTTAATTTGTTTTCCGTTGTGTTTTTGTTTGTGGCGTAATGTTGCGTTGAAATTAAGCTTTCTGTGTGAAATGAAATGATTTGATCTGCTGCCAATATTTATCAGAGGATATCCTATAACCTAATTTCCTGCTGATCAACTTTGGCTGGCAATCGGGTCGGGTCATGGGTCAGAACAGATTAGGGTCGGAACAGGTCAATTAAAAAACAAGGTTGTTTTGGGTCGGGTAATATACCTTTGGTTCGAGTCAGTCGGAACAGGTTTCATGTCGGAATGGGTTTTGGGCCAGCATGGTGTTGGGATCAAGACGGGTTTCAGCACGGGATGAGTTTCGGATCAAAACGGGTTCGGTTTGGATTAGGATTGGGTTAGGACGAGTTTCGGTTACTTAATTTTATTGAATTTAAGTTTGTTTCTGTTGCATAAGTATGAAATTGGTCAAAATGCTGAAATTGATTGCTGATTATGTTTGTGAAGCAATTGGTATAAGTAATTAAGATGAAACAGATTTTGTTAAATGTTAAATCTAGGATATGTAAAACACTCTTTCTATCCAAATTAGGTTCCGCTTTTAACTTTGACGAGTTACAACGATTTGATTTTAATTCAATTTTGACAAGATTTTAATTAAGTAAGAAGTTTGATTTTTTAAATAAAAAGCGGAACACCAATTTTGTTAAAAATAATACAAATAGGATTGAAAACGAATAATATTTGTAGTCTATGTGTGAAAATATATGCTTTTGGTGTCATATTTTGAGAATTGAGACTAGGTCAAATCCTGCATATAATGTTGAGTTTGAGGTTTTCTGTATGTTCTTTCAGCGAAATGACAACAAATAACTATGATGATGATAAGGAGGCTTCTAATTCTACAATTATCGAGGTAGACTGATGATGAACTCCGCTATTTTTTTTGTTTTTTTGTTTTTTTGTTTCTCATATCTCTTTAACCATAACAATTATTACAATTTTTTCATGTAAATATAAATTTCGTTACTATAATTAATAAAAAGGCTTGCGCCTGTAACTGTAACTATAATATGAAGTATTCCCTTAGTTTCATTAATATTCAACTTGAAGTTTAAATGTCACTTGTTGGCTCTCTGTTTGTAGGGTAAAGTTGATCCAGCAAAACCGGCATCTCTGACTTGGAAGAGGAAACTGAACGCTGACGAAAATCCTCTTTCAGAGTTTGGTTTAAAGGTCAAAGAATTAATTCATTTGGTATGTGATCGTTCAATATATGAAGAACTAGAAGAATGATAATCAATATATGAAGGCATCTTTCACTGTTTAAATGTTTGTTTCCTTTACGTAGACTCCAATAGGGTATCGCTTATGGCGTTTGAACCGAGAAGATGCTTCAAAGGGGGACGGGAATGTAATTTCTCTTGTTCTTTTAATCTTTTTCTAATGTATAATTTGATCATTGTAACTGAGTGGCTTAGACTGTATTGTTTCAGGGAACTATGATGGACCCTTTCAAGAAACGCTATTCTAACTCATGTAATGGTGTCCCTTTAGGTGGTATTGGGTAAGCCATTGCTTATTTTTAAGGATAATACTACATTATTATATAGAGTTATTATTTTTTTAGTAGTGTTGCCTTGTTTTAGAGGCTGAAAAAATATATCTGCCAGTGCAGGTAGCATTGGCAGAACATATAAAGGTGAATTTTTGCGTTGGCAACTATTTCCCAAAATATGTGAAGACAAACCAGTATTAGCAAATCAGTTTTCTGTAAGTTTGACTTTGTATATCAATTAATTTAGCTGTCTTTATACTATTAAAGGTTACAAAGAATTATATGACTGTTGAAGTTTTCATGGATGGAGAAACTTTCTTACAATTTTCATCAAAATTTGATATCCGTCCACTAGAAAGAAACTTCTTTTGATGGTTGACTGGCAGGCTGCAAATGAACTGACCGTTCAATGAACCTTCGTGAACCGTTTGCCTGGAAATTCGTTCGCATTCATTCGTTTGATAAATGAACGTTCATGAACAACGGACTCCGTTAGATTAATTAAATGAATGAACATGAACAAAGGCCCCGTTTGCTCAATTGTGCCCTTGAATGTTCGGTAATATGTTCATGAGCGTTCGTTCATTTACGTTCATTTGTTTACATTCATTTATGTTCGTAAGGATAATTGGTTGTTAGTACTTCACTTGATTTATGTTTTAGCTGGCTATGTATTATCTTTTGGATTAAGAATGTTGTTTTCTATTTTAAAATTTATATATGTTTATGGTGTTCATTTATGTAATTATGTTTGCTTTTTGTTTGTTTATGTTCGTATTCATTTGTGTTTGTTCGTTTGTCGTCTGTGTTTGTTTATGAAATTAACGAACAAACACAAACGAGCATGGACAACTTCATTTCCTTAATGAACGAACACAAACAAGAAATTTCGTTCGGTATGTGTTTCTGAACCATTCGTTTGTCCTATAAATTGTAAACAAACAAACAAGGTCTCATTTGGTCCGGTTCTGTTTGTTTACAGGTGATCATATGTTTCTCATTTAACAAGATACATTTCAATTCTGGCCAATTTCATATATGCTTTTCCTACCTTTTGAAAATACCATATATTCACAAACATGTTTTAACAACATTATACTTTATGCATTAAAAGCTTGTGTTTTGGGATATAATATATATTGAAAATACATGTGGGTATGTACTTATTCATTTTTTTAATTTATAATTTCTAAGTGATTTTATATTTATGACATTATGCAGGTGTTTATCTCGCGTCCAGATGGAAAGAAATATTCAACTGTCCTCTGCCCACCGAACACAGAAGTGCTAACGTATGTTGGCCCCAATTAATGATCTTTGCAATTGATTTGATAATAAGAAAGAGATGAACAAGAATTGAACAAACAAACTTTGATTAAAACTTTTATCTGATGAATCTTGAATACAACATTTCACCCCTATTTATACTACATGAACCGGTACGTTCGTTAAAGTCACACCCTTTCAAAGTCAACCCTAATTGACATCTGTACATGGAAGTTCTAATCTTCCATCTTGACACATCTAGTCCCTAGACTTTACAGACTATATTAAAACACAACTAAACATACTTTTTAACTGTTTACAATACAGTCTGCACTTATGATGAGTGATTAACACTACAAAGTACGCATAATATCTCAAGAGTTTTAAAATTTTGGTTTTCTTTTTGTATTGTAAGAGTGAATGAAACTGAAACTGAAACTGAAGATAATGTTTATATCAGAGATAAATCAAGTCACGGGATTGGATCGTGGGACTGGAATTTTAGTGGACATTATTCTACATACCATGCATTATACCCAAGGGCTTGGACAGAGTATGAGGGTATATATCATCCTCAATGCTTATAAAAAGATCCACTTCAATAAGTTTGACTTTTTTGAGTCAACACTCATCAATCTCTTCTCTTTAATGTAGGTGAACCTGATCCAGACCTAAAAATAGTTTGTCGCCAGATTTCGCCGATTATCCCTCATAATTACAAGGAAAGCAGCTATCCTGTTGCAGTATTTACTTACACAGTATGATATATCTCTAAAACTTAAATAATATTTTTGAAAATTTTAATCTGACTGGATGAGACAACGCTAACGATTAACCTATCATTCATTGTGATCTTCTGTAGCTGTCTAACCTAGGAAAGACTGCTGCTGATGTCACCTTACTGTTCACATGGGAGGTAAGTAAAGTTTTACTTTCACTGCTATCATTATATTATATTGTATCGTGTATGTTACTTACAGTTAAACAGAAAAATACTTTTCATAGTGTAGCATCAAATCTACACGTGCTTGAAGCACTTAGTACAAGCGATTTCTGAATTTTGAACGTGAATTGAATACATAAAAATGTTACAATTAACTTACTGTTTACACCCTATACTTTTTCCTTATTTCCTCTATTTGCCCGACCAGGTTTTGACACGTGGCAAACTCACATTGTTTTGGTTTTTTATTTTGTGTGTTTTCTCTTAAAACTTTTAAAATATGATGTCGTATAAAATTCTGAATATACCGTTGCGATGTGCTTATTTTTGTCTATATTTTATGTAAATTTCATTCGAAACCGACTTTTTGTGACAATGCACAAGTCATCAAAGCATGAACGTTCAAGCCATCAAAGGTGTTTTAAGGTTTTGGTTTTTTACAGTTTTTTTTATTTCTGTTTTCTTCTCACAACCTTTATAATATGATAGTTTATAAAATCCCGAAATTGTCGTTTCGACCTGTTTAACTTTATCAGCGTTTCAGCGTGAATTTATTTCGCGTGGTGCATAAGTAATTTAATTTAACAGCCCTGCCGCAGTGCGTGGGGTTTACCTATTAGTTTTATATATGTCACCAATCTCTTATAAATATTGACTTTTTAACTTATTTCAGAATTCTGTTGGTGGATTCTCTGGATTATCTGGTCATCATTTCAATACAAAAATGAAGTAAGAATGTACATATTTCAAGTTTTCAACCCCATATATCGATCAGTGATCACGCACCTAATATTGTTTTTTGGGAATTGTTAAATGGCATATTCTAACGTTATACACTTATACTGTCACATCACTTTTAATCAGGGTGGAAGATGGAATTCATGGTGTAACCCTTCATCACATGTAATATTTTCTTCTTAAAATTATTTCTTATTCCATTTATGGTACATGTCTCATTGTGTAAGTCGACACAGGAGTGCCAATGGTCAAACCCCAGTAACCTTTGCTATTGCAGCACAAGAAACAAATCACGTTCATGTTTCCGAGTGCCCGTCTTTTGTGACATCTGGAGACTTCCAGGGATTTACAGCTAAAGACATGTGGCAGGAAATTCAACAGGTTTGTTTAACAATTTGCCCTTTATGCCCCTGTTGAAGACGTAGCCATTGTTTTCACCAGATATTTATTTTGTAATTTTTTTATTCAGAATGGCTCCTTTGACCGCATTGACTCCTCTCAACTGCCAATGGCTTCAAAACCGAAATCTTCTATAGGTGCATCTGTTGCAGCTTCTGTCACCATACCCCCTGGTGCAGTGCGAATCGTCACTTTCTCACTGTCGTGGGACTGCCCTGAAGTACGCTTTCGAAACCGGACTTATCATAGGTTGGCCCCACACAATAATGTATATAACTTTAGTTTACATCAAATAATGTAACTTCTTTCTTATATGTATTGTTTTGTAAATAGGCGTTACACCAAATTTTATGGTTCTCATGGGGATGCTGCTGCAAAAATTGCGCACGATGCTATTCTTGGTAATGTTTTCTCGTCTATTTATATTGACGTGAGGGTTTAAGTTCACATATTATGTAATTAATTTGGTCTCTGAAATCTAGAACATGGTAACTGGGAGGCACAGATAGAATCATGGCAGCAGCCTATCCTTGACGATAAGAGGCTCCCTGAATGGTACACTTCGATTTATTCTTTATGTATTTGTTTATTTTAATATAGTTGGAAATGTGGAAGGGTTCGGTGGCAGTTCAAAATGGGTTTTGACGTTCCTAAAAACTTTAGATTAGTGGTTTGGCCCCACACTTGGCCGGACCGTGAACAACTCTAGATATCGGTTTTAAGTTATACAATGGGTCAAAATGGGTCTTGCCCCTAGCCACTGCGTCAACAAATAGTGCGAACCATTTTGATAGTTTTTTAATACGGCCCGTTTCAACCTGAATCCATTTTGGTAAGACCCGTTTTGACCTGATCCAAATTGATACTTTTTTAAAATCACCAGTTTGACCAGTTAGCTGACCTGTCTGACCCACCTGTACTTTCCAGTCCTGAAGTCCTATTGGCTATATGCAGGTATCCAATCACTCTTTTCAACGAATTATACTATCTGAACTCAGGGGGGACAATTTGGACAGGTAACCTTAATATTATCACATAATTTTTGTTATGCAAAACCAGCTCACATCACATCATCTCTTTTTACAGACGGACTGCCACCTGCACACAATTTATCAACCATTACCGATAAAAAATTCTCAATCGATAGATTTAACGTAAACTCTCATAACAATGTCAACACATCTCACCAACCCGACACTGCTGTTAATGTTCTCGAAAGAATGACATCAGCACTTGAAGAAATCCACAACCCCACATCAAAAAACTCTGCATTCGGCACCAATTTATTGCAAGAAGGAGATGAAAACATCGGTCAATTTCTTTACTATGAAGGAATAGAATACCACATGTGTAACACATACGATGTCCATTTCTACGCATCATTCGCGTTAATTTTATTATTCCCAAAACTCGAACTAAGCCTGCAACGAGACTTCGCAGCTGCAGTACTAATGCACGATCCAAGAAAAATGGATCTGTTATGTGACGGGACATGGGTCCCACGAAAAGCACTTGGTGCGGTCCCACATGATATTGGAATGCTTGATCCATGGTTTGATGTTAATTTCTATAACATATTCAATACTGACCAGTGGAAAGATTTGAACCCGAAATTTGTTCTTCAAGTTTATAGAGATGTGGTGGCTACCAAAGATAAAAGTTTTGCACGCGCGGTTTGGCCTTCGGTTTATATTGCAATGGCGTATATGGAACAGTTTGATAAAGATGGTGATGGGATGATTGAAAATGAAGGGTTTCCTGATCAAACGTATGATACGTGGTCGGTGACAGGTGTGAGTGCGTATTCTGGTGGGTTGTGGGTGGCGGCATTGCAAGCCGCTAGTGCACTGGCGGCGGAAGTTGGTGATAAGGGTTGTGAGGATTACTTTTGGGTGAAGTTTCAGAAAGCAAAGAGTGTGTATGATAAGTTATGGAATGGTTCTTATTTTAATTATGATGATAGCAACGGGAGGGCGAGTTCGTCAATTCAAGCTGATCAGTTAGCTGGACAATGGTTTGTTGAAATTTGCAAATTGTTCGGCAAGTCCATGTGGTTTGCACAAATTTCACCTCTAGTTCCTATCTTTTAAAGGAAATTTGTCCCAATTGTTTTGAAAAACGTAACACATTTGGTCCTTGGATGGATATTAGTATTAAGTGGGCGTGAAATTACCTTTTACCTAGACAGCAAAAGGAACAAGAAAAGGAATTGCTTTTATTAAAGCATAATAAACTAAAACATCTTGTTTAGAGTTCAAAGGTGTTTTGGTAATTTGTAGTTTTTAGCCTTTTTTTCCTTCTTTATTTTATAGATATTAACTTCCTTTTACTAATTTTTTTTCTCTTTTTGTTTTGTCTTTAAGTGAAAGGGTGAAAATGCCTTTTTTTTTTTTAAATAAACTTAACTGACATCTATCCTAGGGATCAACTGTGCTACGTTTTTTCCAAACAGTTAGAACCATTTTTGTAAATTTTGAAAGCTAGGGATGAAAGTTGAAATTTGTGAAAATGCAGGGGCTTGCTGAGTAATTTACTATTTATATATTTCAATAATCTGAAACTAAGAAAAAACTACGTTCCGTAGGTATGCAAGAGCGTGCGGGCTTTTTTCAATTGTTGATGAAGATAAGGCAAGAAGTGCGCTAGCAAAAGTTTATAAATTTAATGTAATGAAAGTGGGGAACGGGAAACGGGGAGCAGTTAATGGGATGCTGCCAAGTGGACAAGTTGACATGTCAACTCTGCAGTCGAGAGAAATATGGACCGGAGTTACTTATGGTGTTGCTGCAGGTATGATTCATGAAGACATGACTTATATGGCTTTTCAAACCGCAAGTGGAGTTTATGAGACTGGTTGGTCTGAACATGGATTCGGGTAAGTCTACGACCCGACCTGTTTGAATTCATGTTGACCTATTATCCAAACATATTTGAACCGTTATTAACTTTTTTCTTACCAAATGGTTTTTTTTTTTTTTTAAATAAAAACTGGTACACTAGCGACATGAATGCCTTTTTCATGCTTGTAGATACTCTTTCCAGACTCCGGAAGCTTGGGACATAAATGGATCATACAGATCTCTAGCATACATGCGTCCTTTGGCAATATGGGCCATGCAATGGGCCTTAACACAGCCCAAAACACCTAATCAGGAACCAAAGGCGGATGTAAAGCCCGAGTCTCTTCTCAGGCAACATGCCGGATATACAAGAGTGGCCCGTTTACTTAAACTGCCAAAGGAGCATGACTCGAGAGGCATATTACAGATTATCTTTGACTACACTTGCAGAAAGATGACAATGTGAGGTATCTGTTTTCAAGTTTATATGATAGCTGCAACAATTATTGTACATGTATGTGTGGGCTTGCCCCGCCCCTTATTGGTTATTGGATTGTGATTGTATGTTGGACAAGTCACTTGGAGATTGTGTTTAGACTGTCGCTAATGCGTGTATGATGTGATGCCAGAGTTATGTATTAGAGTTCATTACTAGGATCCTCTGGTAAGACCATACTAAAAACAATAACTTTTTAGAAAAGACATCCAAGACCCCACTCAGTGGTAGCATGTTTGGTCTTTGGCAAAAACTTGCTCTTTTATACTGATCAGCACACGCTTTTACGTTAAGGAATTAAAATTTGACTTTGTTTTTATAATTTTTATCTTTTTGTTATATAGAAACTTAAAACTGGTGTGGGGCTTTATATTCTATATGAGTAGCACTGTGCTAAGATGTTACAGTGTTCTCAGTTCCGTTGATGCTCGTGTCAACTTGGGTGTTTTCATTCTCTTCATTTTGATTCGTATTGAGTTTCGGTTAACACCTCTTTGACTGGCCCATTTAGTACCTAAAAGATATGAATCGCTAACGTTAGGGGTGAGCAAAATTGTGTTTAGCCCGAAAATAACCGACACCTGGACCTAACACAGCCGAAACCAGCGTGACCACTATATACAGTAGATTGAGTGATGATTGAAAGAGGAGGAGAAGAAGATTGAGTGATTTTGAAGAAAATGGTGTATGAAGATGAATTTCATTTTGCACTGGAAACTATTCTAGGAGAAGTTCAAATCCTTTCGGTTTGGATATCGATCGGTCTTGGTTAGACATAATTTACGCGTTCCATCTTGTTGCTGGAGGTACGCATCCCTCTTCTCGGTGTGCAGTATTAAGCGTTTTGATTGGTTATTGTTTATCAATAAAGATGAGTACTTTTTTTTATAACTTTAATAAATCTCGTGTGTTGGAAACCAACTTTTAAAAACAGCTGTTCAAAAAGCCACCAATAAATGGTTTTTGAAAATACCTGTTGTTTATTTTGTAGTTTTTATAACTTTTTGATTGAGAACAACATTTTGTTTAGAAACCAATTGTTTAAATAAATATACATGGTAAAAAAGATATTTGACGAACAAAAGATGTAATATATCATCATTCAATCTATATCTACTGTTAATGCAATACAATATGGTATTTCACTATTGATTGATTTGATTAATTTCTAAAAATAAAAATTTCTTTATAATAAAATAATTTAAAAAGAAAATAATAATTTATCACAAAAAACTTAATAAGCAAAATTTCTATTTTTCATAAATACATTAATTAATACCGGATCATTATTTTCTAATATATATATAAAGTAAAAGCTTGGTGCCGCTAGCATTCTATTGGGCCAAGTGATGGTCAGCTATTGGGCCACTTTTTTTTTTTTTGATTTTTTTTGTTATTTAGTTTCGTTATCGTAACGAATGTAATTGAAACTAATTGATTTCGTGTTGACTCACTGCCACAACACCCGAGACTGACAACACTCAAGTTTTACCAAATCACCATCGTAACACCCAGATTACTGACGTTTTTATTTAGTTCCAGTACCGTAACGAAATGAACCTTCTATAGAATTCGCGTCGACTCACCACCGCAATGCCCGAGACCGACAATGTTTGGGTTTATTAAACCTTTTGTTTTAATTCCGGTACTGTCAAGAGCGTAACCAAGACCGACCAAATTCGCGTCGACTTATTGCCACAACGCGCAGATCGACAACGCTCGAGTTTTACCAACGCCTAGGTTTTACCGATTCGACGCCCGGGACCGACAACGCTCGGATTTAACCGATCCTTTTGTTTTGCTTTTGTCACCATAGCTAACATGACCAAAACAAACCGAATTCGCGTTGACTCACCGCCGCGACGCCCGTGACCGACAACGCTCAGGTTTTACGAATGCCCAGGATTTCCAACTCACGCCGCCACGCCTGGGAATGACAATGCTCGGTTTTACCAACGTCTGGGTTTTACCGATCGAAAACGCCGTTTTAAATTTATTTTTTATATGTTAATTTGAGGGATTTCCTTTCTGAGTTTTCATGCTTGGATTTTACGAATATCGCTAATATCGTACCGTAAGGAACACAAACGAAACTGTCCAAATTCGCGCTGACTCGCCGCCACAAAGCCCGAGACCTACAACGTTCGCTTTTTAACAACGGCCCGAGTTTAACTGATCGAATAAATGTTTTGATATTATATTTGTTAATATGTTAGTCTTTTTATATGTGAATTTGACTAATTATTACTATATAACAAATAAGAAGTTTGGTGCCGCAATTGCCCTATTGGGCCATTTGGTGGCACCAAACTGGTCCGTAAATTTTGTTGTTGTTATTTTTGTCTAGTCACCGTAACGAACAAAACGGAAACCGACCGAACGCTAATTTTTATAGTTCTGGTATCATAACAAACATGATGGAAACCGATTGAATTCCCATAGACTCAACGCCTCTACGCCCGGAATCGACAATAGTCGAGTCTTACTAGCGCTCTATTTTACCGACCGACGCCACCACATTGGTCCACCTCAAATTTTATATTTTTTTTTGTTTTCTATTTGGTTTTAATTCCGGTACAATAACGCACGTCTCCGAAACTGACTGAATTCGCGTCGACTTACCAGCTCAACGCTTGGGTTTTACCACCGTCTTAGTTTTAACGACCCGCCTGGCGCAACGCGCCGGATAAAACACTAGTTTTATATAAATAGGTTACGCTTTTGTAGGAAACGTTATTAAAAATAATTTTAAAAAGTAATGATATTAATTTTGATGATTTAAGTTTGTTATTTATTTTTAAAAATTATTAAAAACTATTCATTTGGTTAACAAGCCCTAATAAATATAAACAACGTTCTCTGCAAACGACTTCCACGCTCATCATCTTCTCTTCCGTCGAATGTAGGAGTTCTATGACGTTTCCATCTTCAATTCGATTCAACCAATACTGGAATAGTAATTATTAATAATAATTATATTTCTTAGATTTTTTTTATCTCGGTTGATTTTATGGATTTTAAGGATGCTTTTCTAAATTAATTATAGTCGATCACAATGCTTCTAATATGTATATCCATGTGTATCCATTATCAGTTTAATTATGAAGACATAAATCGACTGCTAATGGATTTTCTGGATTGATTTTAATATCATGCCCACCAAGTATTTGATGAAATGCTCTTTACCCAAAATAACCCATTTAAATGTTATTGTTGGTTATAGTCTAACAAGCATGGTTTTGTAAAACTTATATAATATTCATTTTCTAGATTCATGAGCAAATTTAATTCAAAATGAAACATTTTATATAGAAATCTGAAGTTACCTATCTATTTGAAAGCTTTTATAATAAATTTGATAAAAAAAAATAAAGCTTTAACATTTAGTAAGATAATTTATCCATTAAATTTATAATGGATAGTTGTTTGTAACGCTCGATAAGAAATAATGCTTTTTTCTGCCATAGATCTATAAGTAAACAAAGTTACTACAATTATTTAGAAATCTAAAGTTTTGGGTTATGCTTAAGTCGGTTTTTCATTTTTCTTTTTTGTTTTTATTGGTTTTTGTTTTCGCTTTTGTTTGATTTTTGTTGTTATTGGTTTTCTTTCAATTTATTTAGTTTTAGGTTCGGTTCACTTTTGTTTTTTAGTTTTGTTTTGTTTATTAGTTTTATTTTGGTTCGTTTTCACTTTAAACAATTTTTTGTTTCGGCTTTTAAAATTTTTGGTGTTGTTCTTGTTGGGTGTATTGGTTTTTGCTTTTCGGTTTAGTTTAGTTTTTCGGTTTATTTTCGGTTTTTGGTTTTAGTTCAGTTTTGATTTTTTTTTCGGTTTTACTTTAGTTTTTGGTTTTGTTTTGGTTTTAGATTCTTTTGGTTTCATTTGCTTTTGGTTTTGTTTCGGGGTTAGTTTTTTCATTTTTTTTTCTTTTCAGTCTGGTTTTATTTTTTTTTCGGTTTTATGTTTAAGTTTTTTTAGGGTTTTTTTCCGTTTTGGACAATGTTTACGGTTTTCTATTTTGTTTTATCGGCTTTTGGTTTCATTTTAATTAGATTTTTATGTTGTTAGTTTATTCAGTTTTTTTTAGTTTCATTTCAATTTATATTTGATTTAAAATTAAGAATTGTTATTTTTTTAGTTTTATAAGTTTCATTATAATTAATTCGGTTTAAAATTAAAAAAAAAATTGGTTTCTTTTAGTTAACTACAGTTCTAATTCTTATTTATTTTAATATTATTCTTCTGTGCTATGTTATCTTTCGTATTAAAGAAACAACTTAATGGGTCATTTAATAAATGCACATTTAATTTTAATTAGTGAGTCTTGCATTTAATATGATGTCATAATTATGTTAAAATTTCCAAATACTTATTAATAATATTAATTGTTTTAAAAGTTTATTACATTCTTAACAAACAAGCCTAACTATTGAAAAACATTAATGCCATTAATTAACAAACTTATTTTAAGCAAATTCAAATTTGTATTAAAACTCATTAATATTACATTAAAGGAAAATAATTTGTAAATTTAAGTTTTTGGTGTCTAGGATGTTTCATTCTCATTTAGATTTTTTTTAAATATATGATAACAATTAACATTTTAATTGACCAAGATTAGTTGCATATTCTTAACGATTTCGGTGGGTAAATTAGTGTTAAATAAACTAAATATTAACATATTGTTTTCTTGTTTTATATGACATTTTGAGTTAGTGTTTTATTTTTCTGTGAAGACAATTAGGTAAATTGTTGGCTGAAGATCCAGTATTAAGTGTAAAAGCATAGCAAAGTGGCAAGAAGCCTAGAACTATATTGAGCTGCAGTCTGAGAGTGATATGGTTTATGGGCCAAGCATGAAGAGAGGTATGTGCAAAAATAATAAACTTTATGGGTTGGCCGGGTAATGCGTTAAAATAGCCTAAATCAAGTTGGTCATTTACTCTGTTTGTTCATTTTTTAAAATTATTTTATGAATATTTACCATGCCAATTAAGATCAATAAAACAACATTTTATTGTAACCCTTTTATTTGATTTTGACATGGCACAATCTGTTTTCACCATATCATGTTGATGGGACGAAACGGATTTCTGTCACAACAGGTTTCATTTGGTCATGATTAAGTTGAAACACTTTTTTCAATATTATTAAAACTCTTTTATACATAATTAACAATAAATATGATTTCAAAGTGATTTTGTTTCTTAGCATTAAATATTGAACCTTTTGACCCGTTAGAGGGTATAGCACACACACAACCCGAGTAAATCTGCTACCACCTATAGAATTTTTACATCTCATTCATTTGGTTTTATTTTCTACCATTTTTGAGAATCAGTTTAAATGTCGTTTTTAATAATCTTTGAGGCTTAATACTTGCTTAAATATGGGAAAATAACTCAGGCGTGCTTTATTAATTGTTAAAGAATAAATCCTTGACATAATTGTTTGGTTAAAGAGTTTATGTTTTAAAATCCTTTCACATCCCCTTTCCTGCATACTATTAGTTCTTATTCGTTGTTAATTTATTGTTTATTTGATTTAAATGTAATTGATATAATGATAAGTATATATATTTCCCTTGTATAGTTTGTATAATATTTTATTAGTTTTTGTTCGGTTTTATTTAGAATTTGTATACCACTAACATATTTGCGTGATTTAGGTTCCGGAGGTTGATCGTGGTTGAAAAGGGCGAAAAACGAGTTAAAATGAGCTAAAACAAAGAACTGGAAGAATCAGGAATGAACAGGAAAAGAACCAGGAGACATAGCTGGTCGAACCGGCCTGACCGCTCCCATGACCACGCCGCGTCGCGCGGCTAGGTGGTGAGGCCCTAGTCGCGCGGTGTCACATTCCAATCTAAGGCGGAAATGCCGGTGCATGATCCGATTGCTAATAGCTCGAAGATACTATCATGAATATAAGTCACAATATCTAATTAATTATTTTATTCAAAGTATAGACACATTATTCAATTTCAACAAACAATTTAAATACATGAATATAAACTCAAATAATGATTATCTTAATTATATCCTAAGGTCTTGTCTATGTGTCCAAACTTCAATCTTCAATACAAGCAACCTGCATATGCGTAGAAAACAGAGTTTTGTCAACATAAAGTTGAGTGAGAATATCACCAGTTTTGCATGATAATATAAATAAATAAGCATAACATAGTAAATGAGGTAAATGAATCAAACCATAAACAAACCAAGACGTGCTAATGTGCCAATGAATCGTTGCCAAGCGAATAGGGCATTGATTACGATGACTAAAATTTGTCGTTTTACCTTTGCCAAGCGAATCGGGCTCCGGTTACTAAGACGGTCGTATGATCATACTAATGAGCACCCAATACATGGGAATACGTTGGACCTCTCCGACAATGATTGAATATACACATGAGCAAGTAAACACATAACAAGTGTATTTGATTAAGTCACACACAATTACACGTATGCTATTGTTTGATTTATATATATAGTATAAAATACGGATAGATACGCATATGTCCCCTAACTGTTTAGAAAAATTGGTAAAATAAGGTAATGATAAACTCACCTTAGATTAACGACAAACGAATATAATTACGAATAAGCGAGCTAACGAATAAGCAAGTCTTCCACTACATGTCAATGATATAAACAATTCAGAATCTAATACTTTAGGATATGATAATATAAATAAAAACGAACTCGTTGCCGCTGGAATCAATCCAAACGGACATTTAGAATTCAAGTTATGTTTGTTTTAAGATTTAAGCGAGCTGATACTGACCAAAATCCGAACAGCGAGTCGGAAGTCAGGTTTTGGTCAGTAGCCTTAAAATTACGTTACGAAAATAAAAGTCTTCCGGACCAAAAGTTGAATCCGACCAGAAGTATGAGAAAACGTAAAGTCAAATTAGTTGACTATTTTGCCCTTTAACGAGTTTTAAACGAATTGACCAGTCAACACCCTTCAACCACTGAAATTGATTGAAGGTTATTGACTAAGGAATATATATGAACGATTCCTATGTTTACAACTTACCAGGAAAGTGAAATAATCAACAGATACGATGAGTCAAAAGTCCATACGCATGCAAAGTCAAACGAACAAGCTTGTATCTTCAACGAATAAGCAAAAACCGAAGGGTTTGGTGATGAACAGAGGTAGGTGACGGCTGGAATTAATGAATTAGGGTATGAGGAAGTTTGTGGCAGGAGAATTATGATATGTTTATATAGAGATTACAAAAACGAACCATACTTAGTATATTTACTCGTTTAGGAAACCGAATAAGAGTTTAATGACCAAATCGATGAAGTAAACCAAACGATTTCGTGCTTGATCAGTAATCTAAGGGTATGGACTTGTATTTTAGTTAATATCCTATTCTTGGACCTTAATTCACTTGATTTATGCCTAAAATAAGCGATTCGGATGCTAAAAACGAACTTGGAAAGAACATAAGTTAAACGATCTGTGTAGACACCCCAAGGCGCCGCTTGGTGGGCCTAGGCCACCCCACCACGTGGTTCTCCGGCCAAATGAAAGGAATTTGATTTTTGACGCTTTTAGTCCTTGTAGTTTGAGAATTGGATAAATAATGAATCTTTTATGCATAAATTAAGAATTGAACATCATTTAAAGTATGAAGGGCCTAAAGTGAATATTAAAAACTTAAAGTCTTATAAATATTTGATTTTGATCAATATTAAATATCTAAAAATGTTTTGTCCGGATTAAACGTAAACGAATACGGGTTTGGAAAATCCGAAATGTTACACGCGGCGCGTAGAGCCCCTAATTTCCAGATTATTCTACGAATTTGTCAGTATTTTGGCCCAAAATATTATATAAAGACCCTTAACCTTAACCCTAAAAATACCCTTCGACCATCGGCCAAATTTGGAGTTTCTTGGAGCTTAGGATTGCGTATTTTGGCGGTTTGAAGGCGAGGAATCGGCCGGTGAAGTGCTACTTGATCAACAACGAAGACTACGGGTTTTATCGCCTTTAATCTTTCGTTTCTATTGTTTTTCACCATGATTTCTTTTATGATTGTCTTGTTTGATTTTCCGATGCTAGGGTAAACGTAATCGACTGCCTAGGCTTATAATGAACCTTCGTTAAATGTTTGATTTTGATTGGAAGTAGTTTTTTATGGTATTATGAATTAGTAAAAAGTTTGGTTATATTTTATTGATGCATATGTGTGCTTAGGATTGTTTGGTGAATTTTATTGTTTCACAGTTTCCTTGGTGATTGTCTATCATATAATAGGATTCTGTTAGGTCATCTATGTTAGGATTAAACGAACACACGAAACTGAACACACACACGAAAGCAATAAACGAATACAAGGATTTAACTTGGTTCGGTCTAAACTGACCAATGTCCACGGGTGGCAACTAGGGATTCTTTATTTAGTGACAAAAGATTACAAGTACATAATGTTGTTTAAATAGAGATTGAACTAGGGTTGATAAATTATTGAACAAGAAATCTAAACCGGGTTGGGCTTGGGCCAGGCTTCCCGCACCCGTCTCCTCTTTTGACCTCATATAATAAACTGAGCCTACACCAAAACAAGGCCTACGAAACCCAACAATCTCCCACTCGGAGGCCTTGAGCACTCTCGTTTGCACTCCTTATCGTACTTCTGTAATCCGAACATTAAACATCTTCTAGTTGTCATCGCCTTCTCATCAATTAACTTGAAAGCCCATTGAAGCTCCCCAGAGCTCCAACATGTTAGTCATGGCTAAAACTGCCCCAGACCCGTTCTCTGTCCCTACCGGCTCCCACTGTAACGAACTTGTAACATCCGTATTTTGAGAATTAATAAATAACGGAAAGTTTTATTATTATCGGTGTGTCGTTAGTTTGGTTGTGTGCGTGTTTGTGTTTGGATAAGATTGGAATGGAGGTGGATGGTGGGGCCCATGGCTCCCTATATAAGGCCATCCCCCATCCTTTCACCATTTCTTTACACAACACACACACACACTAGAAAACACACACTTTCTCTCTGGCATTTCGGATTCGGATCTAAGAAAAAGTAAGGAAGATTTTGGAGTTCAAGTGCCTTCGAATAGCAAGAACACGTCCAGATCTACGATCCGAACCAAACTCGAAGCAAAAAGGTGGGTTTTGGTTTAAAAGGTTAATTTTTTTTATGGTTAGTCTTGACATGCAAACCGATAGAAGGATAGATCGGGGTGTAAGATGGAAGAAAAACATGAACTTGATAAGTTATAACCCCACGAGAGTGTTATGTGGTAAAAATGCGATGTTTGGGCCTTATAAAATGCAAGTATACAAAGTTGATACAACCCAAAACCCTTGGAAAGGGTTAAATCAGGTCCCGAGGAAGAGCCATAAAAAAATGGCTTTTAAATGGTAAAAACGAAGAAAGGAAGGCATTTCGCTTCGCTCAGCCATGAGAAGCGAAACAGGCATTTCGTTTCGATCTGCCATGAGAAGCGAAACAGGTATTTCGCTTCGCTCAGCCTTGAGAAGCGAAAAAGGTTATGCGAAGCGAAATTCTATACGAAATTCCTCCCATGCGAAATTGTTTAAGTTGTTATTAAAATGTGACCCGATTAATTTTCTGATGCGTTTTTGTTAAAGGACTATTAATGAAAATAAAATTTTTCCGAGCTGACCTGGCAGCTCAACCCCAGCCAGGGGCTCTGCCCCTTTGACCCTGCTAGGGGCTGCCACCCCTAGACCCCGCTACCAGGGGCGCTGCCCCCGGACCCCCGTTAGTTGAGGATTTCATTCACCTAAATGTAAGAAGTAGTTGAAATGGATAATTGATACCCGTGCCTTGTTACACAGTTAGCCATGCACATATAAGGAAGGGCATCACACTTAACTCTGAGAGAAACAGGACCCAGGTGAGTTTCTAGCCCCAATTCTGTGTTATGTTTTGGGGCTGTGTGCATACTCAATGTGATTAGTCAATACACTTACCTTAAGTGGTAAGTGTAAGCCGTATGAATGTTTATAAATATACCTAATTAGTGTAGAAAGAGTTAAACGTATGTGTGAAGAGGTATATGAGAACAGATTAGCTAATGAAAGAAAGGTATGTACGATATGTGTAGTGTATGAATGGTATGTATGATATGTAGAGTTGAAGAATGAAAGGGTTGCATACCCTAATAATATATGCGAAGAATAAAGGGTTGCCTACCCTAATAATATAGGTGAAGAATGAAAGAGTTGCATACCCTAATAATATATGCGAAGAATGAAAGGGTTGCATACCATAATAATATAGGCGAAGAATGAAAGGGTTGCAGACCCTAATAATATCTGCGAATGTTATAGGGCGAAATGCTCTTTAAAATGTAGAACGATATGTACGTATGAAATAACTAAAGTAAGAAGAAGTATGAATGTATGGAAGTAAGAAAGTAAGAGCGAATATATTATGTGTCTTCGGATATATATATATATATATATATATATATATATATATATATATAAATGTGTAAGAATGAGAATGAGATGTATGTTACCTGCTTAACTAGAACTCACTTAGCGTAGCTGACTTTTAGTATGCACGCAGGTAAATAGATTGAAGGAGCTGGCTTGAGGATGGCACGCGGCAGGGACTGGAAGACTGGCATCTTGGAAAGGAATGTCATGAATTAATATGATATGTTTTAAGACAAGTGTACTTTTGTTAAGACAATATTTGATGATGTGTAATATAATGCATGAAGTTTTAATGATTCCGCGAAAAGTTTTAATGAACTCTGATTTTAGAAGTATGTTTATGAGTAAATCCAACGCTAAAGTAGGGTTCTGGGATCGGGGCCTTACAGAACTACCAGATCCTGAGATAACCTAAGAACAAACACTCTCCATATTCAGCAAGTAATTCACTTGAGAGGCTTTTACAGCTGGAATACTGGTTTTCTAAACCCACTGTCGACCTGGAACTATAACCGAAACACGATCTGTGCTCCCACTGTCACGATGTCCCCCCAACTGACTTAACCTTCCTAGCTCGTTCATCCTGAATCTTCACTTTGGCTCTGGGTTTGTTACTTGCAAAACGAATCTTCTTCTGCCCACGAGATTATGTGAACCGGATTTTGTCTTTCACCAAAACTGGATCCACTCCTTTCGGTGACATGCCAACCATATACAATGAACCCATTTTCTTTCCACGAGCAACCACGAGATTCCCTTTGACTACTTTCCACTGCCCATTCCCGAACTTAGCATCATGACCTGGTCATCCAACTGCCCAACTGAAATCAAATATTTCTTCAAACTTGGAATAACCCTCACATCTTTCAAAGTCCAAGAAGTACCGAATGAAGTTATCAAATCAACGTCTCCCATACCCGTAACCTCTAAAATATCATCATTCCCTAGTCAAACCTTTCCAAAATCCCCAAACTTTAGATTCTTCATCGTTTCACTACAGTGAGTGGCATGAAACGATGCACCAGAATCCATCACCCAAGCATCATTGTTACTCTCAACACTGCAAACTAAAGCCTCATCACTGCTGACCCCGTCATCTGTGTCGTCTTCTGTATCGTTCACCTCTTTTTTACCATTCGGGCACCGATTCCTGAAGTGTCCTTTCTCTTTACAACCCCAGCATTCAATATCTTTACGAGTCTTAGACTGACTCCTCTTCCTGCTCCCACTGCCTTGCTGTTTTCCCCTACCTCTACCTTCTGTGATTAACATATTTCTTGATGATTCACCTAAACTTCTGCGTCTTGAATCTTCTCCCAGAATAAGGTCCCGAATCCCATAAAAGGTAATTTTTGTAGACGAACTACAAAACGCAGTCACTATTTGCGACCAACTGTCGGGTAAAGAAGATAATAATAAAAGGCCTTGAATTTCATCATCAAACTTAATGTCAACTGACACTAAGCGGGACATGATCGAATTAAGATTATTGATATACGTTGTAACTGACCCACCCTCTTTCATTCTAGTTGTCACTAGCTCTCGAATTAGATAGACTTTATTCGCTGCCGAAGGCTTCTCATACATGTTGGATAGTGCCTCCATCATACCACGTGCTGTGGTTTCTTTCATGATGTTAAACGCCACATCTTCCGACAATGACAAAGTAATGCAAGCTCTAGCCTTCTTGTCCAACTTATTCCAATCTGCTTCTAACATCTTTTCTGGTTTTTCATCCTCAAGCACTACATCCAAGTCTTTATGACAAAGTAGCGCTTCAATCTGCATCTTCTACCAAACAAACTTCTGTCCGTCAAACTGCTGTATCGAAACCTTTCCGTCTTCTGCCATTACAATGACTAAAATGAAAACCTGGATAAAAAACAGAGACAGACGCAGCAATGGCACGGCCTGAACTTAACGGTTGTTCTAATGAACTCTGTTAAAAATCAACCTATTTAGACGCAGCGGAATAACGAACTGTAAATCAGAAAACTGAAACGATAAAACCTGACAAACGCGGTTGGCACTGGTTCACTGTTTCTTTTGATTAACAACGATTTTTCAAAAAAAATAGATTCTTGATTAAATTATTCTTGCCTTGTACTTTGCAAAATTTAATCTTGCCCAAATATTTATTTCTTGGCTAAAAAACTGGTCAAAGGATCACCACTTTGGTCAAACATCAAGAAAATGAAGTCTTTTCTTTTTCTTTTGCGAGGACCAACAACAAAAATAAAGAATCTGCTAATCTTCCTTTCCTTGAAAGGCACAACTTCCTAGAAAATAAATAGAATAATATTAGCACCTTTCTTCTCCTTGTCAAATGCAAACTACAATTAAAAGAAATACTCCTTTTCTTCTTTGACACACCAGAGATCCAAAACGACCCAACCTTCCTATTTTCCTTGAATCTATTACACAGCAGCAGATCGAGAACACATGGTAATATCGGCTAGACTGCCAATTCTTTACCCTGGTCAGCTGATGATTCCGGGACGGCGCTAGCGGCGGTACATGGTGGTGATGCGGTGCTCGACTTTCGGAACCGAACCTCTACGAAAGAACTTCGGTGGCCTGGAAAAAACCCTAACCGACTGTGACGGCGACGAACAGAAACTGACGGAACCCTAGCTTTGACTTCTGGTGCGGCGGCGATGAGCGGAACTGGTTCAACGTGCTCTTTGTGTGATCCGAACCTGGCTTTGATACCACTTGTTAGGATTAGACGCACACACGAAACTGAACACACACATGAAAGCAATAAACGAACACGAGGATTTAACGTGGTTCGGTCTAAACTGACATACGTCCACGGGTGGCAACTAGGTATTCTTTATTTAGTGACAAAAGATTACAAGTACATAATGTTGTTTAAATAGAGATTGAACTAGGGTTGGTAAATTATTGATCAAGAAATCTAAACCGGGTTGGGCTTGGGCCCGACTTCCCGCATCCGTCTCCTCTTTTGACTTCATATAGTAAACTGAGCCTACACCAAAAAAGGCCTACAAAACCCAACAATCTACTGTGTGTTCTTGACTAGTTTGTGGTTGATATGCATTAAAACCATAGAAATTATAATAATTAATCAAGTAGACCTAAGAGTGCTGCTAATCTAAAGAGCTGTAAAGTGATAGATTATTGATAGGCCTTAGTGGATTAAGATTGCTAGATTTAGTTCTTCGTAAGGAGTCCGTCTAGGTTTGATTTGTCAACTCTGTCTATCGAGTCAATTGAATTTATTAAACTACCTTTGATTTCCGTGCTGTAAGGTAGGATTTTGTTTAAAGGTACTCGTTCATAACTAATTAGGTGAGCGTTAGGAAGCTTAATATTTAAAACTGGTATGTGTTAAAACTTATTAGAAACCCATAGGTGTCTTCTTGAGAAGGGTCAGGGGTTATGTTCGGGTTTTCCTATAAGCGTTTATTTTACGATCTCAGATATTTCTCGATTATTTGACAACTGCAACTTAAGGGATTCTAGCCTAGGTGGTTTTTCATCATCATTTGATAAAAATCAACTTAATTATCATTCGTTTAATTTACTTGTTTGCTCTTAATTAGTTTTTAATAATAGTTTAATTTTAGTATTTTAAATAAAACCCCTTAAAATATTATAAATAAATAGTCGTGTTAGTTAGTCGAGTCTAATTAGCTAGTTAACGTAATTTAAAGAGACTCGTGGGTTCGATATCCGGACTTACTTAGCTGTACTAGAGTCGATCGGTTCACTTGTCGGTTAGTATTTTTAGTTAAGTTAAGAGTCTAGAATTATTACTTAATATCTAGATTAGCGTAATTTTAGTTAATAATTTTATAACTACTTTTAGCACACCAATAATTTTTCCGATAACTCTTACACATAGTTTAGTTTGCACAAATCCTGTACCCAAATCTAAGCATCCTACATTGATTTCTCTACTTCTCCAAACAATAGTAGATCAAATTTCCAATATGGGTTTAGTTGTGTGTGTGTGTGTTTGTTGATTGATTAATAAAATTGATGCTTTTAATTTGTAGGTGGAATTAGGACTGAATTAGATGATTTCTAACAATGCAACAAAGGTGTTCTGGATACGCTATCTTTGATTATTCCTAGAGGTTCAATTATGATATATTAGGTTTTGTTTCTGGATTTGAAATTTACTAATGATATCATACTTCATGTATTTGTTTTCCAGGTGCAAGCTATGGCTTGCCATGCTACAAATAACTACTTTGTAACAGCGTCTATTCAATGTACTCTGCAAAATAGAACCAACAGAATATACCGCCGCAACGGAAAAATACTAACAAATATGCAATTAATATGGTACCAAACTCGGTCCGCCCCATTTTTCATTGCATTTTCAGTTTTACTTGAATAATGACAACCAAAGCTTTCTATTGCATTTTTAGTATTACTTGAACAATGACAACCAACACATTGGTATGCCTTCTAAGAAATCATGCATACAGAAATCATACATGCAAATGAAGGAATTTAGGGGATTTAATATATAATTGGGAATTTAGTTTTTAAGAATTACGATGTTCATTTACTGTAACTTTAGGTTGTTAAGAAATATGTGACTTTTATAGGTGTCGGCCGCTACTCAAGCATTTGGTTAAACATTTATGAATTGGTTTAGAACCACATAAGATGTGAGGCAGATTGGTATTTTTATAACATTCTACTATGTAGCCTCATTTTTTTTATAGATTTATGTTTTTCAGTACTTCCTTCCCTATAAATACGAATTGCAACTATAAATTATGTTGCTGTCTCAAAAAACATATTCAAAAACATATTGTCGTTTGAAATTATATATGCGTGTCCTTGATGATTTTTATATTTCCGCCCGTGTTGTACACGAGTCAATAACCAAGTGCTAGAATAAGGTTACAATATCTACTAAATTTTTGGAAAATTCCAAAATAGGTATTTTCAAAAACAAGTTTTTAGTTTTAGGTATCATTTGAAAATAATCCAGAAATAGGCATTTTAAAGTAGTCGTGATGACTAGATCATTGGTGTCAACGCTAGTGCTAGAATAAGGTTACAATACCTAATAATTTTGAATAATTTCCAAAAATAAGTTTCAAATTTTAGGTATCATTTGCAAATAATTCCAGAAAAAGGCATTTTAAACTAGTCGTGACGACTAGATCATTGATGTCAACGCTAGTGCTAGAATAAGGTTACAATACCTATTAATTTTGGGAAAATTCCAAAATAGGTATTTTCAAAAACTAGTTTCAAGTTTTAGGTGCCATTTGCAAATAATTCCAGAAAGAGGCATTTCAAATTATTTGTGACGACTAGATCATTGGTGTCAACGCTAGTGTTAGAATAAGGTTACAATACCTAAAAATTTTGGGAAAATTCCAAAATAGGTATTTTCAAAAAAGAGTTTCAAGTTTTAGGTGCCATTTGTAAATAATTCCAGAAATAGGCATTTTAAATTAGTCGTGACGACTAGATCATTAGTGTCAACGAGTAGTTTACAAAACTAGTCGCGACGACTATTTTAGGATAAGAAAGTTTCAGGGGCGAGTATTTTAAAGCCCTAAACTTGACGGGACGGGTATTTTAAAGCACTAAACTTGTCAGAGCGATTATTTTAGGTAAAAAAAAAGTCTTGAAGAGTTTTTATGAAATTTTTTGTACTTTTTTTAATATTATATTATTATATTTAATTTTACTCATAATTAGTTTTTCTTTTACAACTTTTAAAATATAAAGTTATACTAAATTTCAAATGCACTGTTGAGACGTGATTTTTTATATCTATGCGCAGACAAAAGATTAATTCAAAACCGGGCGGGTCAAATTTATATCTAGGTATTTTTACCCGCTTGGTTTTAAATAAAATTTATGTCGGCACGTAGATAAAAAAAGCACGTCTCAACGGTGTATTTAGATTTTAGTAAAACGTTATATTTTAAAAGTTATAAAAGAAAAACTAATTATGAGTAAAGTTAAATATAATAATATAATAATAAGAAAAGGCAAAAAAATTTCATAAAATCTCGCAAAGACTTTTTTTTTTACTTAAAATAGTTGTCCCGACAAGTTTAGTGCTTCAAAAATACTCGTCCCTGGAATTTTCTTAGACTAAAATAGTTGTCCCAACCAGTTTTGTAAACTACTAGTCGTCACGACCAATTTTGTAAACTACTAGTCGTCCCGACCAGTTGACACCAACAATCCAGTCGTTACGACTAGTTTAAAATACCTATTTCTTGAATTCTTTGCAAATGATACCTAAAACTTGAAACTTATATTTGAAACTACCTATTTTGGGAATTTTCCCATTAAATTTTTGTTTGTTATAAAGTTAATTTTTTTTCCATTAAAATTTCAAAAAATTTGAGTTAATTCTAGATTTTTTTTCTTTTTTTTTAATGTAAAAGCTGTTTATAATAAAATAATACTTTAATAATACAAATTTTTTATTTTATTAGAATGTCAATAATCAACACAAATAAGTAAAGAGTTAAGGGTTAAATGACCCAACCGGATTTATTGAGGTTCATGTGAATGCTAACTAATTCACTCTACGTCATCTCCCCAATCCTTGATTGAAAGTTTTATTCGCTAGTCATCTCTCTAAATGGTAGGGGTAACCAATACAAACATCTCACTCTTCAAAGGAAGTGATCACATTCTTCACCAAATACACCAAGTACTTAGCTTTACAATTTCTTCTAATCTCACTATGTCAAGATAGTGAGTTTTCACCTAACACATAATTAACTCTATATCAAGATAGAGTTTCCAAGCCAATACAAAACAACACTATATCAAGATAATATATATTCCCCTCTCAAATCACCAACTAATGATGATTTATCACTTGTCAAAACACTAAAACAACCTCTAGCGTTGACCCCTCAAATTGTAGGTAAGATGGTTAGATGATAGGTTAGAAAAGCTCTTCTTTTTGCTCTACACTTTTAATCTCCTCTCTAGACAATTGAACCTTGATTAGACTTGAATAATGGAAGAGATTAGCCTTGAAATATGTGTGCAAATATTGTGGGGGTGAAGACTTAATTTGAATAAGTATTCTATTTATTTCCAAGTATGTGGGAGACAAAGACAAGGGATAGATTAACAATATGAACGTTATGTTTTGTCATTGTCTTGATATTTTAGCTTCTAATGTTGACCAACACATGTAATAACATTTCTCAATCACTTCTCACTTCTCCATACAACATAACCCAAGTATTTCACCCATTTGGTTAAACATACTTCATAAACTTCACCCAAAGCTTCAACCCATTTGAGTTTGACTTACTCCTTTGGTAGATGTGGTTGTCCAATGCATGAAGGAGATGGAAGACTTGCCAAGAGTGGAATAAGTATTTTAAATGTTAGAAATTCAAATATTTTGTATATTTAAACAATTGTGTTTAAATATATAATTTTATAAACTTATCCTAAGTTTATAAAAACTAACAACCTATCTTAACTTAGTCTTCAATGGATTAGTCTTGTGATTTCTTCATCTTCGTGTTGGTGTAGAAATCTTGATTTAACCATTGGCAGACATGAACTTGATAATCTTGATCTTTAGTGAATAGTCTGGATTAAGTTTAGTGTTGCTTAATTGTGACTAATGATGATCAATCAATTGTTAAGGGACATGTGTGTGACATAGTTATCAATGATGAACTAGAACTATTTTATGTCACATTATCTTAATTAAATATGTAGGAAACCGTTCATAAACTAAACTAAAACTGGAAATTTTATTAACAATAATCCATACTACAATACAAGCACAAGAAAGAAAATTACAATACGGAAACTAGATTAGAAAGAAATAGCAAAACGAGCAACAAGATGGCTGAGGCACGTGTTAAACACGTTTCCCTTAAAACAGATTTTCAGGCCACCCAGGTGAACCCGTCTGTTTCCTAGGGTACAACAGCCTAAGCAAATTGTACTGCCGGGATTAGCCTAGCACCTGAACTATACCTGAAACAAGAGCACGCAAGATCGAAAATTCGGGAAATACTTTTGGTTCTGTGTGAGATTGCATGAACAATATTTTTCTCTTTTATCAAAAAAAATGACCCAAGGCTTATGGTAGTATATATACATGATCCATGTCCCAACCAAAAGTCTTGAGTTAATACACCATTAACTCTAAGAGTTAAATTGAATTTGAATGCAATACTTATGAGATTTTAATAATTCAATTAACTCTTGCAACCTATTGATTTCCCAGTCATATAATACATTTAGTAATAATAATTATATAACAATAACTATTATACAATAATTATATTACAAAATTTCCAACAATCCCCACATGAATGGAGATCGATCCGTACGCCCAAGTGTCAAATATAGTTACAACAGTTGAGTGTTGCAGGAGAAGTAGGTGTTCCCTTTGAACCCTCCTTTGTGAAATATAGTTTGTCTCCTAGCGGTTAGTAGACGCGATGCCCTTGAACCAACCCCTTTTGACGTAGACGTTATTACATTTCACACAACACTCTTCCTGGTCTGGCTAACCCCTCATTGTCGTGTCCGTTATGGTCTTGGAACGCTAGCCTGGTTCTGCGAGAGCTCTAGGATTTACGCACCCCACAAATCCATTCGAAGCGACCCCACTTCTCTCTCACATAGGTGATTTTTTATAAATCATTAAAAGCATTATGCTTAACCTCCTTTGATATCACTATTCATTATCGGAATGGACTAGGAAGTATGCAACTCCCTTTTATATGTTGAGGTACTCCCCCACAGTGACCTCAGTTTGTACAGTTAGGTTGTCTTATTGAACCTAGATCACGGGATCTCCACTCTTCTAGGATAGGTTTTCCTTTGTTGAAACTTACTTAATGGGATTTAATCCCATTCCTCTCTAAGACTTATATACGACCTCTTTGCTTAAGCCTTTTGTAAACAAATCCGCAATGTTATCCTTTGACTTCACGTAGTCAATAGTGATAACTCCCATTGAGAGAAGTTGTCGTATAGTGTTATGTCTACGCGTATGTGTCTATATTTGCCATTATACATTGCACTTTGAGCTCTTCCAATTGCCGACTGGCAGTCACAATGTATGAAAATAGCCGTAACAGGTTTTGGTCATCCTGGAATATATTCCAAAAATTGGCGTAACCATTCTGCCTCTTCACCAGCGTTGTCTAATGCAATGAACTCAGATTCCATCGTAGATCTATCTATAAGCGTTTGCTTGGAAGATTTCCAAGATATAGCAGCTCCTCCAAGGGTAAACACATAACCACTTGTGGATTTGGAATCTTTCATGTCGGATATCCAGTTAGCATCACTGTATCCTTCTACAACAGCTGGGTCTTGGCTATAATGCAGTCTATAACTCCTTGTGTATCTCAAATATCATAATAGTTTTGTCATACTCTTCCAATGTTCAGAGCTAGGATTACTAGTATATCTACTTAGCCTGCTTATAGCATATGCTATGTCCGGCCGGGTACAAGACATAAGATACATAAGACTGCCAATTATCCTTGAATACTCCAACTGAGCAACACCCTCACCTCTATTCTTTGATAAATGTTGGCTAGTATCAATCGGAGTTTGAGCTATACTCGTGTCTCCCGCATTGAACTTTTCAAGGATTTTATCTACATCATGAGATTGACTTAACACAAGACCATTTTGGGTTCTAGTGATCTTAACTCCAACAATCACATCGGCTAAACCCATGTCTTTCATGTCAAATATCTCCTTCAACATATCTTTAGTAGATTTAATCATCTTATCATCAGTCCCTATGATAAGCATATCATCCACATACAGGCATAAAATCACATAACCTCTAGATGTGTCTTTCACATAGACACACTTTTCGCACTCATTTATTATGAAACCATTTTCCAACATGGCTTGATCAAACTTTTGGTGCCATTGTTTTGGAGCTTGCTTCAAACAATATAGGGACTTGACGAGTTTGCAAACTTTACCCTCCTGGCCAGGAGTTGAAAAACCCTCAGGTTGTTCCATATATATTTCTTTGTCTAACTCCCCATTTAGAAATGCAGTTTTTACATCCATTTGATGTATTTCCAAATTTTTCAAAGCAGCAATTGCAAGCACCAACCTTATAGAGATTATTCGAGTCACTCGTGAGTATGTATCAAAATAGTCTAGACCTTCCATATGTCTAAACTCTTTGATTACTAACCTTGCCTTGTACTTATCAATGGAACCATCCGCTTTCATCTTCTTTTTGAATATCCAACGATATCCAAGTGGTTTACAATCCGGTGGAAGATACACTAGTTCCCAAGTGTGATTCTGCAAGATAGAATCAATTTCATTTTTAATGGCTTCTTTCCATTGTGGTTCTTCTGAAGAGTTGACCGCCTCTTGATAGGTTTGGGGCTCACCCTCAACCATGTAAGTAAGAAAATCATATCCAAAGGATTTATCAGTCCTTTGCCTGTTACTTATTCTTGGCTCAACCTCCTCGGGCTCAGATTGCTCTTGAGTTTCATCTTGAACAATCTCATCAACAAGTGTTGATGAAATAGCACTCGTTGATGAACTAGCATGTGTAGATGAGCTAGCATGTGCGTTTTCCAAACATGGAAACACATCTTCAAAGAATGATGCATTCCTTGTTCCATTATTGTGTTTTTGTGTATATCGGGATTCTTTGACTCATGAACAAGAAACCGATATGCACTACTATGATGAGCATAGCCTATAAACACACAATCCACGGTTTTTGGTCCTATCTTTTGAGCCTTTGGTGGTGGTATAACCACTTTTGCTAGGCACCCCCACACTTTCAAGTATTTATAAGATGGTTTTCTACCTGTCCATAATTCATAAGGTGTTACATCCTTAATCTTGGAATGTATTTTGTTCAAAAGATAATTAGCCGATAAAACGGCTTCCCCCCACATGTCCGGGCTTAACCCGGAACTTAGCAACAAGGCATTCATCATTTCTTTTAAGGTACGATTCTTACGTTCTGCAATGCCATTAGATTGTGGGGAGTATGGTGGGGTAAGCTCATGAACAATCCCACTTTGTGCACATAGATCTGCAAATGGTGCAGCATATTCACCACCTCTATCGCTTCTTACAATTTTTATTTTTCTGTGTAGTTGGTTTTCAACTTCATTTTTGTACAAGACAAACTTGTTTATGGCTTCATCTTTACTTTTAAGTAGGTATGCATAACAATACCTTGTACAATCATCAATAAAAGTGATGAAATACTTATTTCCTCCTCTTGTAGGCTGATTTTAGATCACATACATCGGTGTGTATCATGTCAAGGGGCTCGGTTATTCGTTCAACCGATTTAAATGATGATCTTGTTTCTTTGGCTTCAACACATGTTTTGCATTTAGTTTTTGAGTTGAAAGTAACAGAAGGTATGTAATTAAGTTTAGTCAAACAACGCATTGAATTATAGTTAACATGACCTAAACGACCATGCCACACATTAAAAGACTCAATCAAGTAAGCAGAAGTGGTAGCCTTTTCATTCATATTATTCTTGGTCACAGCCATTACATTTAACTTGAACATACCATTAAGGGCGTAGCCCTTTCCAACAAACACACCATTTTTAGTTAACACAAACTTATCACTTTAAAAAACTAAACGAAAGCCAAACTTATTTAGTTACCATCCTGACACGACTCTTGCGCAGATCGGGAACATAAAGCATGTTGCTAAGAGTGAGCTCCTTCCCTGAAGTCCACTTCAAAATCACCTCACCTTCACCTTTAATATCTGCTGTAGCCAAGTTCCCCATGTAGAGTTTTTCATCTCCTACAACCTCCTTAAACTTGCTAAAGAGATTCTTGTCCGGGCACACATAACGAGTAGCTCCGTGTCGATCCACCATCCCTTAGGGTGGTTAGACACCAAGTTTACCTCATCCATCATAGCAGTAAGATCAGTGATCATAGCTACAAGTTTCTCATCTTCATCAATCACGTTTGCCCTCTCTTTTTTGGGTTTGTTGCATCGATCAACACAGTGACCAAATTCTCCACAATTATAACACTTTCCCTTGAAAACCGAGAACTTTTTCTTCACACCACCCTTTCTAGGCCCAAGATCAAACTTACTCTTGCCTTTGCCATACGATTTGTGGTTTTTGTTGCCTTTGTACCCCCCATGACGATTGACCATGTTCAACCATGTTTGCCTTTGCAGAAACTTCCACTTGAGTTCCCTTTAGTGCCACCCTATTGTCCTCCTCAATTCAAAAACGGACAACTAAGTCCTCAACGGTCATCTTTTTTCGCTTGTGTTTAAGATAATTCTTAAAATCTACCCAACTAGGAGGCAATTTTTCAATCATGACAGCCACTTGGAATGTCTCACTAAAAGTCATTCCTTCAGAAATCATATCGTCAATTAAGATTTGCAAGTCTTGAACTTGACTCATAAGAGTTCTAGAATCAATCATCTTAAAGTCCAAAAACAGGGCCACCGCATATTTCTTTGTACCCGCATCTTTAGTTTTGTACTTACGTTCCAAAGTTTTCCATAATTCTTTGGCACTTAGTATTTTGCAATACACATTGTACAATTCATCAACAAGGCCATTCAACACATAGTTGCGGCAAAGATACTCGGAGTACTTCCAAGCATCAATTGCACTCACGGCTTGAACGTCCGCGCCCTCCTCTAGTTGAGGGGAAGACTCAGTCAAAAACCTCACAATGTTCAAAGTGGTTAAGTAAAATATCATCTTTGGTTGCCAACTTTTGAAGTTCACACCAGAAACTTTTCCTGGTCTTTTAGCATGGTTAGCAACAGTTTGGGCTGCAATGGTACCATGGTGGAAGAAGTTGATCCAATAGTAGTGAATCTCATAGACACGGTAGTGGAGGATGCAACAGTACTCGTCATTTTTGAAACAAGAGACAAGACGATTAGGTTTACACAAAACCTATATATATAGGAGAGAGTTCATTTAAGAACCTCTATATATGTTAAAAACTTTAAGAACTCATTTAGACCATTGATTGTTTGATCAATGGTTTAAAAGAGTAGTGGTATTTGAGTAATTAAATAAAAGATTATGGACAATAATTAAATAATAAAAGAGTATTATAGAGATTAGATTTATTATGTTTCTTAAATATTCCCTAAAAAAACTCACTCTCTCTCTCTTAATGTTACTAAAAATTACCAACTACTTTAAAAATTGATTTTTGCTCTCTCAACAACACAGAGATACAAACTAGAGATTTTTATGAAAATTATTTAATTTGTTTTAATTTCTAAAATCCGATGGAGAATAATAGAGGAACGTACATGACAGAGAACTAATTCTATTATTTCATTTGATCACAGCTTTCATGTGATTAATTTGGAAATTTACTTCCATTGTTTTGTACTATTTTTTTCCTTTTGAACGTCTACAATTTCTTTTGTTACCACAAAACCAATACAATTTAACATTTACATAGGATTTACAAACCACCAACTCCTAATATTTGGACCTATTGTCGGCGGTTCATGGTAATTAATTTTATTAGATTCCTTGTTTGATGATCTTAAAATATTGTTTGATTGGTAATTGTATATTGTATATGAGGATATAATTACACGTATATAATTGGTTTAGTTACACATGTTAAATTTACATATATGTTTTTCTTGAACGGCTAATTCAGAAAATTTGCATATATGTAATTAATTAAGTTACATATACGTAAAACAAGTTATATTCATATGTGCATGCGACCATTTACATATATGTGCATTCAAAAAAATATATACAATTGATAAATTACATTACTTAATGTTAAAAAAGAACTCTCTTTTAATCTGAGTAGATGTACGACCATTCTTATGAATCCTTTTAAATTGCATATAGGCATGTTCCGTAATAACAATTGAACCATTCATACTAATTAGAATTATTAATATAAAATTGCCGTGATCAAATAAAGTTAACGAGATCATGAGATAATCAAGAAAATTATGACAACTACTAAGATTTAGTTGGCTGCTTATTTTACAAAACTACCCTTGTACTAAAAACAAAAGAAAAATCAAAATAAATTATATGATTGGTTGTAGTTAGTTCTTAAAGGAACCCTCCCATATACATATATATATATATATATATATATATATATAGGCTAAGTATAAAATAAAAACTCATTTGAGTTGTGAAAATTCTATAAACCTATTCTTAGCCTCATGTTTTTTAATTAATGTTTAAATCTTGTGTTCCATAATTAAAGTGAATAAAAAATGTAAATATAAATATAACTTTTTCTCTCTTCTGAAAACATATATAAAAATTAGTAAAAAATGTTAAAAAATATCAAAACATTTTTTTGTTGATGTTTCGATATTTTATATTAAATGTTACAACACATATTAAATGTAACAAAAAAAAAAAAAAAACCGATGTTACATAGGGTTTCCAGGGGTTTTCACAACTCAAGTGGGTTTTCATTTTAACCTTACCATATATATATATGTCACACCTCGACTAGCACAATGCGGAAGCGTAAAACGGGAATGTAATAGACATCTCTGGTATCAACACATTGTTTATAAGGAAACATTACAAACTAATTTACAATATATTACAACTCATTGTTCTATTATTGTTTTACAGTCTAGGCGATACAAACAAAACTGGTTCATTAACTATACGTTCTTACTACTAACACCCTTGCCTATATTCACATAACATCAACCACACACTTCAGGCAAGTAACAGATCACAAAATTACTCCGATTTAGGTACACCTGAAAAGCAGTTTAAAACGGGTCAACTACTAGAGTTGGTGAGTTTCACGAGTTTCAATAAAACAGTAATGAGTATTTACAAGTCAACACTTGTAATCAGGAAATAAGTATGTATGTATGTAAATGATGTAATTATGCTAAGCTACAGTGAAGCCTTGACTGTATGTGCTGCGTGCATCCATTTCCCACGCTCCATCAACCACTGTGGCCCCTTTCCGCCCACAACATGCCCCGGTAGCTATGTCTAACACTACATAGCCTATTTGTATAGATATGGTCATGTGCAAACGGCGCTATGTGACACGGCAATCAGGCCGATTCCGTTTGGGTTTGTCAAACCAATAGTACTATTCACAAGCCACAGGCTCGAAGTTAATCACTATGATCATGGGGACTTTCGTGTGTTAGCACTCAGATAATTCACATCAATACATATGTCAGGTATGTATATATAATCAAACTTGCTTTTCATCCCAAAAGTTCGTAAAACAGTTTAAAAGTGGGGTCACGAAACTCACGATTTAGTAGATAATCAGTACTGTATCAGCTCGTGGTTTGTTCGGTACGCTATCAGTAGTTCCTATAATCAATATTATAATAATATTAATATTTTAATATTATTATAATCTCACTACTAATCTGGGCTGTATAACTAATCTGGGTGTAGCTGGAACGCCCACAAAGTGGCAATAGGCTTAGGTTGGATGTTGTTCAATGTCTAATACTTAGAACTGAACTTGGCTCAGATTCCCGTTTTCCCAGCTGGGCCAAGGTGTTCGTTTACGCGTTCAGAAAACAGTTATGGAAAAATAAACTTGGGTAAATGTATTGGTTAATAACATGATTAAGTTATAAAGAAGGATCACATACTGGGGTCCCGGATTAGCCACGGGGCCCGTTTTCGTTTATTCAGTTTGTTTTAAAAAGAAACGCGCACAATCCACCCGGATTGTCCAGGTTTCTCATAGAAAAGTTCGTTTTCACTTAATTAGTCCAAAAATATGATTTTTGATCACTCTTGGTGTTTTGATATTCCCGCAGATTCACTAGTAACGAACTTGCCGGTTTTTATAAAAACTGAATTTGTTTAATATTCAGATTAGCATAATTAATTAACCGTTAATCATTAGATTATGAAATTTAACCACTTATCAATTAAATTATGTAGATTTTTATAAAAATATTTCTGGAATTTATTTACTGATTTATTAATTTATAAAAATTCATTTTATCAGCTATATTTCGCTTGAAAATCGTCCGTTTACCCCGAACAATTTCCAAAAATTCCACAAAAATTCCTGAATACTCAAATCATGTCCCAAAACAACCTGTATCAATTCCAGAAGGTAAAAAGCTTGTGCAATATTCTTTTCGGCCCAAATTCGGCTGTAAAAATTCACACGAACGAAAATAAACAAAACACCTTTAAACTTCTCCAAATGATCCCAAAATTTATATGTGATCAAAATACATTAAATCTGAGTTCCCAGAAAAATTTCATAATTTTTGAAGTATTTTATCTATTTTTCCAAAATAAACGTCCCAATTCGGTAATAAATTCACCAAATATTCTCGGATGGTCGAAAAATTACCAAATTTGAACAGAGGCTCATTGACATGGTCCCTGATGTTCCTGAAAAATTTCAGGTACTAAAAATATGCACATCACAACCTTAACCTAAATAGCCCGTAAGCGAGTGTTTTGGCATTACCTTAGCGGGTTTGGCTCGTTTCCGACTTTTTAATCAAGTTTTCAGGTTCTTGTGCTTCTAATAAAGCTAGGTAAAAGTCCCATATCACAAACCAAGAAATTTTTCATCAACATAATAGCCCTTAACTTAGGGTTTCGGCTAGTGCATAAAAACGAACTTTTGAACCGTAAAAACGTCGTTTCAACCCTTTAATCCGTATTTATGGCCAAAAACACTATCAAAACAGGTTCCTTACCGTGTTTATGATCAAAACATGTTTATGGACTATTTTTAGTATTTTTACACGGTTAGGAATGATTTTTAGTAACCAAGACATGTTTTTATGGTATTAAACAAGTTTAAACAAGTACAAAATCTACTTATTTAAGCCCCTTACCTTAGGGTTTGAAGGTTTTCTGGCTGGAACAGAGCTTATGTCCAGAGTTTTCAAGAAATAATGTTGAAAATATCTTGGATCTAGTTTAAATGTGAAAGAATAAAAAGGGGGGGGGGGTGGCTGCTGGCCGATCGGAAGTCCATGGGCCCATTTTGGTCCAAGTTTCTGATTTCTCAAGCCCAAATACGAAAAACCCGGTCCAAATTTAGTTCGGGTTCGGTTTTTGGCGCAAAAAGCTTATCGGGTGCGTTAAACAGCGCGAAAACGAGTGTTTTTCGGCTAGTTTTATGTAAAATTATAAAAGCATACTATATGTTTGTAAAAATCAAAAATATTTTCACGGATCGCTTAAAACATTTCAAATAAGTGTTTGGTAAGTCTTTTTCGGCTTAACGGATGATACAATGCTTGGTTTGTAACTATCTTTCGCGTTTAATTCTATAGCGGGTAATTAAACGAGCATGTTTTCGTTTAACTTGTTTGCTATCAAACTAAGACCATATTTCTAATATTTTAGCTTGTATAGATCGTATATCACTTATAAATGGCCCCCCGAGATATCTGGGTCATAACCCGACCCGTTCGGTTAATCGTTTGTTTGTTACGCAAAAGACGTTTATTTGCTTGATCGGTAAATACGTACCGAGGTGTACCTTGTTTTGGCTCAAACGTCATATATATATATATATATATATTATATGTATATGTTTTTTTTAATAGGATGTAATAAAGAATAATACCCTTTATGAGCATAAATATATGTCATATATATTCTTTATAAACTCATTAAAAAAGAGAAACAAAATGGCCAGTAACACTAATAGACTTTATTACTACTATGCATACTCCAAACATAGGAGCAATTAAATAGGATCCACACACGGTTGAGAAAAAAAATAATATTAAAAAGAAAATAAAAGCATAACAAACCGTTGGTTTACTGTTTAATTACCAAAAAAAAAAAAAACACGAAGTGGAAAACCAAATATCAAACTTTACACATGCTCTAGAAAAGAGACTGAATTTGTTTTAAAACAATAAACGGTTGTCTTAAAATCTATTTTAATCTTGTAGGAAACCGTTCATAAAATAAACTAAAACTGAAAATTTTATTAACAATAATCCATATTACAATACAAGTATAAGAAAGAAAATTACAATACAGAAACTAGATTACAAAAGATTAGAAAGAAATAGCAAAACGAGCAACAAGATGGCTGAGGCACGTGTCAAACACGTTTCCCTTAAAACAGATTTTCGGGCCACCCAGGTGAACCCGTCTGTTTCCCAGGGTACAACAGCCTAAGCAGATTATACTGCCAGGATTAGCCTAGCACCTGAACTATACCTGAAACAAGAGCACGCAAGGTCAAAAAGTCGGGAAATACTTTTGGTTGTGTGTGAGATTGCATGAACAATATTTTTCTCTTCTACCAAAAAAAATGACCCAAGGCTTATGGTAGTATATATACATGATCCATGTCCCAACCAAAAGTCTTGAGTTAATACACCATTAACTCTAAGAGTTAAATTGAATTTGAATGCAATACTTATGAGATTTTAGTAATTCAATTAACTCTTACAACCTATTGATTTCCCATTCATATAATACATTTAGTAATAATAATTATATAACAATAACTATTATACAATAATTATATTACTAAATTTCCAACAAAATCATTATCAAAACATTAAGGCTGATTAAAGTTTAAACTATTGTTTTCCCAATAGAATCATCTGTGTTTGAATGGTCCTGATGAAGTTCTAGCCAAAGAGATGAAGACCAAGTGAAATGGGGGTCTTGGTCTAATACCCTAACTGAAGAGACCAACACCGACTTTGGACTTAACCCGTAATGATCAGGTGGGTTCCGTCTTTGGTTATAGACTTTATGCAATTTTGGTTCTTGGGTCGGGACGGGTTTTACCTAGTTTGGTTCGGCTTCAACATTCGGCTCACACTATTAACGTTGTCACATTAGGTAATCATATAGAACTATGCAAGTAAGGTAGAGTGTTGATAATGTTGATCAAGTGCTATTAACTCTTCATATTACTATTTGTGTTTGAAGTGTTCCTTATCAAGGATAATATATCTGTATTACCATCCACCTCTCACGAGGCATAATTGTGTTTATAAGGCATTATATACTTTAGCTTGGACTATATATTGCAGCCTTGAGCTACTCGTAATGACATATTTGATTGTGTCTCATTCTCAGTTTAAGTTCACGCATTACGAGATGCCCAGATCTCTCAAATTACTGCTCTGATACGAACTTGTAACACCTCAAACCAGGGGTGTGGCAATCGTTGGGTTTACGTACATACACAACATAGTTCTTAAACTTGAGTTAAGACATAGACGAATCGAGTGGAATAAAATGTCATTACAATACTTGTCCAACTATGAACTGGAGATCCTTAATTAAAACATAAATCGAAACAATAGCATAGAAAACATCAGTCCCAGGTAGGCAGCCCGCTCCAATACCACCTAGCCCAAACGTCCTCCGAAAGGAGCTACACTTTACCTAGTACGCATACTAAAAGTTAGCGTCGCTAAGTGAGTTCTAGCTTTACTTACTATAAAATAAAAAGGGATTTAAAACGCTAATCTTTTTTTTTATAAACCATTCATAGAACTCAAAAAGTAATATGTGCAAAAATGTAAAAATGAGTTATCGATTATGCAGGCATAAGCGACTTCAAGTAGACGTTAACTAATCTACTCTACATCATCTCTGTGATTTTTCAATCGAGAGTTGCTCCATTAATATTCTTTTGAATGGAAAATATCACAGGTACAACAAGCGTTTCACCAGTTCAAAAGTAATGATCACCTTTTACACACAATTCTCTAGAAGTCTATATCAAGTTAGTGATCACCTGCTACGTTTCACAAACCTCAAGAGTTAATGATAAGATCTCTCTCACAAATCACCAAACAAGTATGGTGAGCCCCTCAAAATCTTCTCACTAAACCAAGGTAGTGATCACCAAATGATTACAACACAAGAATGAACCTGATGAAAGTTGTACAACTCTTCTATTAGTCTCTTCTTCTTGATCACTTCTATTTGTCTCTTCTTCTTGATCTCTTCTTGAATTTGATAATTGAATATGAAGGAATAGAGAGATATATCTTAGAAAAGTATATTGAATTGTTAGAGCTAAACAGTTGAGGAAATAGGTTGGCTATGACTTGAATTTATAGACTCAAAAAGCAAGACCGAGGAAGATGAAATCCCATCCGGCGGTCACTTCCATGGTCATCTAATGACCTCGAATGATGTGGTCCACTTCTTTGGTTTTGGATTTTGAATGCTATGAATTGTCAAGTCAACCTTTTCAATCCCATTTACTTTTTCTCAGGCCAAATATTAAGATCTTTAGAAACATTTTTGATTTACAGAAGTGTATGATTTTTCCTTTTATATTTTGTAAAGGTGTTATGATGCTTTTCTTTGTATCTTGGCGCCTTTTATCAGTTTTATTTATTTATTTATTTATTTATTTATTTATTTATAAATTTTAAGAGGCTTTGTCTTATATCATATTAATGCTAAAGCCTAAGTCGACACTCTATCACAACACGTCAATTTATCATGACTAACATGCATTCAGACAATTCGTACCATAATTAATAAACACCAGTCTAAATTTCAACATAAAACAACACGCATCGAGTCATCAATGATACTGCGCATGCTTTAAGATTTCATTATAATTTTTAAGATTTCATTACAAGGTTTCTCGTACTTCTCATTTGAAATTCAAATGATCTTATAAAACATTTTGTTATATTTGAATTTTTATAAAAATTTAACCAAGGATTTATAAAATACTTTTGGGAAGCATCATGGATTCACGAAATCTCATTTTTATAAGTCATGCTATTTTTTTAAGAGGTTGATTTACGAAAAATCATTTTAAGAGGTTGATTCACGGAAATCTCAAAATATATTCGTGTGGTAGATTAATGAGTAACCTAGTTAATATTTAAGACTTAATGGTTTGTAGACTTGGATGATCCTTTTAGATGCCACGATTGAGTTTGCTGCTTATTATAAGTTATATAAGATGATTCATTAATTGTATATGCACATGTATGCGGTATATATAACTATCCTAAATAAACAAGTAATATTGCAAGTTACATAATGTTGATCTTTATTAATAAAACAAGCCATAATTAGTTAAAATTAAATTTAAAGCATTTTAATCCCAACACTTTCTCCCTTTTTGATAATGACGAAATATTGTAACTTGTATCCTAGCGTAAACTATAAAGATGATTACATTAACAAGATCTTTGGATCTTCTTGTTTTTCTCTTTTTACCAATATAAAAAAAGAACCCCAACCCCCCCCCCCCCCCTCCCAAAAAAAAAGGAAAACCTTTTGCCTTAAAACCCAAATTTAGTACACAAGCAAAAAAGATCATGAGAAACTTTGGAGAAAACCATTTTTGAAACAAAAAAATTTATTCTTTAATTTTACTTTACTTTTCATTCTTCTTATTTCTAATTAGTTAAAAAAAAAAAAAACTAACAGGTTACACATATACAACTCGTAAGCTATATATATACCTCATATGAGGTCCATATGAAACTTAGTGAGCTACATATTGTTTTTAACTTTTTAACAATACTAACCTTATAATTAAAATAAAAGAAAAAATCAAAAAAGAATTTGATTGATTGTTAGTAGTTTGCTCTCTTTTCTCTTCTCTATGATTTTCTCAAGAACTCTATATAGCATAACAAATTTTGTAGAGAAAATGACAAAATAGCCATTTTGACCACTCACATATCTAGACTAACCACCTTTCCTCAAAAATGCAGAAAATGGCAATCCAAAATGGCTATTCAATCTTGTCATTTTCTTGATCATGAAGCATGTCAAGATCGACAAACAATAGCAAATGATCATAAAAAAGATTAATGTTACAAAATTTTGGTGATGCAATGACCATCAATAAAGAAGTTCCTAAACATACAAGATATTATCCAAGAACTAGCCAAAACAAACCTAAAATGTTCTTAAAAACTTACCAAGGCCAAAACGTACATGCCACCACATTATATTGTCTAAAAACCAACGCACCATGCAAATTTTTTGTTAAGGTTACAACCATATCGAATAAGTGTTTGTGAGAAAGGATACAATCTGAACCTGCATTTTTGTGACTTCATTTCACAAAACTGGACATAAATACATTGGATGAGTGTATGCATACAACTGCTTGATCGATAAAATGTCTATGTGAGAATTGTTTGATGTATTGAAAATTATATGAATGTGTGAATATGATATAAACATATGAATATTAATAGGATAGGATTTTATTTAATTTAGTCATAAGACTTTGGCTTCCAACTTTAGCTAAAGGTGATGATTACAACTCCCACATTTTATAGTTTAGCAGATCTATGTGTTTTTCTATAATGTTTTAAAAATTATTACTTTATGCATTGGCTGATTGTTAGGATCGAGTATTGATGCTTTCAACGATCTATGATTTCACTGTGGTCCACCACAGTGAATGAAATGATATAAAGAACAAGCATAAACATATTTATTGTCATATTTTGTATCAAGTACAAAATCAACGAACAAAGAATTTTCAAGATTGGAAATCAATACATGAAGGTGATGATGAATTAATTACATTCAAGTAAAAGTCCCAAGTGGAAGGCAATACGCTTAGAGAAATCTGGATCTTTTGCATTCTGCAGAAACACCATTAGCAAAGCGTTTGTGATCGTTGCAGTAGTTGTAAATCATGTGCTTGCTTTGCACCCACCTAATCCTGTTTCGCCCAGCCGCGTCAATTCCTTGTGTTCTCCATGCCTGGTTGTCATTTACAGAGCTTGTAGACTTTGAGTTAGGCCCAACCTTATCCGCATTCGCATTGAATTTCCTGTAGTAAGCGGTGAAAGGTGCCTTTGTCCAGTCAGTTTTGACACGGCCACCTTGGGTCGCCCAGTCATCCGCATTCCACAGGCTCGCGTACACCCTCATTGGTTGGGTTTTGGGAAATGGAACTCCAGCAGCCTCATGGTTATTAAACACCCTGACAGGTATGCTATCAATCAAGAAACTGCAACAAAAAATATTCAAGATCAGTACTCATGAGCTATATAATCATGCATATTTTCACTAATACATATACCTAGAACTAATGTGAGACTTACATGATTCTTTGTGCGTTCCATACAATGGTGTATGTGTGGAAGGCCGCGGTTGGGTCAAACCATAGGTGAAATTGTTGTTCCTTATCTCCTTTCCCTTGTGAGTATACGTTAGTGTGGATCGTGTAAGGGCTGCCTGTGGTGTTGCCCAAGAACTCGAAGTCTATCTCATCATGTCCAGCCCCTTGTGATGATAACTGACGTCATTAATATTTACCAATTAGTCATGCATTAGTGAGTGAACATAAAGTTAAAAGATAGATACAAAAGGTTAAATTGTGGATTGGAGTACTCACATAGAACGTGGTGACAGTCCCAGCGGAGTTTCCGGGTACTAGTTTGAGCTGCATGTCGAACCTTCCGAAGAGGTACTCGTGCTTGGACCGGAAACCCGACCCGGAATATTGATCAAGTGAAAGTGAGAGATCCTGACCACCGTTGGAGATTTTAGCACGTTCGCCTCCGAAAGTGATGTCCATTTCATCGTAAAAGCTCCCGGCAGAGGCGGCTATAATCATGCATGAGATTGTTAAAGCAACCGCACAAGCTCTTGAGTTTGAATAGCTTGAATGTCCCATCATATATTATTTTCAAGCAGAACTACAAATTTGAGAGAAGAGAAGAATTGATCGAATGAGATGTGATGGTTTTATGTTTAAGTGATTGTTTATATAAATCTGAAATTTACCATAGGAACCATCCTGGTTGGTGGTAAAGAGGTGACTCCACCGAAAAATTATTAAACGACACCCATTCACGCGTGCCAATTAATATATTCTCCGGGTGCAATGACAACAATTATTGTTTTGTGTTTCTCATATATTCATTTTCGATCTTTAATGAAACTTCCTTCCAAAATCCTAGATAAAATAGCTTCGATATTTAATTTTCGTACATAAAAGTTTTGTATATTTTTCCACATATACTCTATTTTTATTTTTATTTTTATTTTGGATGGCTCCACATAAATTCTATTGATGAAATAAATAAAATAATATACGAATTCGGACGTTTAGTGATTACACCAATTCAATGAGGCTACTTCTAATTGATTCAATACATTCTGTGATTTTAGCTTAATTCATCGGACATTTAGTAAATCTGTGTCACCATTTCTGATTTAAGGGTTTCTTTTTCTGTTTCAAGTGTTTCTAGTTGATCAATAAATGAACGTTTATCAAAGACCACAATGCAACCTAACACTTTTAATTGACTTATACCGCTGGTTTCTTTCATGTGTTTTCTATATAAGGGGTTGACTTTAATTAGTTGACGAGAAGTTGGGAATATGAATTGTAGTGGCCGGCCACACTCTCATTTATTGCATGTTAAATTGTCATAAATGTTTCTTTTTGAAATATAAGACATATCGTACCAATTGTATCCATTCTTATGGCCTAACATGTGTATTCATGAACTTAATGTTCCGTAGATGAATTCAACGAGTATTACCGAGTGCTGAATCTCACAATGGAGATATAAGGGAATCGCAACCTATTCAAAAGCAAACTTCAAAAAGAAAAGTAAAATAAAAAGTAGGTTAGACAACCCTATGCAGGGGCATTAGATTCGACTAGATCCAATTTGACTCGCTTTAAGAAGGATTGGAGTGGAGAACAAATTGGAGATTTGAATTTAGAGCTTTGGTTGTTCAAAAAGCTCTGTTTGAGGATTAATGCTTTCTTGTTTGTGGATTGATCGGAAGAAGCAATGACATAAAAATTGGCATTCACATGCCTAAGGAAGAGACAGATTACCTGCCGCAAATTCACTAGATTTATCATATGATTTATCGCATGAGTCAAGTAGGAGAGTCTAGAGATCAAATGACGCCCAGGGCGTGGATTCGATCGTCGGTGTTGATCAAGACTCTTTTTAGACAACGGTTGGATATGAGTAGTTCATCATGGGTGGGGGTTGAAGGCAAGGGAATCTATCCCGACTTATGGGGTGTTGTCGTTGAAGAAAACCAAACTAGGGTTTCTTTTCCGAGACTGAAACTTTGGGGATGAATTGTATCCTTTCAATGGTGGAAATCTATCTATCACAGAAAAACGGATGGGTTGGGCCTATATTTCTATCCTCGAGTTCCGTCTCAAGCCATATGAATGAGTGCCTTTGGCGACGGTTCATTAGGGTTATGATATATTGATAAATACACATATTTTCCTCGTATAGTTTGTATCATTTTTAATTGTTTTTAGTCTATTTTCGTTTAGAGCTTGCATACTACTAACATATTTGAATGTTGTAGGTCTTGAGAGTATAACACAGCTGAAAGAGCGGAAAAGAAGCTAAAACGTTCTAAAAAGGAGAGCTGGGATGAACTAGGGTTGAACCAGACCAGATCAAATGAAAAACCGAACCAAGGGGACCTGGTCGCCACGCGACCAGGATGGAGACCCACGCCGCGTGGTAGTTTGTGTGTTTTTGACTTCTGGGCACGCCGCCACACATGGCCACAAGTTTGATGCTTGTCGCCGCGACGCGACGAGACCTATTTTCTAGAATATTCCATCGTTTTGAGGGGGTTTGAGCCCTAAATCGTTATAAAAGCATCCTTAACCTTAACCCTAAAGGGGGGCATGAACCAGAAGCTGCCAAAGATGAAAATTAAAGTCAGTATTGCATATTTTGGAGCTTTTGGAGAGTAGAAATCATCCGGTAAAGTGCCTAATCAAAAGAGATCGAAAATTTACGGGTTTTATCATCTTTAACCTTTCAGTTTTTATTTTTATCCGATATTCAACATGACTATTATTATTGTTTTTTTTTATTTTAAGATGTTAGGCTCAACTTATATTAATGCCTAGGCTTTATGATAAACCTTTGTTAAAGTTGGATTTTATCTGGATTTTGATTTTTTTTATGGTTTTATGAATCAAATAAAAATTGATTTTATTTATTCAATGTATATGTATGCCTGGTTTTATTTGATAATTTTTATTGTTTCACGGAGTCTTTGGTGATTGCTTCATATGATAAGATTCTGTTAGGTCATTTACTGTGTGTTCTTGACTAGTTTATGACTGATTTATAATAAGATCATAGAAACAAAATAATTGTTTTATTCAAATAAATTAAAGTGTGCTGCTAATCTAAAAGGTTGTAAGGTAATAATTTATTTGATAGATCTTGGTTGATTAAGATTGCTAGATTTAGTTCTTCGTAAAGAGTTCGTCTAGGTTTGATTTCTCAGCTTTGTCTATTAATATCGAATGAATTTATTAAATTGTCTTTGATTTCTGCGTTGTAAGGTAGGATTTCATTTAAATGTACTCGTTCATAATTAATTAGATAACCGTAAGGAAGTCCAATATCAAAGCTGGTGTTTTTAAGAACTTAATAGAAATCTATATGTGTCTTTTTGAGAAGGGTCAGGGGTCCTGTTCGGGTTTTCTTTAAGTGACTATTTTAAAATCTTGGTTCCATAACTTAGCATTTTCCAACCATTTAATAATTGATGCATTTAGGATTCTAGCCTAGGTGATTGTTTGTCATCATCTGAATTAAATCCAAAATCTAAGTTTAGCAGTTTTAGTTTTATTAATTAGTTTTAATATTAGTTTAATTTAAGTTTCAATAACACCCTCCTTTAAATAATAAATAATTTAATAGTCGTGTCAGTTACTAGAGTCTAATTTAGATAGTTTAAGTAATTAAAAGAGTCTCGTGGGTTCGATATCCAGACTTTCTTAGCTTTACTAGAGTCGATTGGTTCCCTTGCCAGTTAATAGTTTAGTCGAGTTTTAGAGAGGCTAGAGTATTACTTAGTGTCTAGATTGGATTAATTTAGTTAATAATTATTAGACTACTTTTAGCATATCAGGTTGCTTTGAAGGGGAATCAATTATTCGTTGGGTTACATAGGGTGGGTTTTGTTGAAAACACAAAGTACAATGCTACGACATTTAAAGCGAGATTTCATTCATCCGAAGAATTATTTTTAAAATTATGGTAGATATAAATGCCAAATTTGAACGCCTTTAAGTAGGTAACGACGGGGGATACAAAATGACTTTCATGCTGCTACAAAAATGCACATCCGTGATTCATCAACTAGCAACCGTTAATGTTCTCGACGAATATGATGAATATTTAGCTATGTCTGATAGAACTTCACGTGAATGCCTAGAATATTTTTGCAATGCGATTATTAAGTTATACGGCATAAAGTTTCTACAAAGGCCAACTAGCCACGACATTGCATGTTAATATGCCACACATGAAGTTAGATAGAGGCTTCCAAGGATCAGTAGCATCGATTGTACATATTTTTTTGGAGAATGTGCCCGACAAGTTTACGAGACCAGTTTATGAGAGGTGATCATAAACGACCAACATTCATGCTTGAAGCGTTGGCATCGAATGATTTGTGGATTTGGCGTTCATACTTTGGCGATCACAGTTCAAACAGTGATATCAACATTCTACATCAATCCTCATTATTCAATAACGAAATGCATAATGGAACTGCACCAAGGTGCCCATTTGTGGTCAAAGGAAGACAATACAAACGCGAATATTATCTTCTTAATGGCATTTACCCGTCTTGCAAGGAGGCTTTGAGGGTGGGCAATGTGGGCGTCCGGTCAGGACACTTTTTTCAGGGGCACAGATAGATTTAAAAAATCCTATATATATATATATATATATATATATATATATATATATATAGGGTAAGGATCATAAGAAAACCCTTGGCAAATTGAGAACTTTGAGAACCATTTTGAACCACAAAAAAAATCTCTAAAAAAATATTTAAAAAATTATAAAACAAAAAATTTTAAAAAAGTAAAAAAACCAAAATTCTTATATTTCATTCTGGTTTCATTAAAAAAAACCAAATTTTTTTATTTGTAGTATACCTATACACGTATGTATGCTTTCATTTAATCTCTAATTTACGTAATGTACACATATGTACATTATCATTTACCTTAAATTATGCATATGTGTATAAAATAACATATGTGTACATATATGTACATATATGCATAATTTAACTAAACTGAGAAATTTTTTTTTCGTTATTCTTTTTAATTCATACTATACCTATACACATATATATACTTTCATTTAATCTCTAGTTTACGTAATGTACATATATGTACAATATCATTTACCTTAAATTATACATATGTGTATAAAAAAACACATGTGTACATATTATACATATATGTATTTAGCTAAACCGAGAATTTTCTTTTTAGAAACCAGGATGATAAATAAGAATTTTGGTTTTTTTACTTTTTTTATTTTTGTGTTTTTTTTGTTTTATGATTTTTTATATTTTTGGGTTTTTTGTTGTCCAAAATGGTTCGCATAGTTCTCAATTCCCAAAAGGTTCTCACATGATCCTGATCCTATATATATATATAGAGAGAGAGAGTGAGGATCAAGAGAAAACTCACCTTTAGAGAGAAAATTAAAAAACTCCTAAAAACTCTTAAAGAATTATTTTTAATTAAAAATAAAAAAATATTTTCAAAATTCTGTTTTAGCCATTATTCTTATATTTTCTTATATTTCACTCGAAAAATATAAAAAAAACAAAAAAAAAACCCGCTGTAATGCACATACGTATTACTGTGCGATAACGTTGTATTACACATGTGTATTACTATGTATTTTTGAGTTTAATAGTGTTTTATTGCATATATTCAATATTTGTGTATTGTATATGTGTAGTAGTGTTGTATTATATGGAAAAAAAAATAATAAAATAAAAGTCGATGTGGTGCACATGTGCGTTAATGTTGTATTACACATACGTACTAATGTGTATTCGATGTTTGTGTTAGTCTTATATTGCATATATACAATAGTGTGTATCAAATATGTGCAATAGTGTTGTATTCTGTGTAGTAGTGTTGTATTCTATGTAATACAAACACTTTTACATATATGCAATGCACACTATTACACATGCGCACTATACCGACGAGGTTACCGACAAGTTTTTTTTTTTGAACCAATAACAACATATAAGAATAATGGGAAAAAAAAGAAACTTCAAAATTTTTTTTTTTAAAAAGTTAAAAATAGTTTTTTAGAAGTTTTTAGGAGTTTTTAAGTTTTCTTTTTAAGAGGAGTTTTCACTAGAACCCACCCCTATATATATATATATATATATAAAACTCTAGAACCGGGTTCTAGAGTTTTATATATATATATATATATATAGGGGTGGGTTCTAGTGAAAACTCCTCTTAAAGAGAAAACTTAAAAATTCCTAAAAACTATTTTTAACTTTTTTTTGAAGTTTCTTTTTTTTTTCATTATTCTTATATGTTGTTATTGGTTCAAAAAAAAAACCCCTTGTCGGTAACCTCGTCGGTATAGTTCGCATGTTGTATTGCATAGAATACAACACTATTGCACATATTTGATATACACTATTGTATATATGCACTATAAGACTAATACACACATTGACTACACATTAGTACGTATGTGTAATACAACATTAACGCACATGTGCACCACATCGACTTCTATTTTATTATTATTTTTCCATATAATACAACACTACTACACATATACAATACACAAATATTGAATATATGCAATTAAACACTATTAAACTCACAAATACATAGTAATACACATGTGTAATACAACGGTATCGCACAGTAATACGTATGTGCATTACAGCGGGTTTTTTTTAATTTATTTTTATTTATTTTTATTTTTTTCGAGCAAAAGGTAAAAAAATATAAGAATAATGGCAAAAACAGAAATTTGAAAATAATTTTTTATTTTTAAATAAAAATAATTCTTTAAGAGTTTTGAGTTTTTAAGTTTTCTCTCTAAAGATAAGTTTTCTCTTAATCCTCTTCCTATATATATATATATATATATATATATATATATATATATATATATAGGGAGAGGATTAAGAAAGAACTCCTTATTAAAGAGAGAACTAGAGAACTAATAAAAAAATATTTTTAATTTAATTAAAAAAATATTTTTGAATTTTTGTTTTTACCATTATTCTTATATTTTGTTACCATTTACTCGAAAAAAATAAAAAAATGAAAAAAATAATAATAAAAAAACTCGTTGTAGTGCACATATGTAATACATCGACTTTTTTTATTGCATATGTGCACTAGTGTGTATGTTGATATATGCAATAGTGTTCAATAGCATATATGTAATTTTTTGTATTGTATTAGTGCAATAGTGTTATATTATATCCATAAATACAAATAAATCAATATAGTGCATATGTGAATTAGTGTTGTATTACGTATATGCGATAGTGTGTTTTGAGTAAAATTATTAGTGTTGTATTTGCATATATTCAATAGTGTGTATTGTATAATGCAATTGTGTTGTATTACATGTAATAAAACACTATTGTATATATGTAATACACATTAGTGCACATATGCATTACATTAACCGTTTTTTTAAAGAACAATATCATCTTATTAGAAGGAGAAAAGAAAAAAATCACAAAATATTTTTTAAAAAAAGTTAAAAATAATTTTTATTAGTTATTTAGTTCTCTCTAGATCCCACCCTATATATATATAAAGGGTAAGGTTAAAAAAAAACCCACTTGAGTTGTGAAAACTCTAGAAACTCATTCTCAACCACATGTTTTTAATTAAAGTTTAAATCTTATGGTCCACAATTAAAGTGAATAAAAAATGTAAATATAAATATAACATTTTCTCTCTTCTGAAAACATATATAAAAATTAGTAAAAAAATATTAAAATATAGCAAAACAATTTATTTTTTAGTTTTCGATGTTTTGTATTAAATGTTACAACATATATTACTTGTGTAAAAAAAGAAAAAAAAAACGATTTTACATAAGGTTTTCACGGATTTTTCACAACTCAAGTGGGTTTTCATTCTATACTTCCCCTACACACACATATTTTTTGAATACCCGAACTAATATAAGCCCGCTATTTTATTTTACTCAGTCGTTTATGGGCCCAATTTTTTAAAATTACCCACAAACTCATTCTAATTCCTAGATTTTGTTACTGCTATGCTATTGCTGTAACTTTAATCGCCGTTTGAAAAAAAGTAGTTTACATTATATAGCTCGTTAAGGCTTAAGGGCGTATTTTTTCAAGCTCGACCGGGGCATCGGAATTCTACGAGACACCACTGCCGTCTTGGTCTATTTTCTTAAAAGCTTTTTCATATCCGGCCATTGATAAAGAAAAAAAAGTTCAAGAAGTTAAAAGAATTAGTGAGAAATGACATGAGCGAGCCTTTGCTGTTTTAATTTTTTCTTTTTTATTATGTATTTTAGTTTCATACTTAATTTATGTATTTAAAATATGTTGCTTTTTAATTAAATTTTATTGTTTCACATAACCAGAAAATTCAGTTTCTTAATTTCAATCTTTTTTTATTTTATTTCACTTATAATACTCTTTACATAATAGGAAATTCAGGGTCTCAACTTTAAAAGATTGGGGGAATGAAATGGATGTGGGAATGGAATGGACAAATGAATGGAATAAATCATTACCATTCATTGTCGTGTTTGGTTACCATGTAGGAATGTAATGATCATCATTTAATTATTATTATTATTATTATTATTATTATTATTATTATTGCTACTACTACTATTAATATTATTATTATTATTACTATTAGTAATAATAACATATAATAATAAATATTAAATATATGTATTAATAATATGAATATTCATATTAACTCATTTTTAAGACTTGCGCGTTTTAACGAGACCATTAAACGGATAAAAACAATTATAAAAATGTTATACCACGTATGCATGCTATGAAGCATTGAGTCACCAAATAATAATACTAATATCATTAATACAATAATAAGTCTAATATAGTAATTGCTATATTATAATATACAAAAATAATGATAATATAATAAAATTAATAATAATAATATAATAACCTTGATAATGTAATAATAATTATAATATAAAAATAAATCATAATATATTATGATTATTATTATTATTATTATTATTATTGTTATAATTATTGATTCCATTCTTTAAAGAAATAAAAAAAAACACCTATACCTTAAAGAATGAAAATCCTATATTTGAAAAGAATTTCATTCGTTGTAGAATGGTTCATTTCATTATCACATGACAACCAAACATGATTTTTTCTATTTATTTGGAATGAACCATTTCATTCCATCATTTATTCCTTTATACCAAACGCCACCTTACATTATCTTCTTTTCATCTCAAATACTTTGGTGACTCATACCCGAATCCACATCCCACAAGGGGTATCCAGGCACTGTGGTGGTGTTCTCCTTGGTGAGTACTAACCGGACAAAGAGTACACAAGGTTGCGCCAATCACCCTACAGTGAATTTTAGTTGTTTAAAAGAGAAAAAAAAAAGAAAACTGAAAAAAAGTAAGTAAAGTTAGCAAATGTTAATAAGGGTCTTCCTCAGTTCTATACAAAAAGTATATTTCTCAAGACGTGTGGAAGCATGTATTTTGCATATTCGTGGAACATCACAGCCAATAATAGTTTGTTTTTTTAAAGGAAAAATGTGAATGTTTAATGCAATAATTGGTCTTCTGGATGGCAGCTGGCACACGTAAACGGTGTCTTTAATCATTTTTCGGTGGAGGCACCATTTTGATTTCCTTCCCCACCAACAAGGATGGTTCCCATGGCAAATTTCCTCCTATATATATAAACTATCACTTAACATAAAACCATCACATCTCATTCGATCAATTCTTCTCTTCTCTCAAATTTGTAGTTCTGCTTGAAAATAATATATGATGGGACATTCAAGCTATTCAAACTCAAGAGCTTGTGCAGTTGCTTTAACAATCTCATGCATGATTATAGTCGCCTCTGCCGGGAGCTTTTACGATGAAATGGACATCACTTTCGGAGGCGAACGTGCTAAAATCTCCAACGGTGGTCAGGATCTCTCACTTTCACTTGATCAATATTCCGGGTCGGGTTTCCGGTCCAAGCACGAGTACCTCTTCGGAAGGTTCGACATGCAGCTCAAACTAGTACCCGGAAACTCCGCTGGGACTGTCACCACGTTCTATGTGAGTACTCCAATCCACAATTTAACCTTTTGTATCTATCTTTTAACTTTATGTTCACTCACTAATGCATGACTAATTGGTAAATATTAATGACGTCAGTTATCATCACAAGGGGCTGGACATGATGAGATAGACTTCGAGTTCTTGGGCAACACCACAGGCAGCCCTTACACGATCCACACTAACGTATACTCACAAGGGAAAGGAGATAAGGAACAACAATTTCACCTATGGTTTGACCCAACCGCGGCCTTCCACACATACACCATTGTATGGAACGCACAAAGAATCATGTAAGTCTCACATTAGTTCTAGGTATATGTATTAGTGAAAATATGCATGATTATATAGCTCATGAGTACTGATCTTGAATATTTTTTGTTGCAGTTTCTTGATTGATAGCATACCTGTCAGGGTGTTTAATAACCATGAGGCTGCTGGAGTTCCATTTCCCAAAACCCAACCAATGAGGGTGTACGCGAGCCTGTGGAATGCGGATGACTGGGCGACCCAAGGTGGCCGTGTCAAAACTGACTGGACAAAGGCACCTTTCACCGCTTACTACAGGAAATTCAATGCGAATGCGGATAAGGTTGGGCCTAACTCAAAGTCTACAAGCTCTGTAAATGACAACCAGGCATGGAGAACACAAGGAATTGACGCGGCTGGGCGAAACAGGATTAGGTGGGTGCAAAGCAAGCACATGATTTACAACTACTGCAACGATCACAAACGCTTTGCTAATGGTGTTTCTGCAGAATGCAAAAGATCCAGATTTCTCTAAGCGTATTGCCTTCCACTTGGGACTTTTACTTGAATGTAATTAATTCATCATCACCTTCATGTATTGATTTCCAATCTTGAAAATTCTTTGTTCGTTGATTTTGTACTTGATACAAAATATGATAATAAATATGTTTATGCTTGTTGTTTTAAAGCTTCATGCCATGTGATATAACTTCCTGTATCTCATACTACATTTGTTCCATAGAAGAAGCCAACCTTGTTTCTTAATCCAACTTAAGTACCAAGACCACATACACAAAATGAATTAATATTTCTTAATTAATTAAGTTGCACATATGCTCGTGTAGCCTAATAAATGATGCAATTCGTCACAAATTGGTTCTAGTGTTGCTTTCGTATTTGACCCCGAGTTGACTATTCCTTCTTCTCAACAAAGATAGAATAGCATATAGTGCATGGCGTCCAGAATTCCAGCTTCAATGCACCAACAAGGCAACCTATGAAAGATTGAGACTATGATGAGAGCCTAAAGACATTCTTAATTACAAGAGCAAACGTGTGTAAAACCACATTTTTGAGGTAAAAGACTGTAAGAAAGTTACAGAGATATTAGTTGAATCGATAGATTAATCTTTACGCGTCTTTCTGACATGATACGATTAGGGGAACGAAGTCCATGCTCAAATCTTATGCCAAAGCCATAAAGAAATAAAAACATGAATCATCAACAATTGAGTTAGTTCTTGGGAGCTAACAAGATATTTCTATCCGATTAATCCTAGTATAAAGCATAGAGTCGACTGCTTAAATTGAAGGATGATATGACAATCCAAGTGTATACAAAATATTTCATAACCCTTACGTTTAAGATCTTAAATTTTCTTGATGAGTTACAATAGTTGTCTCTATATTTTTTATTTTAAACAGCAACTACTTTACTCCTATTAACACTTCTTATTATCACCAACTTGTACACTGGAGGATTCGAACTTTTGACCTTAGCTTAGTGGATTACAGTTACCACCCATATGTCCCATGGGAAATCCCTATATATGAGTATGAATATAATGAAGTGCGCTTGTTGATGAAAGTTACGGAAACATGCGAATTAACTTAAACAGGCCCAAGATTTAGCCAACAGGAACCAAAGCCTGAAATCCCGAAGAAACTTTGCATGAAATGAAAAAGAGAGGAAAATACAAAATTACAACAAATGACCAGATGATCTAGTCTTTTGCCAAAATGTAGCCGCCTCCTTGAGTAGCTCTAACACGCGAACATCACAGTTACATCTCCTATTGAAAATCACATCATTTCGGCATTCCCAGTAATCCAAATTGTTACCATAAATTGCCAGTGGCATTTCTTTTCTCCTTCCCATGGACTTGATTCCCAAACTCCAGCATCATTCTCACGAGAGTCGGAATGTTGAGCCAAGCACAAACTTGGCACCATTATCAGTTTAGCTAAAGGACATGTAATCAGCAAATGATTCGCAGATTCTAACCAAGCAAATGATTCGTAGATTCCAACCAAAATCCACAATTTGAGCAATTCACATCTGTTACTACTAACCCCCGAAAACCCAATTTTCTATTGTAAGAATCCGATCAAGTTTCACCTTCCAAACAAAGTAGTTGACCTTTGGTGGCACCCAGTTATCTGAAGGTAATAACAAAAATGGGCGCACCCCACCCTTTGCAACTTCTAAGTCAAAACGCATCAATTAGGTGTTTAATCCCACCAATATATCATCCGAGCTCCATCACCATTTATCCGACTCCTCTTTTATTATTACCTTATGCAAAATTGCAATTAACTCACCAAGTTCCATCCATTTGTGTTGTCGAAGCACGAGATGAATCTGACCTGATCCATGACGATGTTTCCACGGATTTCGAGATGAACGAACCACGTCTTGATCTTCTTCTCCGGCTGCTTGGGATCTGCAATGACTTTTTGGGGGTGTGGAGGTGACCGCTAAGAAATCTCGAGGATCTCTTGTTCACAGACACAAAAATATGATGGTGGCTCTTATTGAGAATGACCAACCTCTAATAAGGAGGTGGAGACCTCCTTATATAGGGAGCCTCATGGCCACCATCATGGTACCCTAATGGGCCTAGCCCAGTTAGGGTTACCTCCACAAAACCCCCTCAGCCCAATAATATTGTATTAGTCCATATAATAAAATAAGCCAAACATAATAAATTTAGGGTCGTAAAACCGGGTTTAGTACCATACCCCTACAATTAACAACTGATTATTACACATGGGCACGCTGCTTAACATATGAAGATGCCGATTACGTTCCTCTTTTTATATGTGATTTGTCGTTTTCGGTTTGATTTATAATTGTTTTTGTATTGTAAACCCGACCCGTTTTGTTTTTTGGATATTTGGATATTAATAAATTAATGAATTTTATGTTGTAATCATGTTTCATACTTATTATTTCGTTCCAAAATTTTTAACGGTGTTTAAAATTGTCAAAAAAAAACAAAGTTTAAGAAACCCCCACCTCATGTGGCATGTAGGGCTGGCCTCAGCCCGCTGTGTGGCGCGGTCCATAGTTTGTTTTAACAAAATCAGCTTTTTTTTAACATTTTTGGTTCGTTTAAGCTCATTTAATGCCCAAACTCGTGTTGTAACCATCCAAACCAACCAAGATTCAACTCATAATTATTCTAGAACCCTCTCAATATGTTTTTATCTCTGGTTATAAGTTATTTAATTCAAACTCATTTTTAAAGAAAGCCTCAAAGTGTACCAGTTTATCCACCGGACAAAGGATTTATTCAATCCTTCAAACCTAATATTTTCTCATAAATACCCCTTTATCTTAGTCATTTTCTCCTGCTCATCTTTCCCTCTTCCTCCCAAATTGTTTGAACTTGCAAGTTGTTCTAGCTAGTTTTGCTTAAATTTGACTTTAAAAGTCAACGAAACCGAATCTTGCATTTCAATTCGTTTTGGGTATATGTTTTTGATATTCTCAATTTTTCTAAGTTATTTTATATTGAGAAAACCATTTTCATCTTTATTTAAGGCATGTGGGCATTCAAACACATATTTGTGCATTTTAGGCCCGTTTGGGTTATTTTCGGGAAGTTACTCACTTAACTTTCTTGTTTGAGTTTAGATTTGGAAATTTTACTTTATTTTAGTTCTATGGTTTTAGATAAATGCGTAACCATCCTCGGTCTCATACTGATTCAAGGACCTATCCAAAACCGAACACTCGTTTAAACACTTTAATTAACTTTTAAGCAACCATGTTGCATGAAGCATTCTAGATCTGACTTTTTCATTATATTTTAGTTCTATGGTGTTGGACATATGGTAATCATCCTTGGTCTCATACCGAGTCAAGGACCGAACACTCATTTAAGCACTTTAATTAACTTTTAAGCAACCATGTTACATCAAACACTTTGGAACTAAGTTTTTCTTCATATTTTAGTTATTATATGGTTGATATGAAAGTGTAGAACAAATCTTGGCTTGAACCCAAGTTTCGGGTAAAAACCGAGTAAACCGAACACTCATCTAAACAAGTTAGTTAATGTTTAAACCACAAGAAGTTCAACATATCTTTTTAGTTATGTTTTATTTTATATTACTCATATTACTTAAGATTTGAAAGTGCTAGAACAAAACTTGGCTAGTTTAGGGTAAAAACTGAGTAAAAGTCGAACTACTCGTCTAAACGAGCTAGTCACCGTCAAACCACCATAAATCTTTCCAAACCTTTTTAACTCATGTTTCACTTTATACTATTTATGTTTATAAGATAATGGAATGTCGGAACCAAACTTAGTTTTATACTAAGACTGGGCCGACTTACGCTCGCTTAAATCCGAATTTGGGACTTTATGTAACATCTCGGATTTTTCGTATCTGTATTCGTTTATGTTTAGACCGATTCAGGAATTTTGGATCTTTTGAACTATTGAAATTTTTTATTTATTAGTATTTGACTTTGTTAAACTTATTTTACATATCCTCTTAACTTTCAAACTCGTCCGTCAAACAACCCTTAGAAACCCTTAAATCACTTAAAACGGCTAAAAATCGCGTTTATAGAAGTACATACCTTCGCCAAAAACCAAAATCGCGTTTATAGAAGTACATATGCGGCATCACGTGGAGAGGGAGGCCTTTTGAGGCCGCGTGACACGGGGTCAGACCTGCGGCAGATTGAGTTTGTTTTTACCCGTTTATTCTTTTTTAATGGGTAATCCTACCTGAATCGACACCAAATCACAAAAATTGAGGCCCAAACTATGTAATCTAATGTTGTAACTTGTCCACATTCATTTTCTTGTTGATTAAACCGAAATCATTAAGTTAGTTGTCCCGGTTTTGTTATTAATGGCTTATTTTGTTTCTTAATCGAGTGATTTCTTCATAAACAAGTTATAACCCATTATACTTAAGCAAAGCACATCATTAAACCCTAATATCACTGTATCTCAGCCATCATACCTGTAACTTGTGACATCCCTTTCCTTCATTGTCGATTCCTTCAAGTTTCTTCGAGAACTTTAAGCTTTATTTGACTTTGGTATTCAAGACTCCTTTGACCTCGATTATCTCGTAATTCTTATCATTCTTCGGGTAAGTTATCTTCTGTGTTTTTGTATTTTTTTCATTCACTTACAAAAAGCCATCAATCAATTTCAGTGACTGAGAGAGTTTTGATGGTCAATTTGATTCCGACCTATTTAAGGGCATAAAAGTCAATTTTAATAGTTTTTCAATTACTGCTACTTCTGGTCAAAACTAGCTTTCGGGCCAAAAGACTTTTTTATTCATCATGAAATTTTGAGTGTACTGGTCAGAACCCAACTTCATATTCGAAGTTTGGATTCTGAATAGTACCAGTTCTCTTAAATATTAAAAGTTTCATAACTAGAGTTTTACATGCCTGTTTAACCTGATTTCATTTGCATTATTCTCGGTTTTAATCCTATTTTACTTTCTCAAAGTTCTAGGTCTGTTCATATCGGATCAGTTAGCACGTTAAATGCTCGAGACTCGTTTATTATTCATATTTTATTGTTTAGGTGAGTAATCACTAAAGTGAGTAATCACTCCCCTGATTATTATTGATTTTTTAACAACTATTTTGGGGACCTTATGCGTACCGAGTCCGTATTCATATACCTCATTTAACTAGAAAATCATGACTTGTTGTGTTGAATGATTAAATGCTACTTGTTTACTTGCTTACTTGTTTATTTTGTCAAATTCGGAGAGGTCCATCGGAAGTCTAGCATTACATTATGATCATAAGTCGTCTCAATAGTTAAAGCCCGATTCGCTTGGCAATGGTCAACTACACCAATATTTGTATTTATATTGTCATAGCAGCCAAAGCCCGATTCGCTAGGCAATGGTCAACTGACACCAATTATTTGCTCATTGCTTATTCATTAGCACTCAATTATTGGTGTAACATTCGTCAATTTTTGAACCTGAAAACCCTACCCGTTTAATTTTTCTTTTGTTTCATTTATTATTCAAACGCTCGTTATTAAATAAAAGTGACAAATTAATATTTTATGTGGTTATTTATTGTTTGCTTTATTACGCGTCATTCAGAGTTAGTTTCGTGTGTTAATAAAATATTAGAACTATTAAGCACGAGCAATTTTGACCCCTTAACTATGATTTGCTATAACTTGCATAACCATCCAAACTCAAGGGACCTTTTTGCAAATACATCAAATTATATTTTCTTTCGCTTCTTCCTCGTCGAGCAAACAACACCTTTCTTATTATTTTTTTATCAATGTTGTTTTTAACAATTAACTCCTAAATCTTCTTTATATCATGTTATTAAATTTTCTTTTTATTTGAAGTTCATATTACGAGCAATTAAAATCCTCAACCTCAAAATTCATTGAAGAGTTATTAAAAATTTTATTCATGGGTCAATTTTCTCTTACATGAAAATTCATACATTTTACATCAATTACTCGAAACTCATTAAATTTTACACATTTTGTCCTCGCCGCATGTCTTCCTACCTTATCAAGCGTCACCGTCGCATCGGTAACTTAGGTTGTAGTATGTCATCCCGCATTTCTAGAGGAATTGTGGAAGCTCTTCCAACCCTCATTACCCAACTTCAAGCCATGAAGGCCACCACCACACCCGCAACTACCAACCTAGTTGCTTGTTCCTTCAAGCAATTCACCAATGCAAACCCTCCCGAATATGTTGGAGCCGAGGGTGCTACCATTCTCCTCCAATGGTTCAAACGTATGGAAAGTGTCTTTCTTCATTGTGGATGCCCAGAATATAAGAAAACCACTTACGCTTCAAGTGTTTTCAAACTAGGAGCCCTCATGTAACATCCTACTTTTGATAATAATAAATAAAGAGTATTATGTTAGCTTAATGGTGTGTTAGTGTTTGGATTATGATTGGGTTTCGACTTGGGAATGGTTAGGAAAAATGTTATACCATGGACCCCTATATAAACTCCAAATTCCATCAAACACTTAATTTTCATTTCCTTCCTCCACACACACGCACTCAAGAACACACACACACACACACACACTTTCTCTCTCTAATTCCCGGATCCAAATCCGAACCAAGGAAGAATGAATCTCGGGTGTAAACACCATCAAACAACGAAGAACACGTCTAGATCCACGGGTGGTTCAGATCCGAGCCCTAACCCGAATCGAAAGGTGTGTTTTGGTTAAAAGGATTAAAGTTTGAGTTCGGTTTCGACATGTAAACTGATAGAACGATAGATCGGGCTGTAAGATGTAAGAAAAATATAAACTTGGTGAGTCGTAACCTAACGGGTGCGATATAGGAAGAAAAGGTGATATTTGGACTTTGCAAAACACGGGTATTTAAAGTTGGTACAACCCAAAACCCATAAGAAGGGTAAAATTGGGTCCTAAGGAAGAGTCATGGAGGAAAAGGGCTTTAAAATGGTAAAAATGTAGAAAAGAAGATTCTGATCGCACAGAAAGAAATCCCATCGCATGCCATGCGAAGCAAATGGATTCCATGCGAAGCGAATGGATTCCATGCATATGGTTTCCATGCGAAGTGAATGGTTTTCCATGCGAATGGATTTCCCTGCGAATGGTTTTCCAAGAGAATGGTTTTCCATGCGAATGGATTTCCATGCGAATGGTATTGCCATGTGATGCGAATGCTTTTGCACGTGAATCAAATTGTTGTAAAAGTAACCCGATTCATTTTTCTGATGCATTTTTGATAAGGCATATTAACGAAAATAAAATTTTTCCAGTTCGACCCTAGCAAGGGGCTCTGCCCCTTGGACCCTGCTAGGGGCTACCGCCCCAAGACCCCGCTATCAGGGGTGTTGTCCCCGGACCCTTGTTAGTTGAAGGGTTCATTAAGATAGATGTATGAAGTAGTAGCAATAGATAATTGATGTTCGTAAATTGTTGCACAATTAGCCGTGCACAGCTAAGGAAGGGCGTTACCATTAACTCAGAGAGAAACCGTCTGCAGGTGAGTTCTAGACCCATTTCTCTTTGTAATGTTTTCGGGGATGTGTGCATACTTGTAAGACTAGAAGTATATATACACTTATATACATATATGATGAAGGTGGATAGATAAGGCAAGAATGAAAGAATGTGATAAGAATTTATATGTGTTTAGTTTGATAACTAAATATGATTGTAAGAGTCAAATATGAATATAATGTAAGAGTTAGGGTGGCAGACCCTTCTAATACCTGGGCAAGAATAGAGTGGCTGACTCTATGATATCGGTGCAAGAAGCTGGGTGGCAGATGTAACATTTCGGATTTTTCCAAACCCGTATTCGTTGCGTTTAACCTGACCGAGAACTTATTTAGATCTTAATATTAATTATATTAAGTATTTAAAAGTATTTAAAATTTAGTATTTTCATTTTATACCCTTTACCTTTTCTAAGTTGTTTATGATTTGAATTAACTTTAAAAATAATCAAGAAATTGCATCTTATTATAGTTTAGGGACCATTATTGCCAAAATCCAAACTCCACCTCTCCTAGGCTGGAGCATAGTGTGGTGGGCATCACCCTCACCGTCGCGTGCCGACGTGGAGCCACTGCACAGATTCGTTAAGCGATCTTGTTTCCTAGTTCGTTTTTGATATAAAAATCGGGTATTTTAGGCATATAGGAGTGAATTAAGGACCAAGAAATCATATCATAAATAACACATAACTCTAAATTCGTTTCTTTCTGACCAAGAGAGGATCTTTAGGAATAATTCGATGATTCTTTCCTTTAAATCGCATATACTTGCTTAAACGAGTTATATGTCCAAATATAGTTCGTTCTTGCTATTTCTATATAGACAACTCATAATCTCTACCACAAACCTTCACCCCAAACCCTAGAGGAGCCTCTCCAGCCGTCACACTCTCTGCTCATCAACAACTTTGTTGGTTTTTGCTTAATGGGTTGAATGCACAAGTTTGTTCGTTTGACTTTGCATGCGTGTGGACTGTTGACTCATCATATCTCCTTGTTCTTTCACTTTCCAGGTAAGTTGTAAACATAGGAATCGTTTATATACATTCTCTAGTCAATAAAATTCGATCAATTTTAGTCGTTGAAGGGTGTTGACTGGTCAATTCGCTTAAAACCCGTTAAAGGGCAAAATAGTCAACAAGTTTGACTTTATGTTTTCTCATGCTTCCGGTCGGATTCAACGTTCGGTCCAGAAGACTTTTATTCTCGTAATGAAATTTTAATGCTACTAACCAAAACCCAACTTCCGACTTGCTGTTTGGATTCTGGTCAGTACCAGCTCGCTTAAACGTTTAATTCATCATAACTAGAGTTCTACTCATCCGTTTGGATTGATTCCAGTGGCATCAAGTTCATTTTCATTTATAGTTTCATATCACAAAGTTTCAGGTTTTGATTAATTATCTCATTTGACGCGCTAGTGGACGACTCGCTTAAACCTTACTCCTTTATTCGTAATTTTATTCACTTACATTTAATCTAAGGTGAGTTTTATCATTCCCCTATTTTACTCAGTTTTCATAACGTTTTGGGGAAATATGCGTATATTATACTATATATATATATCAAAAATAGCAAACGTCTAATTGTGTGTGATTAATCAAATATACTTGTTATGTGCTTTACCTGTCTTTGTATGCAATCGTTTGACATATCCCCTTGGAGAGGGTTCTCATTAATGACCACCACCCGATTCACTTGGCAACGGTTTATTACTTGCTCATGTTTGATTACCAACTGAATGAGCCTAATACGGATCTAGATCTTAAGATGACATCGTGTTGTTAGTCGATTAGGTCGATTACAGTTATCTGTGTGTACTGTGCGTGTTGAGAGGATATTTGTGCAGCGTAACGACTCAGATGGAATAATAATAAGAACTGTTACATTAATGATAAACTTACAGGTTTATATAGGAGATGACCACATTCGTTAAGTTATCCTTAACGAATTTGTCATTCGTTACATTTACCTAACGAATGAACACACTAATTCGTTAATACATTAAACTAAGCAAAAGGCCCCACATTCGTTATCTCATTCGTTAAACTTGGTTAACGAATGAGCTTAAATTAATACGAATGTGATACATTCGTTACGGGGTAACGAATGTATCTTACAATAGAGCGAATGGCATATTTACACAAATAGCCCTTACATTATAATAAAAAACCAATAAAGACCGAGACGTCCAAAATGTGTATCAACAAACTCCTCCATGTCTCGAGCTCTTTATTCTTTATTTTTGGAACATCTTAGTCTTCCAATTGGTACAACTGTGAATCTTGAATGCATAGCATACTCATACAACTCTCTGGAACTGCATGGCAAGATCATGGTCATGTACGTTAGCAAATCTGATCTGACTATGAAATAGTGCGTCATTGTCAGACTCAGATAAGTTAACGAGCCACATAGGATCGATAACACGAGTGATCCTTGTGTTAGACTTTGTGCCCAATACGATAACCGCTTCACCCATTTTATCATCATAATACCATCGGTTGAACGTGGTGAACAGACTCTGTGAAAATGTCTTCATCGGTGCCCTCTTCATAGTCTTTGGCGGTTTCACCTGTAAAATCATCTTTCTCCATCCAGTGCGCGGATCAATCTCGTCAATATACTTGTGTGTCGGCACTTGCGGCTTGAAGAATTTGAAACCATAACGGGTTTCATGTTGTAGATGTGCATAGAACCACTCAACCCATATATCTTTACCTCGATTCACAAACGGTCTATTGGCTAGTGTTCTAACATCCCATCTCGGCATAGATAGTTTATCGTATGGGCGCTTGAAATAATAAATACCATGTTCCCACTTCACGATATATACCTTAAGCTCTGAATCATACTGCCAAGCAATCAAATCACCCTTAACATCTTTGACAGTCTTGTACTTCTTCATCTGGTATGCAGATGCTCGAGCCTTGGCTAATTTGACTTCCTCCTCTTCACGATACCGAAAGGTCTTGATCATCTTATTCATCCGTTTCACATCATGCTCAAACATACCATCTAAAGCACGTTTACGCTTCTTCTCTTTTGCAGACAGGTGACTTGTCTTGGCTTCTCTATTCCATCTATCTCGTTCCTCTCGTAAATGTTGTTCTGCTGAATCAAAGTGTTATGTAGTAAAGAATGGAATACCTGAATCATTGTTATTGTCTGTGTAGAATTTAGGATATTCCTCAACAGTCATGTCTTCTACTTCCACTTCCTCAAATTCAGGCACGTCCCGTGTGGAATGCCTGGGTTATTACTTTCCTCAATATCAATATCAACTTCCACAGTTTTACCCAATTCTTCAACCTCCTCTTCATTTAGATCTAGAAGCAAGGCTATTTGTTCTTTGGTCAATGAATGATCCATAAACTCGCTTTCTTCGATCTCATAAGCATTAACAATACTCCTTACCATACCATCCATACCCACAAAAACGATTCTATTCTCCGGAATCACATTGATCGGTTTAGCCTGAGAATAATCCTTATATAGTACAATCTGCATATTATTCCCTTCAGACCCACCACCAGTACTCGTATCAGCCTTATTACCTGCTGACGGTGCAGAACTACCGCCCGGTTGCTGATCAACACCACCCTCTCCATCCTGATCATATTCATCATTCCCTAATTTCTTTAACTTGTGATCTCTTTTTGCTTATCAAGTCTCTCCCCCTGAGCAGCAACAAAGGCTCTAAGTTCCCTATTTTCACATTGAACGAACTGAATATGCCTAAACATATCCTCTGTGCTAACTTGTGAGCTGCTCTGTCTGCTTGCATCTGTGTTTGTTGAAGATGCAATAGGTTCATCATATGAAACCATTGAGCCTGAGGAGACATACCATAAAAGTTTGGATGCACAGGTTGCATTGGACCATTAGGACGATTAAAAGCCATAAATGAATGCTCGGTCTTTGCATCATAGAAGGAGTAACTGGAGTTGTCGGCTGTGGAGTAGGCATACATGCCAATACAGTCTGAAGCACATCACCAAACAACGGATCCGGTCTAGAAGTAGTTAACAACGTCATAGACGGAGGTACCGGAGATACTGGTATATTAATTGGAGTTGGAGATCTTGGAATACTTTGAAGAACAGGAGAAGTAGGAATAGCTGGAGCAGAAGCATGAATAGATACCGGTTCAGCCGATCTTTCAAACGGTTGACTTGGGATTTCAATACCCCAACCACGTTGAACACGTTGCTTCTTTGGTTTTTCCCCTTTGTCCACCATAGGTTCTTTCCCTTTACGCTTACGTTTTTGCTCATAAGTTAACTCAGCACGTGGTCCTGGACCACCATCACCACCATTTCCACCATCACCACTTTCACGCTCAGAATCATCATGAGCCCAACGATCATTAGGTGGAGCTTCATAATCGATATTGGCAAGATGGCCAATCAAACATTTAAACCTCGGTCGATCCTGAATACTTTGACCACACTAAGATCGCAATCGTCTCATAGTCTCCGCATTCATATGGTCCAGCTTTAATACATCATCTGGATTTTTAACCAAAGTAGGCTGTAAATCATTAATCATGAGCTGCAAGAATCTCGGATACATCAGAAACTTGTGACGGCTTGTGAGATTCTCCTTCAAGTGATAATAAACCAATTCAGAGAAATTGAATGGTTTGTTTAACACTAAGGCAACAAAAGCAGATTGCAGCATCACACGACATTCACAAAACCTTCTTTATGCCCACCAAGACAATGTATCAACACATGAAGCAAATACTTGTACTCGCACAAGTTTGCTTTGTTATACATCAACTTTCTCAAATATCCATTGTATCTAGCCCGTCCGAACAACCCACGAATCAAACCCTTATCAAACTCACATATGTCGTCTACCGTATCACGAAAGCCCAAAACATCTCGAATAACCCCCTCATCTATCACAACACGTTTCTCTTGTATCACTGCTTCGATCTGGTTCTCAGCCTCGTTAAACCTAGCAGTGTCCCAAAAGGCTCGTATAATGCCTTGGTAAACCAAAGTAAATGTCGAGATGGCCTTATAAATCCTGGAACGTATCAAGAAACTAATCATTCCCCCGAAGATCGGTGAGTCTTCAAAATTAGTCTCTAGGAAGGCACATATGTTGTGGCTTTTATTCCACAACAATAGAGCTGGAGCTTGTTCAGGTTCATTAGCTTGAGCTTGATCTTGAGGCTGTTGTTCAGGATTAGCCTCGGGCTGTTGCTCGTGAAAAGGGTTTTGAATGATCTCGTCAGCCATTTTTGTTTAAACAATAATTAAAAAATCAGTAAACTGTTCACAAACATTATACTGATTAACGAATAATCATCTCATTCGTTATAATAGATTATATGAATGAGACATTCGTTATACACTTAATGGCTTACATTCTTTACAATTAACGAATCTAACTTATACGTTAAGACATTCGCTAAAATAACGAATCAAATCTTATTACATTAACGAACCAATCCTAATTCGTTACTCTTATTCGCTATAAGTTTGACCATCTATTCGATACCTTAGTGAATCAAATAGTCATTCATTAACGATTTAACGAATCTGACTTTATCAATCATTACAAGAATAATGAATCAGGTTAAATTGACCCATTTGACTATCACAAGTCAAATTTACCATTAATTTTGACTAATTACAGTCAAAGACGATGAACATCGTCGTTGTATCCATTTATTTCCCAGCAATTTTTACAATTAAACTCAATGACGATGGTCGGAAATCGGTTCAATACATGAATTAATGATCATCGGTCCTAAAGTTTATCAACATATGAGTTTCAAAAATTGTTAATTTTTCGGTTGATATTCAATTTCGGTTTATGACCAGCCCTAGCCACCCGATGAACTTCCATGAAATTCATATTGTTGAGATCGCCTTTATCTGTAGAATACGAAGATATCAATCAATTGAGCAAATATGAAGGTGACAGATTTTGAAAAAAATTTGCAAGAGTTTGTGTAAGAAAGCAGTGAAATAGGAAATAGGCGAATGAAGGGTCATTCGTCTGACATTGGGATTATAAACCCCAATAATTTCACGCTCAACGAGGTTATTTGTTCAAATTTGAACTAACGAATGGCCTCATTCGTTAATTTACAAGCTGATTCGTTCAAGATTTTAAATGAATTAGAGTCATATTCGTTAACATATTAATGAATAATTCTTTAACTCTTCCATTCGTTAACTTTATGACGAATGACAGAGTCATTCGTTAAAATTTTAACAAATGATACAATATCAAATCATTCCAGTCATTAACTGTTTAAACGAATGTCTTCCATTCGTTATGCACAACGGAAGCAAATGTCATTATAACGAATGAGATACTCATGGGTTATGTTTAAATAACGAAAGGCTTGACATTCGTTAAACCAAATTCAACGAATCACCAAAATATCCTTAGCGAATGAGACAAAATCTCGTTAAGGATTTCAATAATCATTAAAACCAATTAGGGTTTCAATAATGAATATAATATTCAATTAAAAACTAATTAGGTTTTGAATTGTATACATTAAGATACCCGATCAATCAACGATCGGTAATGATAATGGATTTTTACATTAAAAACCAACTGTTACCAGTTGAGAATACGTTAAGCACGATTAACTTAAAATTTTGGGGCAACAAACTTTTTCTTTTTGTTTCGGATTATTCGCTAGCTCGGTAAATCGAAAAAATAAAGCAGAAAAAATAAAATCTTTTTTGATTTTTGAAAATTTCAAAATACAAACAACGTAAAGCAGTAAACCATTAATTATCAATGCAGTACATATTTTTGTGAGTTCGAGTAGGGAATCATATTGATCAAGTTTTCCTTCCATCACAGTTTTATTTTCAGCTTTTATTATGACTGATGTTCAGTTGATTATTGGTATTGTTGTCCACCTAAATCTTCTAACAAATGTTTCAGAACTATCGGTGATATGTTTAATTGGTTCAATTAGGCACGAATATAAGAAATTATTAGCACTAATCTTGATTCAAGCTTAATTTGATTTTCTCTAAATCACCCCAACTTGACTTAAACCTAAGAATCAATTTGATTGAAAATGAATGTTTTAAGCAACATAGTCCGTAATCCCCACTACAAGATATACCCCCGTTATCAAGTAATACCCTAAGGTTCGTTCCCATAGATGAGTATGCACGATTTCATCTGTCGGTTTGCAGACATTGTGTCCCTTGTGGTCCGTTTCTTAATGGTATTAAGACACAGCAAGGGGACAATGTATGACTCACAGCATGGTTTGATCAAGTATGTAATTCATTTTTGTACACAAGTACTTTTTGCGATCAAGTTTAGAGACTTAAGCAGTTACACTGCGGGTTCACTTTTTAAAGCATTTTAATATTCTTCGTAATGAATACCAGATGTAAAACCGCATAAAGACCCAATGGAGTCAGGAACCTTAAAGCATCTCATCAATACAGGATTTAAGGCCATAAAATCATACATCGTTGAAGCGTTAACCACCAACTAGAAGCTTTTTCTTAAAAATTGATTTTCAACTTGATTAGAAGGCTTGAGTATGACCAGATTATTACATTTCTGCCATCATTATCAAGACGTTTTCTAGAACCAATATTTATATATTCAGCAATTTAGGTTTATATCACTTACTAGTTCTTACTTGTTTGTTAAAAGACCTACCAATACATCAATGCAATTAAGCATACAGTCTTTTATTACTTACTTTTTACTGAACTTGGGAACAAATGACCAATTTACTATCATTTTCCCTTTTTGTTCGAGAACTCATTTTGAGGAGCATTTTTCAATGTTTTTGTATTTTTTGATATTTAAATGTTTTTGGAGTTTTTAATTTTCTATGTACAAACTGAAAATCACAATATTTTTGGATTTTATGAGATAAGTTACACTCAACTACATCATCGCATACATTAGCTAAGTGGTTTCCTGTGTGAACACCATCGTTCATATCCCCAATTATCTGTTTCTACGGATGCTTCGTGTGAATCCTTAAAGAAGGATTTGCAAGGATAAATACATTACACCAAGATTGGTGATATTTTCCTTAGCCGTATCTAAAGAGACACTTGAAGAAACATCTTCAATAAGAATTGGTTCGCTTGTTTCAAGAGCTTCATCCAATGGAATTGAAGAAACAAAATCAGCATCATCAGAAGAATCAGAAACATCATGCGATGTCTCTGATACATTAGGAGAGTCATTCACATTAACGGACGAAGAACTTGGAGTAGGAAGACATCATTCGTCCAAATAAAAATCGAATGAATTCTTCAGGTATCTCCTTAACCGCTGGTGTAAATGAGTTAAATAACCCATCATAATCAAACATCCAATCGGGACCTGTACTGGTAGGAGGTGTAGTGTAGTTCTGACAATCAACGTGATACCGTTCTTCTACACAACCCGAAGAGATATTGAAGATACGCTTCTTAGGAGAATTATACCCTAAAAAGTAACCCTCGAATGCCTTTTCATCAAACTTCCCGGCATCTCTCTTCAATACAGTACATGGACACCCGAATGGTTCCAAATACTTTAAATTTGGTTTACGGTTATTCAGAAGTTCATAACTGGTTTTCTACAACTTCTTTACCATTAGGACACGATTCAACATATAACATGCCGTATTCACAGCTTCGTTTCAGAATTGAACGGGAAGCTTAGAATCAGCAAGCATTGTTCTAGCAGCTTCAATCAACGTCTGATTCTTCCGTTTAGACACACCGTTCTGTTGAGGAACATACGGTGCACTAAATTCCCGATGTATTCCCTTCTGAATACAGAAGAAATCCAGAACATTGTTTTTGAACTCAGTTCCATTATCACTACGAATTCGTGTCACTTTTAGTTTGTAAAGTGATTCGATCTTCGTGATAAGGTTCTGAATTAAAATAGGTGTCTGATCTTTCGATCCTATAATTAAAACCCATGAATATCTTGAGAAGTCATCAGTAACAACCAAGCAGCAAAAATCACCCACAATACTGGCACGATTCACTGGACTAAATAAATCCATATGAAGTCGTTCCACTGGCGTGATAATCGAGTTGATCGATTTGCATGGGTGTGACTTCTTCTTCTGTTTCCTCTTCTTACATGCAACACAATGATCATTAAACTTGAAATGCTTAAGTGTCACACCATCCACCAAATCGTTTGAAATAAGGTAATTCATCTTACATGTGTGAATATGTCCCATGCGTCGATGCCATAGAATCGAGTCTCTCTCCGTAGCTTTGGAGACAAAACAAGTTTTTGAGGGTGAAACGTTTACATTAACACTCATGTCGAGGACATAAATATCATTTGATCGAGGTGATCGCACGACAACCATTTCTTCAGGAATAGTGTATCCCGGTTGAAGGATAACACATTCCTTATATGTGAAAATCGTGGTGTATTTCTTATCACATATCTGCGAGACACTCAACAGATTATGTTCCACTTTTTCACAATAATTAACCTTCTCAAACGTTACTGTCCCGTTTGATACTACTCCTTCTTTAGTAAACATCCCACCGTTGTTACCAGCAAACGCCACATAACCCCCCTTGAATCTCTTTGAGATTATTCAGAAGATCTAGGTTGCCAGTAGTATGCCGAGAGCATCCACTGTCTAATATCCATTTGTGACTTGATACAGACTTGGATGAACTCTGTACAAAAGGTAAAATGATTAATTCAAAAAGGCAGCCCAAGCCTCAGTCTTGGGCTCTCCTTTTGAGATTTTCGGAGATAAATATAAGTTAACACTAGCATTCGGTACTTGAGAATATGTGATGGGTTTCTTAGCTTTCTTCTTCAAGTAGCCATCACGTATTATTCCCGAATCAGTGTTTTTACAAATCGGTTGAGAAGGATCAACGGATTTGTTAATTACATTAGGTGTTTCAACCCAAACCACTTTCCTCGGGTTGATATTTGAATACATTATAAAAGTTTCATCAACTTGATTTTCTTTCAAATTTTGATGCATTTCAGTCTTTCGAGTTGATGACGACTTGATATCGTCAACCTTTGCTTTGCACTTCTTCGAGACATGACCAGGTTCACCACATTTAAAACACAAACGAGTGTCTAAGGATTTTTATGGCGAAGTACTAGTCTTGTTTTTATGCAAAGGTTGAGAAGTTACTGTCTTTGAAACTTCTTGTTGTAATCCCTTTTTATTTTTATAAAATTCAAGATTGGTAGAATTCGATGAATCCTCTATTCCTGATGATGTCACAAATTTTATAGGATTAAATATTTTGACAGTAGGATTCACTTGAACATTCTTTGATTTTGATTTGTTAAATTTTTGTTCAAGTTCAGTAACTTCTGAAGTATCATCCTGAAAGATACTTTCAATCATTTCGGATTTCAGAAGATTCAACGAAACTTCCTTATCTGAACATACTTTAGACAGTCCTTTTATCTTAATAACCTTCCCATTTGAAGATTTAGGTTGAGGATTGATGAACCTCATCAACTCCTCATCAGACACTAAAGGTTTATCTGATTTCGGTACTTTAGAAGATACCTTAGGAGTTTTCACAAAATCACTCGAAGGCTTAGAACTATATACAGCTCGTTCAAACTCCTCGGGATCACACAAGATATGATTTTCAGAAGGTATGTTATCATTTTTGACAATCACATCTGGTTTTGTCAATTCCTCAATTGAACCTCCCAACTCATTTTTAGTAAAAACTGATTTATTCTCAATATGAATCGGTTCTTGAGTTTTTTTAGTTCAACATTTTCAGATTCAACAGTAGGCATTTCTGGAGTTATATATATTGTTCAAACAACAGGAATGCTACTGGAATCTCCTTTGAAATGAGGAGGAATCTTGACATCCCTAAACCCACTTTCGTGTTTTTCTTGTGAGTATTATTGACTTCAATAATCTCATTTAAAAGAAACGAGGAATCTCGAAATTTTCCAGGTTTTTATTTCAGTTCCAAAACTTCATTTTCTAAGTTGGAAATGTAGGTTCGGAGTCTAAGAATCTCTTGAAATGTTGTTCAACCACTACTATCTTACAATTAACTTCAGCTTTGAGATCATGATTGCTAACAGACAAATTTTTAATTTCTCCAATAATTTATATTTTTGTCTGTAGCATTCATTGACCATGAAATGCTCTTTTGTGAGAGTAGTGTTCTGTTGTAATGCTGACTCAAGTTTGGCTTTGAGTTCAACACATTCAGCACACTCAGTCACAACTTGTGAAGTTATTGTTTCTTTTGATTCAGATACATTACTTGAAGGTTTAGGACATACCTCTTCAATCTTAGCCATACATGCAAAGGATTCGGTTTGTTCAGATGCTGAAAGATCCGAATCAGTTTCTGAATCAGAGGTGTCACTTTCTTCAGATAGATTATCACCACTAGCATCTTCAAACTTTTCAACTGGTTCAACCAAAGCAAGGTTGGCTTGATTTCCCAATAGTCGTTGAGACCAGTCCACACCGTCATTGGCAACAAGAGCTTGAGTGTTGGTCGGCTTATTCTGGTCACCATCTGATGAACTCTTCTTATTCTGATCATTTCCAGATTAATTCTTTCCCGAATTTATCTCAGAATTGCGTGGACCCGATTATTCCTTCGTCGGTTTATCACACTCTTTTGCGAAATGACAGAAATCTCCACAATTATAACACTTGACATTTAGTTTTTCAAATCCAACTCTCTTGTTTAACGTTGGCAGATCTTTTCCCATCCTTTGCATGAATCTTTTCACTTTCCTTACAATCATCGCCATATTTCACTCAAGATCCATCAACTCAAGATCATCGGGATCAATTTGGTCATAATCTTCATCAGTCAATTCACTTGTAGCAATCTTACTCCCAACGAGTTGTTCGTAAGATGTCATGAATGCACAAACAAACGCCAATTTCTAATCAGCTTCTTTAAGTTTTACATTAGGCAACGAACTTGAAGAACTTGCACTTGACCCAGAATTAGCACCAGATGCCATGAAGCATACTTTAGGAGAACCATTACCATTATTACCATTAGCAGACTCTTCTGGCGATGTCTGTGTGAAGAATGCAGTGATTGGAATTGAGATTGAAGAATTACTAGCAGGTAATGAACCACCATACAGAGAAGGGTTTTGATTCTGATTATCCATTAATGATGTCTGACACTTCAAATCAAATTCTCTTTCTTCAATCTTGTTAATGAATTGTTCAACAGTGAGTTGATCATTTCTAAAATAACCATTTTCCTTTAACACCAATAAGAAAGTAGAATACGAAGGTGGTAATGCATTCTTCAAGGTGTCAATCTTATCTGACTCAGTCGGCTCAAGATTCACAGTAGTCATCTCCACAACTAGATGAAAAATCGACTTATCATTTCTTCAATAGTCTCGTTTTTCAGCAAAGTAAAATTTTGAAACTGAAATTTCACTAGAGTCTTTTTACTCTCGAGTGTATTTCCCAAACTTCTAGTCTTCAAAGTTGCAAATACAGACGTACAAGTCTTGATAGTGCTATACTAGTGAAAGATTTGCTCGGGCAATGCCATTGTGAGAGTAGAATATGCTTTGGTCTCATTTATATAATCTTTAATTTCCTGTGCTTCATAATGCTTATGATCCTTTGGAGTCCAACCAAGTGTGTCACTACCTAAAAGAGGTGCCTTGTAAACTTCATCAAGAAAACGAACACTGCTTGGATGTACCAAACCCAAATGAGCACGAAACCTCGTTTCCCACCGAGCAAACTCAGACACTTTCAGAAGTTTAGGACATTTGTTGTGAGTACCAATTTCGTTGTCCAATGATAGCATTTGTTGCATTAACGCATTCTAGGATGCTAACGCATAGTACGTGGCATTTTGAGAAGCCATGTGATCACAAGTTTTGAAAAGTCAAAAGACTAAACTTGTTTAATTTTTAAAACTTATGTTTACTGTTTAAACGAATGAGAGAACAGTAACGAATGTGATTGATCTAATGAAAGTGTGACGAATGAGATAGGAAAGAGTAACGAATGTGAAATGAATGGCGAATGTAGGTCTTAACGAATGGAAGTCTTATCGAATGAGAAGTGGAACGAATGTGTGTAACAAATAGTAATTTTGAAGAACGAATGTGACTTGAACGTATGTGTAGAAGAATGTAGCTGAAAATAACGAATCAGTAACGAATGTATGTGAAACGAAAGAAATTGTAATGAATGATCAGTTATATGGTAACGAATAATTGATTAACGAATCAATCTTTAAACAGTTAACGAATCAGCCTTCATATCTTCAAACATTCAATCTTAGTCCAGACTTGTCCGAAATCAACTCAACTTATATAAATATGCTCGAAAAGTGAATCCGAACCTCAATATGCTAGTCCGTAATCACAAACACTAAAATCCAGACCTCAATTGTCCAATTAACCACCAGCCATTAACATCCGTATCAAATTCTATCGATTAACTATCCAATTCAACTCAAATTCGAACTCAAATCTCCATAACCAGTTCCAATTACCTTAACAACTCACCTAATTACACTTATCTCGGTCCAATTACAGTTAAACTGAAACTCTGTTTTACCGGAACTTAATCAAACACAGTTTATATCAATTCATACTGCAACTGACTCAAGACGTGATGAATAAACACAACTAATCAACGAAACACCACGAAAATCAGATCAAATGGTTCTTATACCACTTGATTGAGCCTAATACAGATCTAGATCTTAAGATGACATCGTGTTGTTAGTCGATTAGGTATACAATTAGATCGATTACAGTTATGTGTGTGTACTGTGTGTGTTGAGAGGATATTTGGGCAGCGTTACGACTCAGATGGAATAATAATAAGAACTGTTACATTAATGATAAACTTACTGGTTTATATAGGTGATGACCACATTCGTTAAGTTATCCTTAACGAATGTGTCATTCGTTAAGTTATCCTCAACGAATGTGTCATTCGTTACATTAACCTAACGAATGAACACACTCATTCGTTAATAAATTAAACTAAGAAAAAGGCCCCACATTCGTTATTTCATTCGTTAAACTTGGTTAACGAATGAGCTTACATTAATACGAATGTGATACATTCATTACGGGGTAACGAATGTATCTTACAATAGAACGAATGGCATATTTACACAAATAGCCCTTACATTATAACAATAAACTAATAAAGACCGAGACGTCCAAAACTTGTATCAACACCAACACCCGATTCGCTTGGCAATGGTTTAATCGACAACTTATTTGCTCATGGTTTTGATTTCATTACCGCATTTCTTACGTTTTGCTTATTGTTTTTCTTATTTATTATATTAACATTATTTTTGGTGTCAAAAATTGGTGATAAACTCACTCAACATGTTTGTTGACAAAACTCCATTTTGTACACATATGCAGGTTGCTTGTATTGAAGATTGAAGTTTAGACACGAAGACAAAAACTTAGGATATAAACAAGAAAATATTATTTGAGCTTACATTCATGTATTTAAATTGTTTGTTCTACTTGGATATTGTGTGTATTTACTTTCAATAAAATAATTAATTAGATATTGTCACATTTTATGTATGATAGTATCTTTGAGCTGTGAGCAATCGGATCACGCCCTGGTATTTCCGCCTTAGGTTGGGGTGTGACAGATTGGTATCAGAGCAGAAGGTTATAAGATAGGTCGTTAGAAATTGTCCTAGACATATGCATAGGACCCTATACGTGGCTATCTGAACTGCCTTATGTGCTACTTAATGAATTGTTTACAGTTTGCTTAGATTAATTATTTTATCGTATTGTATCTTATTTATTTATTGCACACGGACACGAATTCCGAGGTTACGCCTCACTTTCAAAATATTTTTAAATCCTCTTAATTTTAGTAAATTAACTTTTATTATGGGAAATTCCTTAATAATTCCCGTGTTTTGTTTTGTTTCTTCACCTTAAAGCATGGGGGTATGACCAATGTCGTACGACCATAACTTTAAGCGGTACCCATAATCGGCTAAATGATTCCGTGGTAAACATAACCGGCAAAACGGTTATACTTCTAAATTGTGTTTTTAAATTATTTTAAATGCTTAAGTTGGGTGAAAAATCCATGGAAATCCATGGGCACTCCAACTATCCATTTCTTAAACCATGTTCAATTTGATTTTTGGGTTGGAACGTATCGTCCCGGGTGGTTACCGAGATACACCAACTACTTATATTTGATTCGTTGTTTCGATATTTAGTTGGGCCGGTTAAATGCCATGTAACGCTCCTGGTCTGAACAACTCCATTGATTCGATAATTCGTTAATTTGTTGGGTCAGTTAAATGACATATACACGCTCATTGGCTGACCAACTTAATTGTTTATTACTCGTTATTCGAATTGGGCCAACAAAATGCCATGAAAAGCTCATGGGAGGCCAATTCACAAACTTTATGTGGTTTTATTTAGTTAGGCCATTCAAATTGCCATGGAAAGCTCATGGGAGGCCAACTCATTGAACATGTTTCGTTATTTTATTTGGGATCTCGAGCTACCATGGGAAGCCCATGGAAAGCCTAACCCAATAACATTTTACTTTTGAAAATTTACAAAACATTAGTTACTAAATTAAATATCTCAAGAAAATTATTCACATTATTTTAAATTCCGACTCGTCCTCGAGTCATCACTTGCACCATTATATTTAGGTACACTTCTCCATTATCTCACATCACCTTATCCACACAACTTACCCATCATCTCGTAAAGTTTCATATTTGGTCATCATAGAATGCTTTCCCTAAGAATCCATCATCATAATCAATGTCATTCATCTGCTTCTCACGATCACCATACGACTATTAGCATCACCAAGTAGTTACTGCTGTATGCTATTAACCGACCAACCGCCAACCTCGACAAAGCTAAAATACCCCAAACAATAAATCTTATTATAACTTATATATGTAATAATGTTAATTAAATTATCAACTCTCATTTATTCCCTTAAACTATAAAACTACCAAATGCACTTAAATCAGTACCCTCAATTTTAAACTATACATATTTTATTACCTTATGTTACTTTTCACAACTTACTTCCTATTTTATAAGTCTTTATTATTAAAATTCAATTAATGTAAATTTTATTATTATTAAACTAAAATTTTCATTCTCTAAATTTAATTTTCATTATTAAATTAAAACTTCCATTAATTAAATTTTTTTTATTAAAATTGACTTTTAGATTTAATCTCTATTAAAACCCATCACTCACTTTATATAGTGATTAAGTTCATTATTTGAAACTAAACATTGGTTCGTAAACATTTCAACTCCCCACTTTGATTTTTGATACACCTTGAAAATTTTGAACATTTTAAACGATAAATTCATAGTTGTTAGAATAGTCATGGTGGTTTATGCATTTCTAGCATCGCATTTATCTTATTTTATAATATGTTTCGCATCTTATTTTTGGTATCACCATTAATTTAAAATTTGTTATTTACTTGAATATTCATTATCAATAATTCAATTTACTTATTTTCCTAATATTTATAACGATTTTGTAAAAAAGGAAAAATCCACGAATTCCCAATTTAATCTAATTTAATATCTTCAATTACCTATTTTATATTTTATATAATTTTAAAGATTTAATAGGAATAGAACTATCTCGGTGATTCGAGAACATCCGCTTCTCAATTTAATCTAATAACGATTTACTCAAATACGTATATTTTCGCATTTTCATTAATAATTAAATTATTATTTACTAATTATTATAATAATTTATCGAAAAAAAAAATTGAAGAGCTATAACTTTAAAGTAGATTCTCCTTAATCTCATAAGTTCTCACCTAACTAAACTCGACTCACCCAAAATCCTCGTTTAAATTTATACTCTTGAATTTAAGAATTGTTATGAATTAAACTTTCGCGCATATCGACCCATGAATCAAGTTCCTTTATCTATCACGGCTAATTTCATATTCTACTCTTACATTATTGATAAACTTACAGGTTATATAGGAGATGACCACATTCGTTAAGTTATCCTTAACGAATATGTCATTCGTTACATTAGCCTAACGAATGAACACACTCATTCGTTAATACATTAAACTAAGCAAAAGGCCCCAAATTCTTTATCTCATTCGTTAAACTTGGTTAACGAATGAGCTTACGTTAATACGAATGTGATACATTCGTTACGGGGTAACAAATATATCTTACAATAGAGCGAATGGCATATTTACACAAATAGCCCTTACATTATAAAAATAAACTAATAAAGACCGAGACGTCCAAAACGTGTATCAACACCAACGCCGATTCGCTTGGCAATGGTTTAATCGACAAATTATTTGCTCATGGTTTGATATCATTACCGCATTTATTACGTTTTGTTTATTTTTTTCTTATTTATTATATTAACATTATTTTTGGTGTCAAAAATCGGAATATATATATATATGTTGAGTCAGATTTATACAAAGGAAGATAGGAATCTTTTCAACCTCCTTAAGAAAACGGCTAAGTATGGAATACGAGCAAGCCTAGGTCATCGAGCATGATTTACTACCTCGAGCATGGTCTTTCAGCATATTCTTCTAAGTGTTGAAGGCTTCGAGCAAGCTACACTTTTCTGAGCAAGAGTGTTCTTCTATCAAGTATGGATTACTAATCGAGCAAATAGCTTGATCGTTCCAGCTTTAGCCAAGTGATCCGAGCAAAGGATGGCCGATCACATTGGTGACGAGCATGGATGCAATAAGAAGATGTCAATGTTGCGAAGTATAGACTATGATCATAGTTCAGTTCTGAGCAAGCTTCACATCCGAGCATGCTGAAGATTGCTAATAAGTTCAATACAGAATTGAAGACATCAAGATGAATAGGATTACTCGAAGGACAAATTCGAGCAAAGATTAGTCAAGAAGAATGAAGCATGCTAGAGAAGAATAATTTCTATCAGAAGTTATTCTAAGTATGCTCGAAGCAACTCATCGAGCATACATTGCATAACAAGTCTGCTCAAGCAAGATATACATCATGCTCGAAGTCTACTACACTTGTATTTTGTTTTTGTCAATCATTATGTAATAATTAGGAATTCTAGAAGGAATGTCAGGGCTATAAATAGGGTACTAGGTTTCCATTTAAGAGGACAGACGAAAGAGCAGATAAGAACGGTATACGAGGACATAAACAATAAAAAAACGAATATTCACTTTTTATCTCCTCGTACAGCCGCCGCTGCCCGCACGAAACCCTAGACATTCCTTTCACTGTTTCATTGAATGATATATTAAATTAAGTGAATCTTTGTCTTTGAATTTGTTCTTACTGAAGATCTTTTATTGCTTCGTGTTCGTTTTCGCATACCTTAGCTCCCATCCGTTGGATATTCTGATTCCGCCGGAATATCCAATAGGCCTTTGGGTTATTAGATCTGCGTGTTCTTGTCAACCTTTTTGAGGTTTGCACCAGATTTACCATCCTGACAAGTGGTATCAGAGCTTTGGAATCTTGCTGAAGGCCACGGGACGGAAGGTGTGTGATAAAGTTTGAAGCTTTACAAAGTTTTTTTCTGTGAAAGTTCAGATATGAGCAAGATGGATGATCAAGAAGTATCAACAAACAAGATTCCAAGACTTTTAGGTCAAGAAAACTTCATCAAATGGAAGGTCTTATTTGAAGCTGCTGTTAACTATAATGACCCTGAGCTGTGGAACTCAATCAGTGAAGGATAGTACATCCGTTCTCTCGCACCAACAACAATGCCACCATTGAAATCAAGATGAAGAAAAGAGACGACAAGGCGCTGTCAATGTTGAAACTAGGTCTTTCTTGGGAGATTTTGACCAGTGTAAACCATCATAAAACCGCAAAGGAGATGTATGATGCTGTTATTGACATGTTTGAGGGTAACACAGAGCTCAGAGACATTAAGAAGGACATATTGAAGCAACAACTGGATCGATTCAAGTTCAAAGAAGGTGAACCACTAAAGTCAGTATTGCAGAGGTTCATGGTCATTGTAAATGATATCAGAACAACTGACTTACTGATTTCTGATTTTGAGTTGAATAAGAAACTGCTGTCATTTTTGTCTGGTGAATGGTACACAGCCAGCAAATTTATCAAAGAAAAGACCAATTTTCCCAATTTCAAGTTGGATGATGTGATAGCGTTCCTAAAGGCTGCTGAGCATGAGATGATAGAAAACCACATGATAAGAGAAGAGAAGCCCAGCTTCCCAATGACAAATGCTCTTGTGGCACCTATGGGAAACCTTACTTTCAAGTCTAATCAACAGCCAATTATGGAAGAACCAGCTGAAACAAGCTCGATGTGTGGAGGAAGTCAATCAAGATTCAATGTCCAAATGATTGAAGATGAAACCACTTCAGCATCCAGTGGACACCCTCCTTACACACAAAACAATACAAGTCATGGAACAGATTACCAAGCCTTATTCTCTATGTTCACTGATTCCTACCATGCCTTTGTGGCAAAGAATCTGATCAACACAAGCCTAGTGCAAGAAGATCTTGAATAGATAGATGTGGATGATCTTGAAGACATGGACATAAAGTGGTAAGCTGCAACGTTGGCAGTCAGAAGCAAAAGACTATACAACAGGACTGGGAGATCATCCTTCTCAGGACCTAATTATCGGATTGGCTTTGACAAGTTTAAGGCTATGGAAAGAAGAGATTTTGTTTGGTTATAACTAATGATTTTTGGTCTTGTAAGTGCTCCAAGCATTGGAAAGAAGAGATTATGTTTGGTTATAACTAATGATTTTTCAAGGTTTACATGGGTCTTTTTCATGGGAACCAAGGATGAAACTCCAGAGCTAATCAAGAATTATGTAATAAAAATGGAGAATCAACTTGAAAAGAGAGTGAAAGTTATTAAAAGTGACAATGGAACAGAGTTCAAGAATGGATTGATGGAAGAATTCTACACTTCTAAAGGAGTATTTCAACAGTACCGTGCTCCAAGAACTCCTAAGCAGAATGGTGTTGCAGAGAGAAGAAATAGAACATTGATTGAAACTGCAAGGACCATGATAGCTGATGCAAACTTATCTGTGACTTTCTGGGAAGCAGCTATCAACACTACATGCTATGTGCAAAACAGAGTTCTTTTGAACAAAACTCACAATAAAACTCCATAGGAGATTATTTTTAAAAGAAAACCTTATGTGAAGTTCATAAAGCCTGTTGGTTGCAAATGTTCATTACTGAACACAAGATATTATCTAAACAATTTTCAATCCAAAACTCTGGAATGTTTCTTTGTGGGATACTCAACCCAATCAAAGGCTTATAGAGTATTTGTTAAACAGCACATGGTGGTTATTGAGTCCTTAGACATAATCTTCAAAGAAAATCATTTTAACAATGTAGAAGGACCAACATGGCTTTTTGATCTTGAAAATATGATCAAATCCTTCAAAATCTATAATGAAGACATGGATGATGGCATGTTCAAAACAAGTATTGAAGAAAAGGGAAAGCAAAAGCAAATTGATATGGACAAGCTGTGGTCATCAGTGGCATCTGAAGAAAAGGGATTCACTTTTGAAAGAAACATCCAAGGACCAAATGAAATGGAGATCAATGGTCAAGAAGCTGCAGTTGAAGTATCAAATGATGAACCAAGTGAAATGGAGAGTGAACCAGTGAAGAGTCAGCAACAAGGTCAACCTAAAGAGACAGACAGATTTGAAGATAGGTTCCAGTCATTATTTGATACCCTTCAAATAGGAACCAATGAAGCTTCATCATCTGCAAACACTCTAAACCAAGTGACTACTGAATCTGAAGAAATTCCTGAGAATGCAACTGCTGATATGAATATGACAAATCTTGAATTAGTAGTACAAGCAGATCAGATTGTTTAGACTACCTCTACTGAGAAAAACCATCCTGCAGAAAACATCATTGTTGACTTGCATGAAGGAGTGATAAGAAGTTCATCTGAAAGGGCAAACATATGTCTTTATGCCTGTTTTCTATCCCAAGTTGAACCAAAGAACATCAATCAAGCCTTAAAAGACAACAGCTGGGTGGAAGCCATGCAGGAAGAGTTGGCCCAATTCAGAGACTTACATGTTTGGGATCTAGTTGATAAACCCAGAGGAAAATATGCAATTGGCACCAAGTGGGTCTTCAGAAACAAAAGGGATGAAAGAGGTTTAGTCATCAAGAACAAAGCTAGACTGGTGGCTCTAGGGTGCTTACAAGAAAGAGTAGACTTTGAAGAAGTCTTTGCCCCTGTTGCAAGACTAGAGGCCATAAGAATCTTCCTAGCATATGCAGCATCCATGAACATAAAAGTCTATCAATTGGATGTCAGGTCTGCATTTCTGAATGGGAAAATTGATGAGGAAGTTTAAGTGACACAACCTCCTGGATTTTAAGATCTGTCAGGACCGTTAGTTGGGTGAAACCTTAGAAAGGTTGACCAGAACCCACCAACTCTGTTACCCAAAGGCCTATTGAATATCTCGGAGGAATCAGGATATTCAACAAGTGGGAACGAAGGAGTGAAAATACCAAACACGAAATGATAATAAGTAATCAGTAAGAGCACATTCACAGACAAAGATTCATTGTATTAAATGAGTCATTAATGAAACAGTGAAAGGAATGTCTAGGGTTTTGTGTGTGACGGCGGCGGCAGCAGTACGAGGAAACAAACAGAATATTCTTTTAGAATGTTTCTCGTATTGTGTGCGTCGTTATCTGTATCCATCTCTGTGCCCTAAATGGAAACCTAGGACCCTATTTATAGACCCTGACATTCCTTCTAGAAGTTCCTAACCATTACATAATAAAATACAAAATAATACAAGTGTTGAGTCCTCGAGCAAGGTAGCAATCTTGCTCGAGCAGACTCACTATGCTAGGTATGCTTGATGAATGTCCTCGAGCATACTTTACTTAGAATATCTTCAGTGAAGATATTCTCCTCCATCAAGCTTCATTCCTCTTGACTAATCCATGCTTTGCTCGAACTAGTCCATCGAGCAAGCTCATTCGTCTTGATGTCTTCAGTCTTCTTATTCAACAATCTTTAGCATGCTCGGATGTAAATCTTGCTCGGGGAACTGAACTGTGCTCGAAATCCTTGCTTTATTCACATGACATCTTCTTATTGCATCCATGCTTGTCTCCATGTGCTCGATCATCCTGTGCTCGTAACACTTGGTTAAAACTTGTATGATCAAGCTATTTGCTCGATTGGCGATCCATGCTCGATAGAAGAACACTCTTGCTCGTTGAAGTGTAGCTTGCTCGAAACTTTAACACTTTGAAGAATTAACCACTTAAGGTTCTGAAGACCTTGCTCGAAGTAGCAAAACCATGCTCGATCGTCTAGGCTTGCTCGAAGTCCATACTTAGCCGTTTTTCTGAGGAGGTTGAGAAGATTCCAATCTTCCTTATCAAAAATCCAACTCAACGATCTCCCCTAGATTGGAACAAGCTCAGATGCACCAAAACATACCTGCATTGAGTTACACATGTATCAGACATCATAGATATATCATTCAAGAACATGTCATTTCATTACATAATTAGGAATTCTGCCTCTTGGGCATTACACATTAAAGTTTTTACATTTCATACAAAATAACAAAAATTACAAAGATAAACTGAAATAAAATTGATTTTCGTTGAGCTCTATTATGCTATCTTCTCCTCCTCCTCCTCCTCCTCCTCCTCCTCCTCCTCCTCCTCCTCCTCCTCCTCCTTGTGTCAGATTCTTCTTTCAATCGCTTGACAAGGGCTGCCTTTTGTTTAATCATGTCCAGTTCCACAACATCAGAGGAATCAATGGGGAATTCAGCATCAATAAGTCTTGTAGATCTTGAGGGTGCATGAAATTAAGATCCCCATCATTTCTAATCACGGCGATGGGCAATCCCGACGCATTCCTCAGTGAAATTGAGTCATTATGCTTGTTATACGAGATGAAAATAATTCTTCCATTAATTTGCACAACTGAGTTTGGTTCTCTCATCTCTTCCCTCATAGCTAAGCACTCCTTCAAAGTTTTCCTTTTTCCATGTGAGCTGCTTGCTTGGGATTTTCTTCTCTTATCTTCAAACTAAGAGAGCTCCAGAATATGTACTTCATTTATTCTTTTATTCCTTTTATCCCTCTCTGCTTGACTCCTTATCTCTTTCCTTCTTTGGTTGAGAAAAGGGAATCCCTTTTCTACTTGTTCTTTGAGGAACTTGGAAAGATCATTTCTTTGTGTCCGGCCAGTTGTCTTCTATCTTGGTTTTGTGTAAGTCCAGTTCGGCCATTCTCTTCAGCTGTTCTTTTGAGAAGTTTCTCAAATCGTCTCTAAAGATGATGAGAGTTTCTTCTTGATCTTCAGTAATAACCCTCAAGGTCTTGGATCTTTTATCGAAAAAGAGATGTGTGGGAAAATTTTAATTTCTTGGTGGCTCAGGCATCACAATCTCAGACCTTGGGGCTCGGCTCGAGCTTCCTTGCTGAGTTGTCTTTAATCTATCGAGCTCTTCCTCTACATACCACCTTTTAATTGTTTCATCAGTCTGAGTAATCAATCTTCCCATACCAACACCTTTCTTGTGTAGGGCACTTAGCATTTCAGCTCTAACTAACTCGTCTAGTTTCCTTCTATCCTCCTCCAATTTTCTTTCAGTCTCCATATACATTCTCTGCTCTCGTTTGTATATTTCCAGTATTTGAGCATGGGGCATCCTATTAAACTCCTCTTCAGTCATGCCCTTGTCCATTACTATATCCCTTAAGGTTTGGACTCTCTGAAGGTCTTGAAACCATTCTTTAGCTTCAACTTCTTTCTTCTCAGACTCCACTCTCTTCTTTTCCACATATTATCCATGTCATCCACAAGAGCCCTTTTGTAGAGCTTATCCATGGTATCAAATGATTGTAGGTTTAGGGACACAGGCTTGTGACCAGCCTTTATTAAGAACTCTCTTCTCGTTTCCCTTTGTCTCCAACCTTCAGCTTCTTTGGCCATAGCTTCCTTTGACAGTCTTTGGAGATATTTCAGATCATATTCAAGACTTATCAAATAAGCTCTATCTTCATTTTCTTTCTCAGCATCTTTTGACCCCTCTTCATCTTTATTCTCATCAAATTCTTCATCTAAATTATGAAGTGCCCCAATGATTGGTTCTTCATCATTCACCGATTGATCTCTCTTCCTTTATTCAATCTTCTCCAATCTCCTCTTGTACACCATTACCTTTACATATTTTTGCCTTTTTGACTTGAGTGTTTCAATCTCAGCTCTTTCTTTTCTTTTTAATGATTCATTTTCTTCAATTTTTGGTTCCGGTTGCTAAGTTAGGATTGGTTCTGATTGGACAGGTGAGGTAGGTGGTGTCATTTCAATTTCTGGTTCCTCAATTATAATCTCTTCATCAATCGATTCAGAGGTCTTGGATTCTTCATCATTAATCTCTTCTGTGATTGGTTTTGTTCCAAGATCCTCTTCATCACAGACTTCACTTACTGTTGGCTCAGGTTTGTCCTTAATCGGGAGTTGGCTTATCTTCCAAAGTTCTTGTCTTTGTTCTTCTTGAGCTCTCCTGGCTGCAGCCACAGTTTCTGGTCTAAATTCTTCAGGATGTAGGAGAATGTCAAAATGTGTCCTGATCATTACTAACTGAGAGATGAACTTGCCATACACATTCCGTGGCATCCTTGGTGCCTCATCCCTCTTTGGTTCTTCTCTTACTCCCAGACCAGTTTCTTGTTCATGTTCAGGTTCAGATTGTTCATGTTCAGTTACTATGGGTTCTTCAGGCTTAGTTGTCACTGGTTCTTCAGTTTGTGTGCTCTCTTGTTCTTCAACATTCAGATTTGCTTTTAGAGCATCCAGTGTGGCCTTAATTGCCTCATCTGCCTCCTTCATCCTTCTTTCATCCTCCTTTTCTTTCTTCTTCATGTTTATTAATGCTTCAAGTACTTCTTGAGGTATTTCCTCCTCATCTTCTCTATCCAGAGACTCCAAATCTTCATACATTAATCTCATGGCAGTCTTTACAGATTCAACTTCTGCTACGTCAGGATCAATTACATTTTCTCTGTGCAGTATATCATCAGATTGAACTTTGTGTTGGGACAATGGATGTAAGTCATCATCTTTAAAGGCAATCCATTTCCCTTTTTCTTTTCTTTTCATCTTATCCTCCTCAGTTTCATCTTCACTTTCACTCTCCCCCTCATCACCAGATTCTCCATCTTCATATGCTTGATTTATCATGTTTAGCGCATCTGATGGTTCAACCTCCATAACTTCTTCATCAGAACATTCATATAACTCTCCAATTATTTTTAAACCTTCTGCACATACAATTTTCTCCCCCTATTTTGATGCATCTGAGGTCTTCTCAACCTCAGACTGCCCCTCTCTGGTTCGAATTCTCATTAAAGCTTCATTCAACGCAGCCTCCAACCCTTTGTTCCGTGACTCCAAAACAACATTTTTCTCTTTCAACAAGATGGTTTCGAATTCCAGGTTCATGTTTTCATTCATAAGGTCATAGATGTCTGGACTGAATGTTGGAGTTTGTTGGGTAGGCTTTGGGGTAGGCTCAGAGAAAGGTTCTGATTCAGCTGTTTCAGGAGATGGTACTTTATAAGGTTCAGAAGATGGAATTGATTGAGTTAGTGGGGTAGTGGTAGCGGTTTGATCTTTTACTAAGGAAGATGGTGGTGTTGGAATGTGTGTGGCTTGAATAGGTTAGGATGGTTGAGGTGGCGAGGTATGAAGTGGATCTTGTAGTGGAGATGTAGGTGGTGTAGGGACGTGAGTGTCATCAATTGGTTCAGCATCAGATAAGGCAGGTTCAGTTGTGGCTGGGGAGGAATAAACATTGTCAGTTACATCATTGAGGACAATGGAGTCTGTGTCATCATCTTAAAATTCAGGTGGTGGTGAATCTGGTGGAGTTATCTTCTCAATGGTATCAGCAACATCTGATATAACATTTGCTACAAATACGTTGTCATCCATACCTTCTGCAGCTCCACCCTCAACTGGTTTAGTTGTTTCTTCATTTATCTCCAACCTTGGTTCTTTATCTCCCCCTTGATTTGCAGCAACAACCATCTTAGTGTCTCCACCACCCATTCACTCTGCATCATCTCCTTTATGTGCAACAAATTCAATTTGAGGCATAAGTACATCTTGAGCATGTTCAAAATTGACCATATCCATAGCATTATCATCATTCGGACCATCATCGCCTCTATCATTCTGATCATTGTCATCATCAGCACCATCATCATTTCCATCATCATCACTGTTCCCAGGGGTTCTAGGTACATTAATAGCTCCTAGTGCTGGCACAAGCAACCATGGGAGTACATCCCAATCATCATTGTCTTCAAAGTTGCTCTTGGCATCTTTCATCCGTTTGCAGATGTTGGGATCTTGTAATCTTAATATTTGTCCTGTTTGTTGAAGATCCGGTAAAGCTCTGTTTATCAAAATTTGTAGGAAACGAGGATGCATAAGAAACCTCTGATTGACTTCTTTCTCTCCATTTGACACTAAACCTTGGAAGATAAGTCTTGAAATGTTGGTAGAGTATCGCCACAGTGAGAGTCCCGAGCTCTCTGCTCAATAATGTCCAAGTCCCTCTCATTGGAGATAAGGACTGGATGACGTGATGTATCAGAAAACGGTAGATTAGGGGAAAACTTCCCTTCTGGAATTGGCCCTCCTTCACACCTCCTTGATATCCCATAGTCTCTTGAAAGACTCTCAATAATCTGGGGACAGAGTAGGATGATTGAGCATCAAAATCGTCATTGAGTTCCAACGCAGCTCTGATAGAGGTTTCTGTTACTTCAATATCATTATTGAGGATAGAGGCCTCAATTCTCTTCCCGTTCACATCATTTACATAGGTCGCTGACCCCTAAAAATCTGTAATATGGTTCCTATAAATTGTGGGGTTCTCAGTTAGTGCTACTCTTAAGTTGGAGTTTCTAAGAAAAGTAATCATGTCTTCCAACTCCATGTTCTCATCGTCCAGCTCTAACTGAGCGCACATATTGTGCCTCTTCTCGAATTTTAAGGCCATTAGTTCTGCAAAGTAAAGAAATATGTCAGTACACATGGTTGCAGAACTAACATATGAGGATAGTTAGATGATTAATGGCATCTTCAATTAACCTGTTCTGTAGTAATATGCGTACCTGCAAAAACAAGTAAACAATTAGTTCGTTAATCAATTAGAAACCCTAATTTCGAAATCGGTGTGACGATTATCGAATAATGATGTCTTACCGAAGTCGAAACAGAGCTAATGGCTGTATTCGAAGTAAAATCGAGTAAGTATTAGAGTATTCGAGCAAGCGGAAGATAACACGAGCAAAGGGGTTCGCGTTTAGGTTTAATAGAGAGACGAAGAAATGTGTGAAAAAGTTTCTAAGTCCCCCTTTATACCTAACGTTTGGGTGGTACAGTACCTCCTTTTGTCGTCTAGCACACGAAAGTTGTCATTTAATTTAAAATTTAATGTACCTCCCTTGCTCGAGCATACAGCCAAAACAACAGCTGGCTCCCACTGTACTCGAGTACAGAGTACAACCCTTGCTCGTCGTAATTGGAATATGATGCTCTTGAGCACTAGTATACTTGAGGCAATGTGCTCGAATAGACTTGTGCTCGATGCCTTAGCCAGATGTTTGATTATAACTTGCTCGAGTATTGATTCATACTCGAGGGTTAGTGTGCTCAAACGTACTTAGCAAAATATTACTTAAATATGTATACCTGAGTCACACCTGCAATCTAACCCTACTCGACTATGCATCATGCTCGAGATACTTAGAAATCTATCATGATAATATCCTATGCTCGAGATGCACTCTTAATAGTGTTAGAGCCTTAGCTCGACCTACTTAGATTGCTACAGGTCATTGTGCTCGATGTACCCTTATGCTCGGAAGCCTTAGCATATTAAATCTTTCCTATGCTTGTACTCGAACGCACAACCTCTACTTAACAAATTGATCCATTTCCTTAAGCTCTTTCATACCAAAACACCTAGCATACTTCTATTCTCGAAGACTTAGGTCTTACAATTCATCATGCAATCATGCTCGAAACACATAACGTCCATTTTCACATCATAGCAGGTGCTCGTAAGTAAGATGCATGCTCGAAACACTTGACAGCAAATTTTCATGTCATTAGTATGCTCGAAGGTAAGATGCATGCTCGAAACACTTGATAGCAAATTTGCATGAGATGCATGCTCGAAACACATAGACAATTCATAAAAGTCACATAGTATGCTTGACACAATGTTATCATGCTTAGTGAGCAAAGTTCCTTTACTCGAATTAAAGGATCATTTCAACTTGATGAGCTTAACTTAGCATTTTGTTTAAGGTGAAATAAGAGATCAAAATCAAGTTCAAAATCCATTTCAAATCATTTGGAAAGATCTCAACACGGGATCAGATTATCCAATTACTGTCACACCATATCATTTTCAGCCTTATTATGACTTAAGTCAGGTTGACACTAGGTGGAAGCACTTAACATGATTCTTATAACTTTCGTGATATGCTTAAGATTCAATTAAGAGCTTGAGTTGGAATGGTTACACTTTGGACTTCAGGTTGTTCTTGATCTCTTCTTAAAGCTTATTTAGCTTTCTCCAATCACCCCAATTTGACTTCAACCCCCTAATGCCTTGGTTAAAATATTTATTTATATGAGCAGACATATATATATATATATATATATATATATATATATATATATATATATATATATATATATATATATATATCAGACTTCAAGGTTGAACGTTGGACTTACAAGCCATCCAGACTTACGTGCCTTACATTCAGAGTGTTTAGGACTTATTTGAATGCCCCACTCCTGTAGTTCCCTTGGTGCCCCTCAAAGTTATGATACTTTATTTATGGAATATAAGCGTTATGAAACAATTTGCTAGTTTCTTTTTCCATATTTTTCTTTTTTCTTCTTTGGACTTAGATAGTTTTTCACTACATATAACTCTTTTAGCTGCTCGTATATTTTATAAATTTGGTTTAAGAGACCAAGACAGCAACGGGCTCGTGTATGATTGGGTAATCATCTTTCTGCTTATCATACAGAGAGATGTGTAAGGAAACATACCATGGTCTTCGGATGAATCACCACATCAAACTTAGCAAGATTATTAGGTTTGTATCACATCAGTCACTACACTCATGAGAAGATACCACACGAATTGTCAATATGCTAAACATAAATCTTTTAAGCTTCTAATCTATGGGTTAGGAGATTAGACAAAATACTATCATTTCCCATTTTAAGTTGGATTCAATCTCCACAGAAAACAGTTTCTAGCTTCTTTGAAGTTGGGAACTTGGATAATATTATCATTTCTCATATGGGATTTCACCGAGAAAAGTGTGGCTTAGTCAAAATTGTTTCACAATTTCAAAAATCATTTCTTCTAAAAATTCATTTTAAGGATTGATTTTGAAAGACAGTGATGTCACTTAAGCATATATTTAACGAGCACACACTTAACCAATGTCAACCACATTCATTTAGACAGCATAGAACAAACAGATCAACATATAAGTCTGTCGAGCAAGCTCAGAAATTCATTGAGCATGCTCGAAAGTCTACCGAGCAACCTTACAATATATCAATTCAGTGCTTGTGCTCGAAAGACTTAGCTGCGTGCTCGAGCAGTAGACTTGTGCTTGGAGTACTTAGAAAGTTTTTCAGAACATATGTCCATGCCCGACCACAAATAACACAACAATTGTGCTCGAGTTACTTGAGAAACCTCAAGTATGGTTTGTTTGTGCTCGTAGAGCATTAAACACACCATACAACACAGAGTTATGCTCGAAATACTTGGAAAAGTTTTCAAGACCAAATTCTATGCCCGGATGACTTGGAATAGTCTTACAAGAGCCTTTGCTTGTGCTCGAAGAGCAACAAGCACAATATCAAGCATAGATTCATGCTTGAAGTACTTTGTAGGTTCCCTGGACGGATCGCACGAGATATCTCGGTCTACTCAGGTGCGGAATCCCTGCGTAGATCGTTACGAGTATAGAACGCAAACCAAACAAACACGATATGATAAACGAACACGTTATATTGATAACCGAACACGTGATACGATATCACTATTACAGACTCGTGAACCAAAACTGCTAACAACTATCACACGATTCACTCAACAACTCGTTAACCAACTATCCGTAACCTATATCTAAATACACGACAACTTCGCCTGATATGTTCAGGCGAAGTTGTCCATAACTTCGCTTGTTCAACAAGTTCGCCTAGGCGAACTTGTTGACAACTTCGCTTATACAAAAACATAAATAACAATACAGACTCGATTACAGACACTAGACTATGAACTACTGACATTTATGCACCAACAGACTCCCCCTTGGCAGTAGCTTCATATCTTGATCTTTAAGCTCTTGTCTTGTAATCCTGTATCTTCACGCATGCACTCCTTCTCTAACACATACCGTGACTACTCGCTGATATTTCCTTGCTTCATCCTTCCAAGCAGGAATATAGAATATCTTCTTTTCATTCAACACTTGCAGATCAGCTTTCGATAAGTTAACAAGATGCATCGGATCATACACCCTCAGCACTTCTTGTTCGTCTTCGTCTTCCATCACGGCTTCAGCAGTCTGGCAATCAACGTACCACCATTTTAGATTCTTCAACACATCTTGAGGCATAGTCTTCATTGGAACCTCCTTGATGCATCGGATCGGTTTGTACTTCATCACCATCCATGGCTTGCCATCTGCTCTCATTCCCCTTTCTGTATCCTCCACGAGCTTTCCCTTCTGTGGCTTTAATAATTCAAACTTCTTCTCTTTTATGCTTTCTTTCCACACGATCTTCCCAATCACTCTTGCCATGTTGTCGTCACTTCTATTTATCAGGCCCAACCTGGCCAAATCCTTCACCTCACATTCCGGCAACGTATTGAGAGATCTCAGGGTTCTTTTGAAGTATTGAATACCATCATAACGCTTCACCACAAACAACTTTATCTGTTCATCATATATCCAACAGATAATTCCCTTCTTTGACTCAGCATAGCCTTTGATGTTATAACTCTTCTTGAACATGGCTAGAACAGCAGGCTTCTTGGTCTTAATAAACCAATGAGCACAGCCTTCCTTCCACCTAGGCTGCTCCTCCCACTCAGTCTCCTCCATCTCAGTACCCATGTCGGCTTTCTCAACATCTGGGATCTCGTGTTCAACGTCTTCTTCTACTATCTCCCCTTCTTCTATCCCATCTTCAATCACAATCTGTGCGCCAATCTTCTCAATCTCCTCACACGGTAGCACATCATCATCAAACACATCATCATCTAGCATATCATCATCTAACTCTCTCAACGCATCAATCACATCATCTTCATCATCAACCATCACCACATCATCACCACCAACTGCACCTGCAGACTCCCCCTGAGCTGTGGAAGTCCCAAGAGCTTGAGTAGTTCTTGGCAACTCACCACCTGCACCTTTCGGTGCATTGGGATCATCGTCTATGTCGTTTCTCTTCTTAGTCCTTAACTCGTCGCCTCTACAGCCTGTCTCCCCCTGAGATGCCAAGAACGCCTTCATAGCATCTATAATCCTCCCATGCTCAACCAGGAGGGACGACTGTAGTTGATTTTCTGCTACAAGGCGTTGAATAGCCTGGGTCTGGATAAAGTTGATCCTTGATTGCTCTGCCACGACCCGCTCAAGTGCAGCTATTCTCTCCGAGTCTGAGATGGTTGTATCGAAATCAAATCTCATATTAGATGTATCTGGAGTATACTCAGCAGGGATTTCGAATGCAACTGGGACTTCAGAAGCAGTTGTGGACGTAACCGCAGGTGGTATCGTGACCGACAACCCTGCAATTGCGACGACCGTCGACTCTACAAATTGTGCCACCACCTCTGAAGGAGTAAGCGTTGGAGGTGGTAACGACACAATCTCCGGAGTCGTCGTCTGTAGTGTAGTGGATGGGATGCCGACGGTTGATGTAGCCACCACATGAACATCTGCGGTGCTTGTAACCTGTACAGAAGTAGGAATGATTGACATACCTGACAGTGCGGATGGAGCAAAACGTATAACACGTGAAGTCTCTCCAGCTCCCATACCAGCACCTGTCCTTTCACGTCTCGAACGTCTGATCAACTTGTGTATGTCCTCCTCTTCTTCCTCTGACTCACTATCATCCACCGTTCTCTTTCTCTTCCCTAACGTTCTCTCTCGTCTCACCATCATCCTTCTCGCCTCATCCATAACCTCGTCAAGATCTGAGTCAGCCACCGTCGTAGCTGCTCTAGTCACAATCACTTCCCTCACCTGTGCAGCAGAGACCTGCACTTCTTCATGTGGATCAAAACGATCCATGTCAAAGAAACCTTGGCCGCCAAATGCAGCATCAAGGTCAACATCCTCCTCAGCCGCCACCACAGGCACAGTAGGTACATCTCGAGTTGCTCCTGCCTGTTGTGGTTGAGGGTCTCTGAACTCGTCCCCCCGAGCTGGCACATACCCCGGGTTTATCAAGTACCCGAAGAGTGGAGTATGCCTTGGACGACATTCAGGCTTGCTCCTCGCACTCGAAGTACGGCATTGAGCAAAGATACGTTTGCTCACATTCTCCACGTATCTTATCGGGCGTCGTTGAGGCAAATTCGGAGCCACATGGTTCAAGATCATCTGTATGAATCTTGGATACATTATGAATCGCTCACGAGCCATCGACCTCCTCTGTCTGTCGATCTCGTAAAAGACCATCTGACTGAAACTATAACGTTTGTTATAGGTCAGAGCAGTCATTGCGGACTGCATGGTCGCACCCATACCGTTAGTGCCCGTCTTCCTCCCAGACATGCATACTATCATAACGTGCATGAGGAAGCGCCACTGATCGAGCAGGAACCCCTTCCGTCTCTGGGTATCGCCCAATGGACCAGAATAGCCCATTCTTAAAAATGCTCCATCACGAAACGGAGCCACAAACTCCGTAGGGTCGTTCCGAGTCTCCTCTCCAAAGCGTAACGCCACCCGAATTTTTTCAGATGAGAACTGAACTTCTTGATTATTTACTGTTGCTCTCATGACTGGGGGCTCAACACGACAATCGTACTCCACCGTCTGCCAGAAGTCCTCGATATTGGGTAAGGATATCGGCAGTGTCGTCGTGATTGCGTGGAATATCCTCGAGCGTAGGAGGAATGTGATTATCTCGCGATAATCCTCCACACCACTCGCTTCCGGGTCTAAGGTGATGAACATGTTGTGACCCGGGAAGAATTGCCTCTGATTATCTCCTCCGTCATCTCCTCCAGCACCGGCAACAGCAGCCATCTCTGCAACAAACGAACCAAGTTTGATAAACATTAAGACATAACACAAGTTCGCTTGTTACCATGAGCGAAGTTGTGATAAAAACTGTATAGGCGAAGTTAAAGTTGGGGCGAAGTTGGGAACAACTTCGCTTCATCTTTAAGTTCGTCTAATAATTGTTAAGTTAAAAGGATCCAGGCGAAGTTAAAGTTGGGGCGAAGTTGGGAACAATTTCGCTTCATCTTTAAGTTTGCCTCACCACAACATCGCCTCAGGCGAATTTAATTTTCAGGCGAAGTTGAGCATCAGGCGAAGTTACGGATAACTTCGCCTCAGGCGAATTTAAGCTCCAGGCGAAGTTACGGATAACTTCGCCTAAACCTTAACTTCGCCTGAATCTGAAACGGCGACAGTAAGGTTAATCGAAATCCGGAAAACCGGTGTTTCGATTAACTTTGACGATTTAGGAGGCTCAAACACATGATATTAATGATAACTAAACGACCAGGTTGTACATGAACACTTAAAACAAGTTTTGAACTCGGGTTTAAAGATCGGTTGTTCGAGGTTATTAACCGGTTGTCGAAACAACCTTAGATTAACATCAATGAACATATAACATTTGATAAAAGAACCCAAACAACCTTTAGATCGGTTTGAAATCGAAGAATCAAGATAACAAGTTTTGTATCTGTGTAAGTTCGCTGTGAAGACGAGAATAAGTTCGCTGATATTTAGAATAATGAACGAATTGACTGTTGAAAATCCTTATATATGGGCGGAGTTATTCAGGCGAAGTTACGGATAACTTCGCCTAGGCGAAGTTTTCCACAACTTCGCCTGTTCAACAACATCGCCTATATATTTACAAAATTTAACCTTATAAGTTTAACAGTTTTCCAATTAAGTTATAAAACTTTCCTTTAAGAACTAAATGACACGTTCAAGTCCAAGTAACCCGTTATAAACAAATACAACTACAGAAAAAGAAAACTTTAAACAATTTAAGTATAAGGGATCAAATTTCAGTCTGGATAGGGACTGCTACGTTTTAGAAAAGATCCGAACAGGAATCATACTAAGTATGTGACTGTCACATAGATCCGTGTTTAGCTGTATTATGCCATAAAGAGACATGTCGTAAGCAGGTAAATAACTTAAGATGGTTTTCATCGTTTCTGTGATACGAGTTAGGTTCAATTATGCCTCAAAATTTAAGTGGGCAACAACTCAGAAATATTGATGCCTCCTATCTATCCTCAAAGCGTATTTGGCTTTCCCCAAGTCACCTCGAATTGACTTCGACCCTTAGTGTCTGATTAAGTTTGTAATTACTCTTCATCTCTTTCCCGTTCTCTTTCTTACTCCATGATTAAGAAGTCTTGATATGTTGAACTCTAAAATGTTTCAATAACTCATAAGTTTTTTTTTTTTTTTTTTTTTTTTTTTTTTTTTTTTTTATGATAAACTTTACATAGACTTCAGAGTAGTAACCAACTGCAAGTCCCGAATCTGGATCACTGCAGTTTCTTGAAACGCTATCTCCACGGGAATCAGAACACTTACGGGCTCGTGTATGACTGGGTAATCGCTTTTCTGCCTATCATTCGGAAAGATATATATGAAGACATGCAGAACTCGTAAGGAGTTTCCACGTAAAATCAAGTAGTTTTAGTTTGTATCACATCTACTTTTACGCACCATAAAAAGTTACCATGACATACAATGACTGTCCTAAAGCCTGTTAAGCCTAATAACTTCACTAGTTAAGCACACAGAATTAGTATATCTATCATTTTCCAAGGTTGGATCAATTTTCTGTTAAACATAGCAAACGTACTTCTTACGAAATAGTAGACTTGAAAAATAATTTCATTTCCCAATTTTTTCAAAAATTTTAACATTAATCGCCCCGACCAAAACAAAGTCTTTAGGTAAACGGCTATCCCGAAGATCCAATGGATCAGCTGGACCGACCACATACTAGTATGTGTCCTTATAACTAAGTATGATCGACTAATTTTAAGCGAAAGAATGAAAACTCATCATAAACCGCCCCGGTCACAATCAGTAATCTGGTTAATGGCTATCCTCAAAATCTACAAGTAGAAAATGAGGACCAAAACATATCCGAAGACAAGTCCTTTAAACTGATGTAACGACATATTTTTAAGCGTTAGTGACCCTTTTTTTTTATTTAAATATTACAAGAAAAGCATGGTTACTCGGGATTGATCATCCCATTTAGCTCGATAAGGTTTTAAAATCTTGTTTTATCAAACGCTTTAGTATAAAGATCAGCGAAATTATCAAGCGTATCCACCTTTTCAAGCACTATCAGTTTCTTCTCAGCACAATCCCGTATGAAATGATGACGTATGTCAATATGTTTAGTTTTACTATGTTTCACGGGATTTTTAGTTACTGAGATAGCAGCTGTGTTATCAATGCAAATAGGAGTAAGTAAAAAATTCAGACCATAGTCGCGCAACTGTTGTTGAATCCAAAGAACCTGGGAGCAGCAGTTGGATGCTGCCATGTATTCTGCTTCACAGGTTGAAATTGCGACCGAAGTCTGTTTCTTGCATTGCCACGACACCAATCTGCCACCAAGAAACTGACATCCTCCTGTCGTTGACTTCCGACTCTGATTGCACCCACCATAATCAGAGTCTGTGTAGGCGACTAGCTCCAAGTCTCCTCCTCTCGGGTACCACAACCCCGGCTTCGGTTTGCCCTTGAGATACCGCAAGATCCTCTTCACACCTTTCATGTGAGATTCCTTTGGGTTTGCCTGAAAACGAGCACAAAGACAAACAGCAAACATTATATCAGGCCTAGAAGCAGTTAAGTACATTAAAGAACCTATAATAGCCCGATACTGAGTTGGGTCCACATCTGCATCACCGTCTGACTCAGCACCCAATTTGTGATTGACGCAGATTGAAGTGTCGAATGGAGTGCTGTCCTCCATCTTGAATCGTTTAAGCACATCATGGACATACTTGGTCTGGTGAATGAACATCCCATCCTTCTTTTGATCAACCTGCAATCCTAAAAAGAAAGTTAGTTCACCCATAGCACTCATTTCAAACCTTTTCTTCATGACGGCCTCAAAATCTTGACACATGGAGACTTTTGATGCAGCAAAAATAATGTCATCCACGTAGACTTGCACTAGCAGGAAGTCACTTCCTTGTCTCTTCACAAACAGCGTGCTATCTATCTGACCTCTTTCAAACCCATTTTCAAGCAAGTAGTCTGACAGAGTTGAGTACCAGGCACGAGGTGCCTGATGTAATCCATACATTGCCTTGCTTAACTTGTACACATGGTCTGGAAAATCTGGGTCAGGAAAACCCGGAGGTTGCTCAACATACACAACCTCATCAACTTTCCCATTCAAAAAAGCACTCTTCACGTCCAACTGAAATACCTTCATCTTTTTATATGCAGCAAACGCCAAAAACAATCTAATGGCTTCCAACCTTGCGACAGGAGCGAACACTTCATTATAATCAATCCCCTCTTGTTGATTGAATCCTTTCACAACTAGCCTCGCCTTGTTTCTTATGATAATCCCTTTCTCATCTCTCTTGCACTTAAACACCCATTTTGTGCCAATCGCATGCACATGCTTTGGTTTTTCAACCAAATCCCAAACTTCCATTTTCTTGAACTGAGCCAACTCTTCTTGCATGGCTTCGACCCACGAGCTGTCCTTTAACGCCATTTGATAATTTTTCGGTTCAATCTGGCTGATAAAGCAGGTGTACAAGCATTCGTTGATTATTCCTGTCTCCTTAATGCTTGTGTAAACACAGGTGTGCTCATCCAAGCTACGTCTTGTTTGTACACCGGAGGACACATCACCAATCACATTCTCCAAAGGGTGATCTTTATGAATTCTCGTGGTCGGAACAGAACCGACATGCAAATTGTCTTCCAAGTTAGAAGAGAGCTCGTCAATGGTTGTTTCATGCTGAGAGTGAAAAGGATTGATAAATTCTTCTTCAGTTGAGGCAGCAGGGGTATCGATAGTATTTGATGAGGAAGGTTGACATTTATCAATCAGCTGTCTTTGCAATAGATTTTCTTCCTCATCAAGGATCATCTTCGTAGCAACTCTTTCTTCTTCTTCAGAGATATCTAAATCCGGTATGTTAAAAGACTTAAAAAGTTTAACATAGTCGAAAAACTCGCAGGTCCGTTGCTTGGTTTTGGCGGTTGGTAACTTGTGATATCTGTGTTACACACCACCTCAATCTTGCTTGTCGATGTATTGAAGACACGTCTGTTAGGAGTCCCAACAACATAACCGACTAAGATTCCTTCATCGGCTACTTCACCAAATTTAGAATTTGTCTTCAAAATCGAACAAGGGGACCCGAATGGTTCTAGACCACTCAAGTTGGGCTTTCTTCCATGCATAAGCTCATAACATGTCTTACCCAGTCTTTTAACAGTTAAGACTTTATTCAGAACATAACAGGCTGTAGCAACAGCTTCAGCCTAAAACACCACAGGAAGCTTTGAATCAGCCAGCATAGTTCTGGCTCCTTCAATTAACGTTCGGTTCTTCCTTTCAGCCACTCCATTCTGTTGCGGTGTATAAGGAGCGCTGTATTGGTGTTCAATCCCTCTCTGAAGACAGAAGATCTCCATCTCAAAATTCTTGAACTCTGTTCCATTGTCACTTCTGATGAACTTAACCCTTTTATCCATAACGTTCTCAACTTTGGTAATCAAATTCTTCACCATCTGAGCCGTTTCATTTTTTGATTTCAGGAAATATACCCACGAGTATCGTGAGTAGTCATCAGTGATCACCAAGCAGTATGAAGTACCTCCTAGACTTTTTGCATACACGGGACCGAAGAGATCCATGTGAAGCAATTCTAGAGTACTGGCAATTGAATTTACTTTCTTGGTGAGATGGGATTTCTTGTGCTGCTTTCCCTTCTTGCATGCTATACATTTATCTTCAAAATTGAAATTTTTCAAGGGAACGCCCAGCACAAGCCCATTCTTGACAATGTGGTTCATCTTCCGAAGATGAATGTGCCCCATTCTCCTATGCCACAATTCGGACTCTGTTTCACTCGCTTTTGTCATAAGGCATGAATCTGCCGTGGCCATTTCAGTTGATCTCATATCCATAGTGTACGTATTTCTTTCACGTGGAGCCTTCATCAAAATCCACTCCTCAGGTATCTAAAAACCTGGTTTCAACACAATCGCCTCGTTCTTTGTAAAGTGAACGGTGTACTCCTTATCACAAATCTGCGACACACTTAGCAGATTGTATTTCAATTCTTCTACAAAGTTAACATTCTCCAATGTCATCTTTCCGTTCGACACCGTTCCCCTTCTAGTAATATTGCCTCCACTTTCTCCAGCAAAGCTTACTCTCCCTCCTTGAACAGGTTTCAAATCGTGTAACAAGTATTTGTTACCCGTCATGTGCCGGGAACAGCCGCTATCTACAACCCAAAGATTGTTGGTAGCCCTGTTCAACTGTTCCTGCACAATAAAGCAAAAGATTAGAATTTAGGGACCCAAGACCAATTGGTCTTGGATCTATACATCCCAAACTTTGGCTTTCCAAAGTTAGTATCTCGATAACTCCAGTAAGTCCCATTAGGATATCTTATTGAAGATTGATTGTAAGGCCTTCCAAACCTTTGAGAATTGAAAGTATTATAGCTTGTGGTTTGGTTATTAGAAGTGTAAAACTGAGATTTGTATCTATGAAAACCTGAGTTAGTCACATTTTTGAATTTTGAACAGTTTTCATTTTTAGCAGTATGATAATTACCATTAGGCTTATTCTCAGTTTTAGTAGGCCTTACTCCTCTGAATCGCTGCTTCAGGGGGCAATTTGCAACAAGATGTCCCAATTGATTACATCTAAAACAACACCTATGTTCAACCTTTTTATCAGCAGGTGTTTTAGATGTCGAGGCTATATTATTGCCCGTTCGTCTCACATAAGGTGGGACGTACGGGTTTAGTGGAGTACTCTTTTTATTCGTTTTATCTTTTTCTCCACTCTTGGGTAACACAACCTCCTCTTTTGCCTTACCAGACTCGGATGACTTATCCGAATCTGACGAGACTGGACTTTGATCAGAAATTTCAACACTTGAAACAGACGAACTTGTTTCACCTTCACTAACATTTGGTTTTTTAACAGTTACTTTAATTGGCACTGTCTGAGCAACCTCAAAATCAATAGATTTCTGAACACTAGGGTTAAAAGTGTAATTGTGATTGTACGGTAGTGGAACCTCATGATAACCGATTCCTCCTCTCTTAGCAGAGGAACCTTGATCACTAACAAGGTGATCAAGAATAGCAGAAGAATTTCTGAACTGCTCCAGTTTTCGATTTAGTTCCACCACTTTCACCTGGTGGTCAGCAATCTGTTTTTCTCTCTCAGCAATTAATTTGGTCTTTTCTTCAAAAACCTCATAACTTAAATCAATCACTTCAATTTTTTCAGCAAGTTTAGTTTTTAAACTTTTAACATCTTTTTCACAAGCTTTTATTTTAATTTTATAATTATTTTCTCTTGATTTAATAAAGTGATGATCTTCTTTTAAGGTTTTAAATTCAGCATCCAACCTAACATACTGATCAGTTATGGTTGCTAGTTGCTCAGACAAGTTCTCACTTTCTTCAGTTTAGAACATACCTCGGAGACCTGGTCATTGTCATCTGCCATAAGAGCTTTTTCTTCTTTGGTAGCCCTCTCACTTTCTTCAGTTTCAACCTTTGCCAAATTTGCCTGCTCAAAAGTTTCTTTAGAAAGCAGGTTCCAGTTGTATTCACCATCTCCTCTGGAAATCAAGGCACTATAATCTTTTCTTCCCTCATTATGCTGTGTAGACTTTCCTTGACTTCGTTCTACACGCTCATTCCTACATTCTTTTGCGAAGTGACCGTTTTGTTGACAATTGTAGCACCTTACCTTTGACTTGTCGAACCCTGGTCGTCCTCCGATAAACTTTCTACCGGTCTTATTCATAAACCTCTTCACCCTCCTTACAATCATGGCCATCTGCCATTGTAGATCCATTTCTTCCATATCGTCAGCATCAATCTGATCGTAATCTTCATCCAACATAGCTGGATCAACAATCTTCCCTTGAATATAGTTCTCATAGGAAGCAATGAAAGAAGCATAGAGGCCAAACTGCTCTTCAGCAGACTTGACACTCATAGGCATCTTGGAGTAGTTGTTGCTGGTAGCACTTGAAGAGCAACTACTCTTGCTTGCCTGGGGTTGAGAACCACTAGATCCAGCTGCTACATAGCAAACATCCCCATTTGTGTTAACTGACACATGCCCCTCATGTGATGAGTTGGGGTCCGACTCTCCCTTCGAGTAGTAAGCAGCCGATTCAGTCTTTGAGCCTGAGCTAGTGTTGACTTTAGCTCCATACATACTTGGATCTTGAACCTGATCCATAGATGTCTCCTTTCTTACCATGTTAAGCTCAAAGGTCCTGAGCTTGTTGACTGTCGTTTCGAGATCATAAGTGGGGAAGTCCTTGTCTTCCCTCATCAGCACAGTGTACATCTCCCATTTTGGTGGGAGAGCATCCAGAAGCTTCTCAACTATCTCTTCTTCTCTGTAAGAAATGGAATAGTTGCTCAGTTCAGTCATCAGATGATAATATCGAGTGATGATATCATCTAATGATTCATTCTTCAAATACTTGAAGACTGAGAACTGGGTCTTGAGCAGTTTTATTTTTGAAGCCCGGATTCCTACATTTCCTTCAAATCTGCTCTCAAGGGCTTCCCAAAGCTCCCTTGTTGAAGTGTACTTCCTAAAAGTATGAAGGATCTCCTGTGGAAGAGCCATGGTAATAGCAGCATGAGCCTTGCTCTCAGCCTCATACATCTTCTTCTCTTCTTCTTCTATTTTACTATACTTCTTGATTTGGTCACGACCTTCATACTCCATAATTGGTGGAATATAACCATCCTGGATGCATACCCACATCTTCGCATCCTGGTATTTGACATACTGTATGAACCGATCCTTCCATGCAACGAAATCGGTTCCCTTCAGCAATCTTGGGGCCTTGGTAGCCGACCCTGCTTCAACTTCCATCTTCACTAACTCAGAGATGTTGATCGACGACATCTTTTCTGAAAAGTAAGAAACCTGAAAAGTTAAATTTTTTTTTTTTAAGTACTGTAGGCGAAGTTACGGATAACTTCGCTTGAAGTAGGCGAAGTTGTAGAGAACTTCGCTGAAGAACTTCGCTGATAACTCTGCTGATTAACTTCGCTGATTCTTAACTTCGCTTAAGGTAAGCGAACTTAGGAATGAGGCGAAGTTGTAGTTAACTTCGCTGATACAGGCGAACTGGAGAAGGTAGGCGAAGTTGTGGATAACTTCGCTTAACCTTATATCTTCGCCGAAACCCTACGAACAGTGACGGCAACTTCGCCTGATGAACACGGACGTTTTTGAAGATCTGGAATCTGGATTTAACAAGGTTTTTGATGGTGCAAAGGCTTGAATACTGTGGTAGTAGGTAAGATTGACTTAGAAACACGAAAACACGTCCCGCGAATAGTCGAAACGGGACGAAATCTATACCCGCGTGAATATCCCGAACCTCACAATCGAGCAAATGCTCTGATACCAATTGTAGGTTCCCTAGACGGATCGCACGAGATATCGCGGTCTACTCAGGTGCGGAATCCCTGCGTAGATCGTTACGAGTATAGAACGCAAACCAAACAAACATGATACGATAAACGAACACGTTATATTGATAACCGAACACGTGATACGATATCACTATTACAGACTCGTGAACCAAAACTGCTAACAACTATCACACGATTCACTCAACAACTCGTTAACCAACTATACGTAACCTATATATAAATACATGACAACTTCGCCTAATATGTTCAGGCGAAGTTGTCCATAACTTCGCTTGTTCAACAAGTTCGCCTAGGCGAACTTGTTGACAACTTCGCTTATACAAAAACATAAATAACAATACAGACTCGATTACAGACACTAGACTATGAACTACTGACATTTATGCACCAACATACTTAGAATCACAGAAATACATCATGCAAGCACAGATCAAATTACCAAAAGCTGTAATTAGCAGTTTTAACAAAATTTCCACACAAAGACAGTCACATACATGATTCATGCAATTAGAGTAATCAGTCAAGCATAGAAAATCATCATGCAAACATTCAAAGTGAGTAACACAAATAATCAGTAAGCACCTCACTTAAGCACACATCCTAAATCAAACTTCATCAGCATTTATCATTCCTAGGCATTTTAACAGAAAATGAAACCTGGTTTTATCTTAGGGTTTGGTGAATAAATCAGCCAAATTATCCGATGTGTCTACCCTTTTCATTTCTATTAAACCTTTTTCCTGACAATCCCTAATGAAATGATGTCTAATTTTAATGTGATTAGTCTTAGAATGTTGGACTGGATTCTTAACAATAAACATAGCATCAGTATTATCAATCAAAATAGGTGTACGTAAGAAATTCAGACCATAATCCAGCAGTTGATTCTGAATCCATAGAACCTGGGCACAACAAGCAGAGGCAGCAATATACTCAGCTTCAGCAGTAGAGATTGACACTGTAGTTTGCTTCTTGCATTGCCAAGACACCAGTCTGTTCCGTAGAAATTGGGATCCTCCAGAGGTTGATTTTCTACTCATATTGCAACCATTATAGTCACTATCTGTGTAGGCCATCAAGTCAAAGGAAGGGTTCTTTGGATACCAAATCCCCAAATCTGGTTTTCCCTTTAGATATTTGAAGATCCTCTTAACTGCTAGCATATGTGAGACCTTGGGGTTAGCTTGGAATCTGGCACAGACACACACAACAAACATAATATCTGGCCTAGATGCTGTGAGATACATCAGTGATCCTATCTTGGCCCTATATTCATGCTGGTCCACCGGCTCCCCCTTTTCATCAGGTACCATTTTCTCATGTGTGTCCATTGGTGTGGACACTGTCTTGAAGTCTTGGCACTTGAATTTGTTAAGAATTTCTTGTACATACTTTGATTGATTAATGAAGATTTCATCAGCTTTCTGTTGCACCTGAAGTCCAAGGAAGAAATTCATTTCCCCCATTGAGCTCATTTTGTACTTGGATTTCATCACTTGCTCAAACTCTTTGCACATTTGTTCATTTGTAGAGCCAAAGATAATCTCATCCACATACACTTGCAACAGCAGCATATCCTTGTTCCTCCTTTTGTAGAACAAAGTTTTGTCAATAGCTCCTCTACAGAAGCCATTTTCCAACAAATGGTTTGACAGCTCATCATACCATGCTCTTGGTGCTTGATGCAGTCCATAAAGTGCTTTGCTGAGTTTGTAAACCTTGTTGGGGTGCACTGGATCTTCAAATCCTGAAGGTTAAGTCACATAAACTTCTTCATCAATTCCATTTAAAAATGCAGATTTTACATCAATTTGATAGACTTTAATGTGCATTGATGCTGCATATGAAAGAAAAATCCTGATAGCCTTTAGTCGTGCAACTGGAGCAAAAACCTCTTCAAAGTCCACTCCTTCCTTCTGTAAGCATCCTAGAGCCACCAATATTGCTTTGTTCTTGATCACAATCCCCCTTTCATCTTTCTTGTTTTTGAACACCCATTTTGTTCCAATAGCATACTTACCTCTGGGCTTGTCAACCAAGTCCCATACATGTAAGTCACTGAATTGGGCTAACTCTTCCTGCATAGCTTCTACCCAGCTGTTGTCTTTCAAAGCTTGATTAATGTTCTTTGGTTCAACTTGGGATAAGAAGCAGGCATACAGATAGATGTTTGCCTTTTCAGAAGAGCTTCTAGTCACTCTTTCATGCAAGTCTCCTATTATATTTTCTGCAGGGTGATTTCTTTCAACAGAAGTGGTATGCACAACTTGTTGTGCAGACACTTCTGTCTCTAGATTAGTCATATTTAACTTAGTAGATTCATTTTCAATTCTCTCTTGAACTTCATCAGTTTCTTGAAATTGATTAATCTCTGATGATAATGCTTTATTTGACCCAAATTGTAGAGAGTCAAACAAGGACTGAAACCTATCTTCAAATTGATTTATCCCTTCAGACTGAACATGTTGTTGACTTTGAATGGGTTCACTCTCTACTTCACTTGGACCTTCATTAGAAACTTCAATTGCTGCATCTTGTTCATTCAGATCAACTTCAGCACTTTGTTGGTTGCTTCTTTCAAAGTTAAATCCATTTGTTTTAGGAGCAACAGATGACCATAGCTTGTCCAGATCAACTTGTTTTTGTTTTCCGTTATCTTTAAAGCTGGTTCTGTACATGCTGTTATCCATATCTTCATTGTAGATTTTGAAAGATTTGATCATCTTTTCCAAGTCAAAAAGCACTTGGGACCTTCAACATTGTTAAAGTGGTTTTTATTGAATATTATATCTGAAGACTCAATGACCACCATGTGCTCCTTCACATAGACTCTGTAAGCCTTTGAATGAGATGAGTAGCCCACAAAGAAACATTCCAGAGATTTTAACTGGAATTTGTTTAGGTAGTCCTTTGTATTCAACGGTGAGCATCTACATCCAAAAGGCTTTAAGAACTTCACATAAGGCTTTCTATTGAAGATAACCTCATATGGAGTCTTGTTTTGAGCCTTGTTTAGTAGAACCCTGTTCTGCACATAACTTGCAGTGTTGATTGCTTCTGCCCAAAAGTGACTGGCATATTTGCATCAGCAATCATGGTCCTTGTAGCTTCAATCAATGTTCTGTTTCTTCTTTCTGCAACACCATTCTGTTTAAGAGTTCTAGGTGCACTGTATTGTTGTAAGATCCCCTTAGAAGTGTAGAATTCATCCATAATTCCATTCTTGAATTCTGTCCCATTGTCACTTCTAATGACCTTTACTTTTCTTTCAAGTTGATTTTCCATTTTTTCAGCACATAGGTTCTGATCAAATCTGGGGTTTGATCTTTGCTGCCCATGAAGTATACCCGAGTAAACCTCGAATAATCATCAGTGATCACTAGGCAATATCTCTTCTTTCCAATACTTGAAACACTTACAAGACCAAATAGATCCATGTGTAATAGTTCCAAGACCTCATCAATGGTGTTTATCATTTTTCTCTTATGTGAGGATTTATGTTGTTTCCCTTTGAGGCAAGATGTGCATTTTTCTTCTAACTTGAACTCTCTTGTGGGAAGGCCTACAACATGTTCACCTTTCCCTAGTTTGTTCATGCTCTTCAAATTTACATGACACATCTTCCTATGCCACAGTTTGGTCTCATTTTCAATGGCTTTGGAAACAAAGCATGAACCACCTCTAGATGTAGCAGTGTTCATTCTTAGCTCATACAGGTTACCATTTCTTGGAGCCATCATCATGATCATCTCAGTTGGAATCACAAACTCAGGCTTCAAAATCAGGCAGTGTTCATCATTGAAGGCCACCTTGTACCCTTTATCACAAACTTGAGAAATGCTGAGTAGATTGTATTGTAGTCCTTCAACATGCAGCACATTCTCAAAGGATACTTTGCCATTGGAGAGTGTTCCTCTTCCAACAATCTTCCCTCCATTTTCATCACTCCCAAAAGCAACTAGCCCTTTATATTTCCTTTTATAGTTGATAAGAACACCTTTGTCACAGGTCATGTGCCTGGAACATCCACTGTCCATGTACCATAAGTCATTACTGTTCAAGGACTGTTCCTGCACATATATAAAACAGAATTAGTTGGATTCTGAGTCACAAACTGCATCAGTTTGTAATTCAGTGTCAGGTGAAGATTCATTAGGAGTTGGAACTGGAACTGGAAGTGGGTCTTCATACACAACTTCACATTCTTCTTCTGAGTCTAAATCGGACCCAACTTTCACAACTTGTGTCTTGATTAATTCTTCAGTTTGCTCAATCACATAGTTTTTCTTTTTAGTCAACTCCGTCTTAGTTTTCCACTGGAACCCTCTAGGTTCATAACCCTGCTTCATCAAAAATTTCTCATCCCCATTAAGAACACCAGGTCTAATATTTACTTTTCCTTTGTCACTCGACCTTCTGTTCTTGGTAGGTTTGCTTGATACTCTTGCTTCATCCTTGATTTTCAAGACTTGTTTCAGTCTCTTTTCTAGCATTGACCTTTTCTCTTCATCATCTGAACTGCCTTTTTCTTCATTTAAGTATCTTTGATACATTTTCTTGTATCCTTTCATATCAAAGCCACAGACCACATCAGGAACTTCAAACTCTTCCTCTTCAAACCAGCAAGAGTCAGTGTGATGACCATAGGCATCACACTTCTTGCACCAGACTTTGGCATAGCTCCCCATATCTTCAAGCAATTGCTTGTCTTTAATTTTGTCACTGGGTTTGGGGAAGTCAAAGCCTAGGGAGGTTTTAGGACATAAAGAATTGCTGAAGTCCATTTTGATTGGTTTGTTCAGATCAGGTTCCAGATGATATTTCTCTTTGACAAACACTACAGGCTTCAACTTGGAAGGGGTTCTTGAACTGCTTCCATTTTCTTTTCCAACAAATCTTCTCATGGGTACATACTCCACATCTCCAATGTCAAATAGTTCATGGTTTGAGAAGACTAGATAGATTGGAGGATGTAACTGATCATAAGTAGATTTTATTGTTTCTTCAGTTCTTCTTTTGTTTTATGGCTGTGGCCTAGCACAGATGTCAAACACCACATGTTCTTTTCTAATCTTTTCATAGTGCTTTTTCATCTTAGGAGTCATCTTTGTCAGAAGGGGAATCTTTTCACTTTTCTTCTTGCTTGACCCCTTTTTCTTCTTGCCCTTAAATGACTTTATGCTACCACAAGTGCAGTTACTATCTTCACTTGAGTACTCAATCAATTTCTTTTTCTGATCATCCTTCTTTGCATTTTTCTGCATTTCTGATTCCTCATTTTGTTATACTGCAAACTCTCCATTCTTATTCACAAACACATCATTATATTGCTTCGCAAACTCAACCTTATCATCAAACACATTTTTGAACTGTTTCAGATATTCACTTCTGCTCTCCTTGTCTACTTTCAGTGGGTAGCTACCACAGAAAAGGCGGTGGCACCTTTTTGTACTTCTCCTCCTTGGTTATTTTATCCACATAACCCACTATATTTCCTGTAGAAACAAGGTTCTTCAAAAATTCCATTTGAATTAACAAGTCAACATTTTTCAGTTTCTCTTCAGCATTCATCTTCTTTAACCCCTCAATTTCAATTGTCATTTTTGATTGGGTTTGGTATGCCATCATACATTCCTCTTCAAGCCCCTTGATTTGATTTTCATAAGTTGCTTCACTGGCTTCATATACATTCAAGAAGGCTTCCTTTCTCCCACACTTAGTTTTCCACTTTCCAATCTCCTGATTGAGTTCATCAATGGTAATAAGAAGATCAGAAATTGAAATATTATATTGTACCTGTGCAATTGAAGATTCAGGCTTGTCCTCCATTTTTTCCATAAAAGCAACATTTGCCTTCTCAATCTCTGCTGCATGGTTACTCCAATCAAACTCCCTATCCTGTGGCGCCCTGGTTACTACAACATTTCCTTGATCACTCAGCTGGTTCACATTGTTCTGATTAGCTCTGTTTTGATTAGTGTAAACCTGCATTTTGTTGTTTCTTTGGGGTTGAAGGGTTTGTTGTTGGGGTCTGTTTGGATTTTGATAGGGGTTTTGGTTGGTGATCTGAGTTCTCTGGTGCTGGAAATTCTGATTCTGGTTTTGATAGAATTGGTTCTGATTACTTGGTTACCTACTTGCTTTGGCATGTTGCACTCTCTAGCAAAATGTCCTTGTTGTTGACAATTATAACAGATGGATTTTGACTTGTCAAGGCCAATTCTTTCATTTGATTCATTAAAGCTTGTTCTTCCAGTTCTGTTATACAACCTTTTGCTCCTCACTGCTAACATAGCTGCCTGCCACTTTATGTCCATGTCTTCCAATTCTTCGGCATCGATTTGTTCAAGATCCTCCTACATAATACTTGTGTTGATTAGGTTCTTGGAGACAAAAGCATGATATGACTTAGTAAACATAGAGAACAATGCTTGATAGTCTGTTCCTTGAGCATTGTTGTTCTGCATAAATGTTGATTGCCCATTTGTTGTAGAGGTAGTATCATCTTCAATCAGCTGAACATTAAACCTTGACTGGCCACTACATGTTGAACTTGTTTCTGATGGCTCTTCAATAATAGACTGCTGGTTCTTGATTGATAGATTGCCCATTGGTGCTACAAGAGCATTTTTCACTTGAAAACATGGCTTGTCCTCTCTAATCATATGATTTTCGATCATCTCTTGTTCTGTAGCTTTAAGAAATGCAATCACATCATCCAGCTTAAAATTAGGGAAACTGACTTTCTCCTTAATAAACTTGCTGGCAGTGTACCATTCACCGGACAAGGATGACAAGAGCTTCTTGTTTAGCTCAAAGTCAGAGATCTGCAGATCAGTTGTTCTTATGTCGTTTACAATCATCATAAAACTCTGCAATACTGATTTTAATCTCTCTCTGTCTTCAGTCTATCTTTCTTGATATCTCTTAGTTCAGTATTTCCTTCAAACATGTCGATGACCGCATCAAACATACCCTTTTCGGTTTTGTGATGATTGACTGTTGTCAAGATTTCCCAAGAAAGACCTAACTTCAGCATAGACAAAGCCTTATCGTCTCGTTTCTTCATTTTTAGCTCAACAGTGGCATTGTTGTTCAGAGCTGTTGAAGGAACATAGTTTCCTTCGGTGATGGAAGTCCAAAGCTCTGGGTCGTTGTAGTTTACAGCTACTTTGAAGAGCACCTTCCATTTGATGAAGTTTTCTTGTCCAAGCAATCTTTGAATCTTGTTGGTAGAGACTTATTGGTCTTTCAAAGCAGATCTGGAATTTGCAGTAGTGAAATAGAGTAAAGCTTCAAGCTCTTTCACAAACCTTCTGTCCCGTGGCCTTCAGCGAGCTTACACAAGCTCTGATACCACTTGTTAGGACCGTGAGTCGGGTGAAACCTTAGAAAGGTTGAAAAGAACACACCAACTCTGTTATCCGAAGGCCTATTGAATATCCAGACAGAATCAGGATATCCAACAAGCGGGAACGAAGGAGTGAAAATAACAAACACGAAATGATAATAAGTAATTAGTAAGAGCACATTCACAGGCAAAGATTTACTGTATTAAATGAGTCATTAATGAATGAAAGGAATGTCTAGGGTTTCGTGCGTGACAGCAGTGACGATAGTACGAGGAAACAAATAGTATTGAAGAAGACATGGATGATGGCATGTTCAGAACAAGTATTGAAGAAAAGGGAAAGCAAAAGCAAATTGATCTGGACAAGCTGTGGTCATCAGTGGCATCTGAAGAAAAGGGATTCACTTTTGAAAGAAATATCCAAGGACCAAATGAAATGGAGATCAATGGTCAAGAAGCTGTAGTTGAAGTATCAAATAATGGACCAAGTGAAATGGAGAGTGAACCAGTGCAGAGTCAGCAACAAGGTCAACCTGAAGAGAGACAGATTTGAAGATAGGTTCCAATCATTATTTGATTCCCTTCAAATAGGAACCAATGAAGCTTCATCATCTGCAAACACTCTAAACCAAGTGACTACTGAATCTGAAGAAATTCCCGAGAATGCAACTGCTGATATGAATATGACAAATCTTGAATTAGTAGTACAAGCACATCAGATTGTTCAGACTACCTCTACTGGGAAAAACCATCCTGTAGAAAACATCATTGGTGACTTCCATGAAGGAGTGACAAGAAGTTCATCTGAAAGGGCAAACATATGTCTTTATGCCTGTTTTCTATCCCAAGTTGAACCAAAGAACATCAATCAAGCCTTAAAAGACAACAGCTGGGTGGGAGCCATGCAGGAAGAGTTGGACCAATTCAGACACTTACATGTTTGGGATCTAGTTGATAAACCCAGAGGAAAATATGCAATTGGCACCAAGTGGGTCTTCAGAAACAAAAGGGATGAAAGAGGTTTAGTCATCAAGAACAAAGCTAGACTGGTGGCTCTAGGGTGCTTACAAGAAAGAGTAGACTTTGAAGAAGTCTTCGCCCCTGTTGCAAGACTAGAGGCCATCAGAATCTTCCTAGCATATGCAGCATCCATGAACATAAAAGTCTGTCAATTAGATGTCAGGTATGCATTTCTGTAGGTTCCCGGACGGATCGTACACGGGATGTCGCTATCTGCGCAGGTGCGGAAGGTAGATACGAGCGTAGAACACGTATAAAACAAACACACGAGCAATAACCGAAACACGTTATATTGATAACCCGAACACGTGACACAAGGTCACTATTACAGACTCTGACTTGTAACTCTCGAACTAATCGACTGAAACGAACCCTAACCAACCTCACGAACTCTACTCAACTGTTACGGTGAACAGTATATATAAACACGACAACTTCGCCTCAGGCGAAGTTGTCTATAACTTCGCTTGTTCAACAAGTTCGCCTGAGCGAACTTGTTAACAACTTCGCTTGTTCAACAAGTTCGCCTGAGCGAACTTGTTGACAACTTCGCTCGTTACATAAACATAAACATAATCAAAAACATAATTACATTACAGACTCGATTACAAACGTTAGACTATGAACTACTGACATACATGTACCAACAGACTCCCCCTTGGCAGTAGCTTCATATCTTGATCTTCAAAGCTTGAGTCTTGTAATCTTGTATCTTTACGCGTGCGCTCCTTCTCTAACACATACCGACACCACCCTTTGATATTTCCTTGCTTGATCCTTCCAAGCAGGAATGTAGAAGATCTTCTTTTCGTTGAGCATCTTCAGATCAGCTTGCGATAGATTAACAAGATGCATCGGGTCGTAAACCCTAAGCACTTCTTGTTCATCCTCATCTTCCATTACCGCCTCCGCTGTTTCACAATCCACGAACCACCATTTTAGGTCTTTGAGCACGTCCTTGGGCATAAGCTTCATCGGTACTTCTTTAAGGCACCGGACCGGTTTATTCTTCATAACCATCCAAGGCTTTCCATCAGCTCTCAAACCTCTATCCTTGTCTTCGACAAGTTTCCCCTTTTGTGGTTTCAGCAGCTCAAACTTCTTCTCCTTAATGCTCTCTTTCCATACGATCTTTCCGATGACTCTAGCCATGTTATTGTCACTTCGATTTATCAACCCCAATCTGGCTAAGTCTTTAACCTCACATTCAGGCAGTGTGTTTAATGCTCTCAGAGTTCTCCTGAAGTACTGAATCCCGTCATATCTTTTGATCACGAAGAGCCGCAGCTGCTCATCATATATCCAGCAGATAATACCTTTCTTTGCTTCAGCGTATCCCTTAATATTGTAACTCTTTTTGAACATTTTAGGGACCGCCGGTTTCTTCGTCTTTACGAACCATTGAGCACAACCTTCCTTCCAATTCGGCTGCTCTTCCCATTCAGTATCTTCCACAACTGTCTCATCACCCATATCGGGCATCTCAACCTCTGGAATCTCGTGTTCAATATCTTCATCTACTATCTCCCCTTCTTCTATCACATTTTCAACAATAATTTGCTCACCGATCTTCTCAATCTCATCACTCGGCAGCACATCTTCTTCAAGCATAAAATCATCATCATCATCTAGCTCTTTCAACGCGTCGATTACATCATCAACATCATCATCATCATCAACATCTACCACATCATCACCAGCTGCGCTTGTAGACTCCCCCTCAGCTGTGGAAGTACCAAGAGCTATAGAAGTTCTTGGCAGCTCACCACCTGCACCTTCCGGTGCATTGGGATCATCGTCATGATCTTCTCTCCGTTTTGTCCTCAACTCATCTCCCCTACAGCTCATCTCCCCCTGAGATGCCAAGAACGCTTTCATAGCGTCTATGATCTTCCCATGCTCGACCAGGAGGGAGGCCTGTAGTTGGTTTGCTTCCACTAGGCTTTGAATAGTCTTGGACTGCTCAGCTACGATCCGCTCTAGTGAAGCTATCCTTTCGGAGTCTGAAGTAGGCATTGGAGTTGGCGGGACATCAGCAGCAGAAGTGACCGCAGGTGGTACACTTGGTAACCCTGCAGTAGTAGTGACTGTAGACTCAACAAATCGTGCTACTACCACCGATGGAGTAAGCGATTGAGGTGGTAGAGACACAATTGTTGGAGTCGACGTCTGAACGGCAGTAACCTGTGCTGTAGAAGGAATAAGAGACATACCAGACAAGGCAGGTGGAGCAAAACGTACCAGCCTTGAAGTTTCTCCAGCTCCCGAACCCATACCTGTCCGTTCTCTTCTTGAACGTCTGAGCACTAGCTGAACTGCTTCTTCTTCATCATCTTCCTCGTCATCGTCGTCATCCGTTCTCTTCCTCTTCCCAATCGTTCTCTCCCTAGACACCATCAATCGTCTAGCTTCAACAAATGTCTCATCAAGATCGGAGTCAGCCACCGAAGTAACTGCTCTAGTAACATCCATGGCCTGAGAACCCGAGACATCCATATCAAACAATCCTTGGCCGCTAAAAGCAGCATCAAGGTCGACGTCTTCAGCAGTAGGCACAGCAGGCGCAGCTGATACAGCATGAGGTGCTGCCGCCTGTTGTGGTCTTGGGTCTCTGAACTCGTCCCCACCAGCAGGAACATACTCCGGGTTGACAAGATACCCGAACAGTGGAGTATGCCTGGGACGCAGCTCAGGCTTGCTTCGTGCGCTAGAAGTGCGACACTGAGCAAAGATACGCTTCGTCACACATTCAACGTATCTAATAGGGCGTCTCTGAGGTAGCAACGGAGCCACATGATTGAGAATCATTTGTAAGAATCGAGGATACATAATAAATCGCTCACGCGCCACAGCCCTCCTCTGACGATCAATCTCATAAAATATCAGCTGACTAAATAAATATCTTCTGTTGTAAGTCAGGGCAGTCATGGCAGACTGCATCGTCGCGCCCATTCCATCAGTTCCTGCCTTCCTCCCAGATATGCACACTATCAAGACGTGCATTAGGAAGCGCCACTGATCTAACAAAAATCCTTTTCTCCTCTGCGTGTCCCCCAACGGACCTGAATAACCCATCCTGAGATATGCCCCATCACGAAAAGGAGCGACGAACTCCGTTGGGTCATCCCTCGTTTCTTCTCCAAACTGCAAAGCCAACCGTATATCTTCTGAAGAGAACTGCACAACATGACCATTTACGGTTGCTCGCATCACCGGGAGCTCGACCCGGCAATCATACTCTACCGACTGCCAAAAGTCTTCAATGTTAGGTAGTGAAATAGGCAGGGTATTCGTGATCGCATGAAAGATCCTTGAGCGCAGGAGAAATGTGATTATTTCCCTGTAGTCCTCCACGCCACTTGCGTCTGGGTCTAACATGATGTACTGATTATGCGCTGGAAAGAACTGTCTTTGATCATTACCATCATCACCACCAGCACCGCCAACAGCAGCCATATCTGCACTAAACGAACCAAGTTAGATAACTGTTAAGCAACTCACAAGTTCGCGTTATACCATGTGCGAAGTTGTGATTAAAAACTGTATAGGCGAACTTAAAGGTGAGGCGAAGTTGGGAACAACTTCGCTTCATCAGTAAGTTCGTCTAAATAACTGTTAAACAAATTGGTTTAGGCGAAGTTGAAGATAACTTCGCCTTATCACAACATCGCCTCAGGCGAAGATAAGTGTTAGGCGAAATTAAGCTTCAGGCAAAGTTGTGGATAACTTCGCCTTAGGCGAAATTAAACCCCAGGCGAAGTTGTGGATAACTTCGCCTAAACCCTAACTTCGCCTGAACTTAATCGGCGACTGTTAGGATTCCAACACCGGAAATCCGGTGTTTTCGGCTAAGTTCGACGATCAAGGACATCAATACACATGATATTAAGGATGTGAAGTTGAAAAGGATGTCCATGCACACGTTAACACAAGTTTTTAAGATTTCGGTTTTGAAGGTCCGACGACCCGAGGTCTCGAACCGGGTAAAAACGATCAAGAACGAACAAGTTTGTGAGAGATATCGACAACACATACCCTCAATGATAATAGAAACTAGAAGCAAAGATCGAAAACGAAATAGGAAATATGTTCGCCGGAAAATGCTTAAGTTCGCCGGAAAATCGGAGCTCAAGTTCGCTGAGAATTTTGAAAATAATGATATTTACTGTTTGAAAAGCCTTATATAGGGTCAGAGTTGGTCAGGCGAAGTTAAGGATAACTTCGCCTAGGCGAAGTTAAGCACAAGTTCGCCTGATTCAACAACTTCGCCTATATTTTCAGAATCAACCCTTTAAGTTTGAACATTTTGCAATTAACATTTGAAAGTTTCATAAAGAGTTAAACAAAAATGATCAAGTCTAAGTAACCAGATATAAAATAATACAACTACAAAAATAGAAAAACTTATAAAAATTTAACGAAATAAGGGATCAAATTTCAGTCTAGTCAGGGACCACTATGTTTTTAGAAAAGATCCTAACAGGAATCACACTCACTACGTGACTGTCATATAGATCCGTGTTTAGCCGTATTATGACATAGAGAAACAGGTTGTAAGCATGTAAATAACTTAAATGGTTTTCATCGTTTCTGTGATACGGATTAAGGTTCAATTTAGCTCAAAATTTAAGTGGGCAACAACTCAGAGATAATGAAGCCTTATATCTATTCTCAAAGCGTATTTGGCTATACCCAAGTCACCCCGAATTGACTTCGACCCATAGTGTCTGATTAATTTGTAGATACTCGTTGTCTGCTTCCCGTTCTCTTCTTACTCCAGATCTGATACCACTTGTAGGTTCCCCCGGGGCGTCGCCGATCGATACGAGATCCGCACGAGGTCTAGGAGTGCGGAATCCTCCTAGACTCGTTTATGGTGTACAGACGAATAACACAAACACGTACACGATCAAATACACAAACAAATACTAGAACGGGATAAACAAATCTGCAGATTCATATATAAAATAATCACGTTACATACCGTAACAAAAACAGAAAACACGACTGACCCGAGGTGAGCTCTACATCGGGTCGTCTCACACGACTCTCACTAGGTTTGTTCTCTCTCAACACACAACTCTCTAAAATTACTGGATACAAAACCTAAACAAGACACACATATATATAGACAAAACATCCACGGGCCTGGGCTTCAGTAGGCGAAGTTGTGCTAACTTCGCCTAAGGCGAAGTTGTGATAACTTCGCCTAAGGCAGAAGTTGTTACAACTTCGCCGTTGGCGAAGTTTTTCTAACTTCGCCTAAGGCGAAGTTGTGCTAACTTCGCCTGTGGCGTTCCGCTGGTCAGAATTGCATAGCGACGGTCACAAAATGCACCAACAGTCTCCCCTTTGACCGTTGCTCTCAATTCTAACAAACACGAAAGATCATCTGTTACAAAATATGCACCAACAATTTCTGAATAGGAAAATTGATGAGGAAGTGTATGTGACACAACCTCCTGGATTTTAAGATCTGTCAGGACCGTGAGTCGGGTGAAACCTTAGAAAGTTTTACCAGAACACACCAACTCTGTTACCCGAAGGCCTATTGAATATCCCGGCGGAATCAGGATATCCAACAAGTGGGAACGAAGGAGTGAAAATAACAAACACGAAATGATAATAAGTAATCAGTAAGAGCACATTCACATACAAAGATTCATTGTATTAAATGAGTCATTAATAAAATAGTGAAAGGAATGTCTAGGGTTTCGTGCGTGATGGCGGCGGCGGCAGTACAAGGAAACAAACAGAATATTCTTTTAGAATGTTTCTCGTATTGTGTGCGTCGTTATCTGTATCCGTCTCCGTGCCCTAAATGGAAACCTAGGACCCTATTTATAGACCCTGACATTCCTTCTAGAAGTTCCTAACCATTACATAATGAAATACAAAATAATACAAGTGTTGAGTCCTCGAACAAGGTAGCAATCTTGCTCGAGCAGACTCACTATGCTAGGTATGCTCGATGAATGTCCTCGAGCATACTTTACTTAGAATATCTTCAGTGAAGATATTCTCCTCCAGCAAGCTTCATTCCTCTTGACTAATCCATGCTTTGCTCGAACTAGTCCATCGAGCAAGCTCATTCGTCTTGATGTCTTCAGTCTTCTTATTCAGCAATCTTTAGCATGCTCGGATGTAAATCTTGCTCGGGGAACTGAACTGTGCTCGAAATCCTTGCTTTATTCACATGACATCTTCTTATTGCATCCATGCTTGTCTCCATGTGTTCGATCATTCTGTGCTCGTAACACTTGGTTAAAACTTGTATGATCAAGCTGTTTGCTCGATTGGCGATCCATGCTTGATAGAAGAACACTCTTGCTCATTGAAGTGTAGCTTGCTCGAAGCTTTAACACCTAGAAGAATTAACCATTTAAGGTTCTGAATACCTTGCTCGAAGTAGCAAAACCATGCTCGATCATCTAGGCTTGCTCGAAGTCCATACTTAGCCATTTTTCTGAGGAGGTTGAGAAGATTCCAATCTTCCTTATCAAAAATCCGACTCAACAAAATCTAATCCATCCAAACAAGGTGTTCAAGCTAAGTAAAGCATTGTATGGACTACATCAAGCTCCTAGAGCTTGGTATGATGAGCTGTCAAATCACCTGTTGGATAATGGCTTCTGCCGTGGAGCCATTGACAATACTTTATTTTATAATAAATGGAAGAAAGATCTTCTGCTGGTACAGGTGTACGTTGATGACATCATATTTGGTTCAACCAAATGAACAAATGTGTAAAGATTTTGAACAAGTGATTAAGTCAAAATACAAGATGAGTTCTATGAGATAAATGAACTTCTTCCTTGGACTACAAGTACAGCAGAAAGCAGATGGTATTTTCATCAATCAGTCAAAGTATGTTCAAGAAATGCTCACAAATTCAAGTGCCAGGATTACAAGACAGTGTCCACACCAATGGACACACATGAGAAGATGGTACCTGATGAAAAGGGGGAGCTAGTGGACCAGCATGAGTATAGGGCCAAGATCGGATCATTGATGTATCTAACAACATCTAGGCTAGATATTATGTTTGTTGTGTGTGTCTGTGTAAGATATCAAGCTAACCACAAGGTGTCTCACATGTTGGCAGTGAAGAGGATCTTCAGATATCTCAAAGGGAAACCAGATTTAAGGATATGGCCTATACAGACAGTGACTATGATGGTTGCAACATGAGTAGGAAGTCAACTTCAGGAGGATGCCAGTTTCTTGGAAGCAGGCTGGTGTCTTGGCAATGCAAGAAGCAGACTACAGTGTCCATCTCAACTGCTGAAGCTGAATACATTGCTGCATCTCCATGCTGTGCACATGTTCTATGGATCCAAAATCAACTGTTGGATTATGGTCTGAATTTCTTACTCACTCCAATTTTGATTGATAATACTGCTGCTATGTTCATTGTTAAAAATCCTGTCTATCACTCCAAGACTAAGCACATTGAAATTAGACATCACTTTATTAGGGACTATAGTTAAAAAGGTTTAATAGAAATAAAAAGGGTAGATACATCTAAAAATTTGGCTGATATGTTCACCAAACCTCTAGATAAAACCAGGTTTCATTTTCTGTTAAAATGCCTTGGTATGATAAATACTGATGGAATCTGATTAATTATGTGTGCTTAAGTGATATGCTTACTGATTATCTGTATTGCTCACCGATATTGATTGCGTGATTTGTTGATATATACTTAATTGACAATTTTGATTTACATGAATCATGCTTGATGAATTATTATGTTGAAAATAACATGTCTTTGATGTTCATGTTTCTTGCACTTAATTTGTGCATACTTGACATATTTTTGAGTGATTTAAGTATTTCGAGCATAGATCTGTGCTTGATAGTGTGTTTGTTGCTCCTCGAGCACAAACAAATACTACTCAAGTATTTCGAGCACAAGTGACATGGTTCTGCTGTTCGAGCATGGACATATGTACTATAAAAATATTAAGTTTTTCTAGCACAAGTCTATTGCTCGAGCACAATGATTAAGTTTTGAACTTACATGTCTTTCGAGCACATGCATTGAAATGATGAAAATTCCAAGTTTGCTCGATAGAACTCTTGTATGCTCAAGTGAAAGAACAGTCAAGACTGTATGAGTTTGTTGTTTATGTGAATGTTAAATGCTGTTTGTGAATTATGTGTGCTTGACTGACAAAATATATTTCAAAATCAAGAACAAAATGAATTCTCAAAGAAAATGAATTTTGAAAACATAAATGGTTTTTAACTAAGCAAACAGTTTTCGGTGAATACGTATGAGAAATGATAATACTATTCAGTTCCAAGCTTTGAAGAAGCTTAAAATGTTTTTAAATGGAGATTGAATCCAATCTTTTGGGAGGTGATAGTACATTGTTTAATTTCCTAACACATTGATTATAGGCTTAAAAGGTTTATGTTTGGTAATTGACAATTTTTATGGTATCTTCTCATGAGTGTAGTTGGCTATGTGATACAAATATAATGATCATGCTAAGTGTGACATTTGAGCCAAAACCAGGTATACCTCAGCACGTAATTACCGATTAAGCAAATAAACGCTTATTTCATAACGATCGAACGATTAACCGAACAGGTCTGTTTATGACCCAAATATCCTGGGGGGGCCATCTATAAGTGATATGTGATTAATATAAGCTAATATATTAGTAATATGGCCTTAGTTCGATAGCAAACAAGTTAAACAAAATCATACTCGTTTAACTACCCGCTATAGATTTAAACACGAAAGATAGTTACAAACCAAGCATTGTATCATCCGTTAAGCCAAAAAAGACTTATCAAACACTTATTTGAAATGTTTTAAGTGATCCGCGAAAATATTTTCGATTTTTACAAACGTATAGTATATTTTTATAAATTTATACAAAAATAGCCAAAAAAACACTCGTTTTCGCGCTATTTGTCGCACCCGATATGTTTTTCGCGCCAAAAACAGAACCCGAAATAATTTTGGACTTGAAATCTCACATTTTGACATGAAAATCAAGGCAAGTAAAAAAAATAAAACCAAAAGGGGGGCTCCTAGCTTATGGCCGCCAAGGGGCTTCCCCCCCCCCCCCCCCCCCCCAAGCATTCCTTTCCTTATAAAAAAATTATCATAAGATATTTAGCTTTATCCATTGGTGAATTCTGGACACACACAACTCATTCCTTCGGCAATCTATAATAACTCAAGGTAATTTTCAAATTTTGGTCATTTAATTCTTGATTTAATCAAGTTTAATTCATATTAACAAAGCATAATTAATAAAAATCATTCCTAACCATGCAAAAATAATAAAAATGGTCCAAAAGCATGTTTTAATCATACACACAGTTAGAAATGATAATCATACTCTTTTTTGGCTATAAACATGGATTATTGGGTTTAAACGGCATTTTTACGGATCAAAAGTTCAGTTTAATACCCTAGCCGAAACCCTAAGTTAATAGGCTTTTATGTTGATGAAACTTTCTTGGTTTGTAATTTAGGACTTGTATCTAGTCTGCATATAAGCACAAGAACCCGAAAACTTGATTTGAAGGATGAAAACGAACCAAAACCGTTAAGGTAATACCAGATCACTCGTTTACGGGCTGTTTAGGTTAAGGTTGTTATTTGCATATTTTTAGGTCATGAAATTTTGCAAGGACATCAAGGACCATATCATTGAGTAACTGTTCAAATTTGGTAATCTTTCGACCATCCGAGAATATTTGGCGAATTTATTACCAAATTGAGACATTTATTTGGGAAAAATAGTTAAAATGCTTGAAAAATTATGAAAATTTTTTGGGAACTCAGATTTGGTATATTTTGATAACAAAAGAAATTTGGGAGAATTTGGAAAAGCCTAAGTAGGTTTTATGCATTTGCGTTCATATAAGTTTTTATCGTCGTTTTTAGCCCGAAAAGAATATTGAACAAGGTTGTTACATTTTGAAATTGATACAGATAGTTTTGGGATATAATTTGAGCATCTAGGAATTTTTTTGGAATTTTTGGAAATCGTTTGGGATACACGGACGATTTTCAGGCTAAATATAGCAGGTAAATGAATTTTTATAAATTAATAAACCAGTAAATAATTCCAGAAATATTTTTATAAAAATCTACATATTTTATTTGATAAGTAGCTAATTTTTTATAATTTAATGATTAACGGTTAATTAATTATACTAATTTGAAAATTAAACAAGTTCAATTCTGATAAAAACCGGCAAGTTCACGATTAACGAACCTGCGGGAATATCAGAACACCAAGAGTGATCAAAAATCATATTTTTGGATTAATTAAGTAAAAACGAACCTTTTTATGAGAAACCTGGACAATCTGGATAGATTGTGCGCGTTTCTCCTCAAATCAAACTAAATAAACGGAAACGGGCCCCGTAACTGTGTGATCTTTCTTTATAACTTTATCATTTTATCGACCAACACATTTACCCAAGCTTACTTCCCCATAACTGTTTTCTGAACGCATAAACGAACAACTTGGCCCAGTTGGGAAAACAGGGAAACTGAGCCAAGTTCGGTTTTAAGTATTAGACATTGAACAACATCACAACCTAAGCCTATTGACACTTTCTGGGCGTTCCAGCTATACCCAGATTAGTTATACAGTCCAGTTTAGTATTGAGATTATAATAATATTAAAATATTAATATTATTATAATATTAATTATAGGAACTAGTGATAGCGAATCGAGCAAACCACGAGCTGACTCAGTACTTATTATCTACTAAACAGTGAGTTTCATGACCCCACTTTCTGAATTGTTTTACGAACTTTTAGGGTGAAAAGCACTTTTGTTAATATCCATATACTTATCTGAAACTTATGATAATGTGAATTATCAAAGTGCTAACACATGAAAGTCCCCACTAACACAGTGATTAACTTCGAGTCGGTGGCTTGTGAATAGTACTATTGGTTTGACAAACCCAGGCGGGGCCAACACGGTTTGCTGAGACATTATCCCGTTTGCACATGTCCATAATTATACAAACCAGCTATGTAGTGTTAGACATAGCTACTTGGGGCATAATGTGGGAGGTAGGGGAGCCACAGTGGTTGATTGAGCTTAGCATAATTACATCACATATATACGTACATATATACTTACATGCATATATATAAATTATGACTTGTGATTACGTATACTTGTTTTCTTGAAACTCGTGAAACTCACCAACTCGTGTAGTTGAGCCATTTTAAATGTGCTTTTTAGGTGTGATACCGAAGTTGGAGAATCCATGATTTTGTGCTATCTGTTACTAAACGTGATCAGTGCGGTGTGAATAGAAGTAAGGTTAATAGTACGAGTAGAATAACTTACGAGTATATTTTGTTGTAACACCTAGTTTGTAAACTTAAATAGACCAATGTAATATATTGTAATTAGTTTGTAATGTTTCTTTATAAATAATGTGGTTGATACCAAATGTGTCTGTTGCATTCCCATTTACGCTTCTGCATTGTGCTAGTCAGGGTGTGACACTAAGCCAGATGTGGTGATACACTTGAAGATTAAGGTATGTTCTCTAACACAATCTCTCCGAATGATGGGCAGAAAGGTAATTATCCAGTCATACACGAGCCTGTTGGTGTTTTGTTCACCCAAAAGGATTACTTTTATGTTGGAGCAGAAATAGATAAATCAATATATATCTATTCTAGCATATACAAAAAAAAATTATTGCATATATAATATATTTTCAAATAATTTCAGACTTAAAGCGGCTTAAAGGGAACTACCGAGGTGGGGCATACAAATAAGTCCTAAACACCTTGAATGTAAGGCAACTAAGTCCGGATGGCTTGTAAGTCTAATGTTCAACCTTAAAGTCTGACTTTTTAGAAACATCTGCTCAAATTCTAAAGCCATTTTGACCAAGGCATCAAGGGGTTGAAGTCAAATTTGGGTGACTCGGAGAAAGCTAAATAAGCCTTGAGAATAGATTAGGGACAACCTGAAATCCAGAGTGTTGACCATTCTGATTTTGTGCTTTAATTGAACTTTAAGTATATCACAGAAAGCTATGATAATCATGCTAAGTGATAATACCTAATGTCATGTAACATTTTGGGTTTTTATCGTATTCGTTTATTTCACTGTATCATTGTACAAACCTATTTCGGATTCAAATATTTAATAAAACCTTGCATTTATGAGTCATTTAGTTTCCTTATAATCACTTTAAGCCCTCAATGTTTTAATGATTGTTTATTCACTAACTATAACAAAAATAGTTAATAAATTGATCAAAACCAAACTTTATGGACCATTATTGCACAAAACTGAAAGATGGACCACCTGGACGTCGGAGCGCCACGCGGTAGTGGACCAGGAGCTGTTCGTGCAGCGTCTTGGGGTTGCTGCACGTTTTTTGTTTCATAATATCTCGTTTCCTAACTCGTTTATGGTATAAAATCGCGTATTTTCGGTATGTTTGAGAGAAGTAAGGACCAAGTTATTGTAATATAACTAAAATATGAATCGTAGTTCGTTATTTACTGCCCAAGAACAAATCTTTATGATTATATTCAGAGATTTCATCATAAAAGACATATCTACTTACTTAACTAGCCAAAAAGACTAAATTAGTTCGGTTTATGTTTTTATATATAAACAAACCTTAAACTCTGCCATAAATTTGTCACACCCCAACCTAAGGCGGAAATGCCAGGGAGGCCCAATTCCCGAAGCTTGATTTTATGTTTTAGATGGGCCATTCAAATTGCCAAGGAAAGCTCATGGGAGGCCAACTCATTTGGTTTAATCCGTTATTTATTTTGGGTTTTGAGCTGCCATAGGGGGCCCATGGAAAGCCCAACCCAATAACGTTTTACACTTTAAACTTGAAATAAATAATTTAATTAATTAACTATCTCAAAAGTTAATCACATTATTTTAAATAGCGACTTTCCCTCAAGCCATGACAAATCACTAGCACATATTAGTCGCATTTCCTCATTGTCTTTCATTGACTCGTTTACACAACTTACCCAATCCTTATAATATTTCATGTTTGGTCCCCGCAGAATGTCTTCTCAACTTCATCGCCGTAGCAACTGCCGTCCATCGGCTGCTCATGATCGCTGTTTGGCTGCTCGCATCACGAAAGAGTTCACCGCTGCTTTGCCCAAGTTGGTGGCTCAACTACAAAACATCAACTCGAATGGATCTGCTACTTCGGCTGCTCCTACAAACAACTACCACTACAAAAATTTCATGAGTGCCAAACCTCCTCTTTACCTTGGCGAGGAGAATGCTACTAAACTCCTCCGCTGGTTAGAGAGGATGGAAAACATCTTTATTCACTGTGAGTGTCTGGACGACAAACGAACTCGTTTTGCCTCAAGCGTTTTCGAGGAACGTGCCCTTACTTGGTGGATGACATTCAAGGACCTCCAAGGTGTTGATGAAGTATTAGCCATGCCTTGGGAGGAGCTTAAGGAAGCCATGAAGAGAGAGTTTTGTCCCGAACATGAACTACAACGGCTCGAGAAGGAGTTTTATTAGCTAAAGCAAATTGGTGGTGATAACTCTACTTACTCGAACGGATTCAAGGAACTAAGCCGGGTGGTACCACATCTTGTAACCCCTTTAGCCTGCGGTATCCGCAAGTATATCCATGGACTACAAACGATCTAGTGACGCGGTTGTCAGTCTAGACACTCTTACGCTGGAGGATGCCATAACCCTCGCTGCATCCTTGACCGATGATCACGTTCATGATGGTACGCTATCCCGAAAGGTCTTCAAGCCTGCTGCTGAAAAGAGTAAAGCGGAATCCTCTACTGATGCTAAAGCCGATCCTAAGCCTGCCCAAAACAACATGTAAGAACCTGGTAGCCTTACATTCGGTGTTGGATTTACTCATAAACTCTGTTTGTTACAGCGGAAGTCTATACAAATCGCAACGGAAATTTAAACCTTTTATATAACAACCTTATTCTCTAACTATTCTTTAATATGGATAGCCTCATATGCGCCTCAAGCTTGCCACGTCACCAATAATACCTGCATGCATACTAAAAGTCAGCTATACGCTGAGTGAGTTCTAACATTTCTTTCTTTTAATTAAATTTCAAATTATAGTTAAATCACATTCTTTATTCATACGCGACGTAACACTCGTCGACTATAACTAGTCCTGTACGTACTTGCTCACAAACGAGCCTTCTACTCTTATAATCAAACCATATCAAGTTTGAGGGATTTGCCATCCTAACTTGCTGCGCATGCATGAGGCCCGAAGGCTCTACGCACGAACATGCAACCATTCATTCACATCAATATACATATTATTATTCTACGCATGTATGTGATAGGACTTGTCCCCTACCTTCTTTCTGTTCTATCCACTGACCTTTACCTGTACAAATAGTATCCATAGCCGGACCATACATTCACACGACGTATATCTATGCACTTAAAATTATCATGCCATGCAATCGTACTACATATACACACATATTAATAGCTATTGTACTTAGTATCCATAATCGGACCACCTATTCATTGTATCCATAACTGGACCAACCATTCATTGTATCTATAACTGGACCACCTATTCATTGTATCCTTAACTGGACCACCTATTCGTTGTATCCATAACTGGACCACCTATTCATTGTATCCATAACTGAACCACCTATTCGTTGTATCCATAACTTGACCACCTATTCCTTGTATCCATAACTGGACCAGCCGTTCATTGTATCCATAACTGGACCAGCCATTCATTGTATCCATAACTGGACCACCTATTCATTGTATCCATAACTGGACCAGCCATTCATTGTATCCATAAATGGACCACCTATTCATTGTATCCATAACTGGACCACCTATTCTTTGTATCCATAACTAGACCACCTATTCGTTGTATCCATAACTAGACCACCTATTCATTGTATCCATAATTGGACCATGTTATACATATTATTCTAATCAATCAATTCGTTGTATCTATAATTAGACCACATTGCTATGACAACACGTGCCCGAACACAGTATAGGTTTTTAGTCCTTTATTGTGTTCGTGCATGTGCTTTTCCGTCCATAAACTCTACACAAGTATTAGTAGGGCTTGCTACCTAACTCTTTCTAGTCTATAAACTACCATTCAAACATTTAAATACATATTAATGAATTAATATGTAATCACGTCCTTATAAGATATATATGATTAATTACAATTACATATATCTATTCTTTCACATACAAGTATGCATACAGCCCCAAAAACGTTTAAAGGAAAAAGGGGGCTAGAACTCACCTGGAGACGATTCCTTTATGATTTAATCGTAATGCGTCCCTTCAACTGTGCTCGACTAACTGTTAATAACGTATACACATTAATCTCTATATTTGTTTGCTATTTATTTTCTTGAGTTAACGGAATTAACTCTTAAGCTAACCGAGCCGACATGTAACCTTCATAAACCGATCATGTTAGTTTATTATACTTAACTTTATTTTATTAAGTTATCGGGGTTATCTTTCGAGTTAACTGCACCGACAAGTAACCTTCTTAAACCATTCGTATTAGTTAACTTCAATTTATTAACAAGTCGACCTCAATAGTTTACGTCTCTAAAGAAATTTATTTTATTATTATATGTATCTTATTATTATTATTATCATTATTATTATTATTATTATTATAGTTTTATTATTAATATTTTTATTATTTATTAAATTACCAATACACCCCTAGACCTAAGTACTTAACCCACGTCCAAGTCTTCCCACCCACCCCGTCACTTTTTCTTCCCTTTCTTTCCTATTCACGCTAATCACCCCCGCCGCCACCCGCTTCCGATTCCGACCACCTCCGGTGGCCAAGCATCTCCAATCTCTTCGCATAACATGATTCACATGAGATATTCGCACGGGAATTTCGCACAACCTTTCTCGAATAGGGTTTTCGCTTGGGACTTTTTCGCATGAGATTTCGCTTGGTCGGAAATCTCGCTTCGCACAGGTTTGTTTCGCCCGATTTGCTTCACGCGAAATGGGTTTGCTCATTCCGCGTCGGGGTTCGTTTGGACAATCGGGTTTCATGGAGGTGTGAACACAAGAATCATTATGGCTCAGATCTGAACACGGGTTCTAAAATCTAACCGAACTGGCGTATCCCGGGTCTCATCGGAGACCCGTTTTTTGTAACAGTATATTTTTTTTGCATCATTATTGTTATGTATTAGATTAATTGAAGCTCGTCTTTATCGGTTTGGTTCTGTTCGTTTATGTTGGTTTGCTTCAGCTCGTGTGTTCGTTTTTTACTAGATATGAGATGGAACGAGATACGAAATAGAAGATACGAATATTAATTATACACATACCTTAAACGTTGATAGCTAGATCTTGGATAGATGAAAACTTGGATTCGGAATATATGGTGTATAGGTGATTTATGTTATGTATGGGTGAGTGTACAATGATTGAAGAATGATGATGGAATGATAAGGATGGAAATCTAGGGTTTTTAGGGGTTTAAATAGGCAAAGCCCAAAGGCTTTTAGGCCCAAATCGTTCTTAATTCCATAAATCCTTCTTAACTTTATCCACTACCTACATATTATTTTAATTAATTTAACAACATCTCACTATACGTCAACTAAAATAAACTCGTAATACTTTATCTATTTGTTTAGCGAAACGAGGACATTACACAACAAATCTAACCATTACCACAAGAACAATAACAATGGCCACAAACGCAAAACCCAACACCAAAACTATGTTGTGAACCAACCCAACAACCAAGCTCCAAACCAAAATTTACCCAACAAGAAGCCTTATAATGGACCGCACCCACTGTGGTCAACCTGTAACCGTCATCATCCCGCACCCAGCACTTGCCGTCTTTGCACCTAGTGTAACCGTTATGGGCACTTTGCCTACACTTGCTGTGTACCTCCAAGTGCACGTGCTGCTCCTCAACAAGCCGCACCGTCTGCTCCTCGAGCTGCTAATAGCCCTCAAGCTCAAGTCGGTGTTCCAAATACTCGTGCTTGCTACCATTGTGGAGATCCTAGTCATCTCCACAATATGTGCCCATTGATAGCCCGTGCCAATCAAGCCCATGTGATGCCTCCTCCATGTTATGCTCATCAAGCCCAAGTGGTTCCCGCACCATTCTACACTAGCCAAGCTTACCAATTGCAAACCTACCAACCCCCGATCCCTCAAAGCTTTGCACCTCATACCTAGGCTCCTCAAGTTTCACAACTTATGGCTCCTCCGACTGCTACTGCTCAAGTCCCTGCTACCTAAGCCCCTCCAACTAATCAAGCTGCACCAACTCCTGAAGATTTGAATGGTCGCGCCTTTATGATGAATGTGAACCAAGCCCAAAGCTCAAGTGATGTGGTGAATGGTACGTTCTATATTAATAACCATTCTGCTTCCGTGTTATTCGATACTGGTGCCGATAAGAGCTTTTTTTAGTTAGACTTTGCATACATTATTGATAAGCCTTGGGGTAGGTTGTCTAAGCCTTTTACTGTAGAAGTAGCTAATGGGAATTTGATTACTATCGATTCAGTTATTCGGGATTGTGTCATGATTCTTAATAAGGTCAAGTTCCGTATAGATCTTATTACGATGCAAATGGGTAGTTTTGATGTCATAGTTGTGATGGATTGGTTAACTTTGAATCATGTCGAGGTCGTTTGTTTTGATAAGTTCCTTCGTATACCTCTTCAAGATGGTCGTATCCTTAAAGTATTCGGTAATACGCCTTCTTCTAAGCTTAATCTCATGTCGTGCTTTCAAGCTCAACGTTACTTGCATAAGAAGTATGTTGCCTTTTTGGCGCTCGTGGTGGAGAAAGATAAGGAGAAGAAGAAGATTCAAGATATTTCTATTGTGCGTAATTATCCCGACGTCTTTCCCGATGACGTTGTAGGATTCCCCCTATTCGTCAAGTCGAGTTTCATATTGATCTCGTACCTGGAGCTAATCCCGTTGCTAAAGCACCCTATCGTCTTGAACCATCTGAAATGCAAGAGCTTTCGAGCCAATTTCAAGAACTCTCCGATAAGGGTTTTATTCGCCTGAGTTCTTCTCCTTGGGGCGCACCTGTTTTGTTTGTGAAGATGAAGGATGGATCATTTCGTATGTGCATCGATTATCGTGAACTCAACAAGCTTACCGTCAAGAACCGTTACCCACTCCCTTGTATTGATGATCTTTTCGATCAACTTCAAAAAGCCTCTTTCTTCTCTAAGATCGATCTCCGTTCGGGTTATCATCAACTTCGCGTTAATGAAGATGACATACCCAAGACTGCTTTCCGTACTCGATATGGGCATTACGAATTTTGTGTTGTACTTTTTGGGTCAACCAATGCACCCGCGGTCTTCATGGACCTCATGAACCGTGTGTGTAAACCCTACTTGGACAAAATCGTAATTGTTTTCATCAATGACATTTTGATTTACTCAAAATCCGAAAACGATCACAAAGAGCATCTATATGCTATCCTTGACCTCCTACGGAAGGATTAATTGTATGCCAAGTTTTCGAAGTGTGAGTTTTGGCTTAAGCAAGTTCAATTTTTGGGCCACATTGTTAACGACAAAGGTATCCATGTCGATCCCGCGAAGATTGCAGCCCTCAAGAATTGGAAGACACCGACATCTCCCATCGAAGTTCGTTCTTTTCTTGGTTTGGCGGGATATTACCGTCGTTTCATTCGTAACTTCTCGAAGATTGCATTGCCCCTCACCGCTCTAACACATAAGGGTAAACCTTACGAGTGGGGGTCAAAGCAAGAGGAAGCATTTCAAACTTTTAAGGACTTGCTTTGCAATGCTCCTATTCTTGCTCTTCCCGAAGGTAGTGAAGATTTCATTGTATTTTGTGATGCTTCTAACCAAGGCCTACGTTGTGCTCTTATGCAACGAGGCAAGGTTATAGCGTATGCTTCGAGACAACTCAAAGTACATGAAAAGAATTATACGACGCACGATCTCGAGCTTGGTGCCGTCGTATTCGCCTTGAAGATTTGGAGACATTATCTCTGTGGTACTAAATGCGTAGTATTTACCTATCATAAGAGTCTCCAACACATTTTTGATCAAAAGGAACTCAACATGAGACAACGTCGTTGGGCCGAGTTGCTTAGCGATTATGATTGCGAGATTCGCTACCATCCCGGTAAAGCGAATGTCGTGGCCGACTGTAACACCCCGCAACCGCAGCGGAAACGTAAACGGGATGCGACAGACACCTCTGATATCAACCACATTGTTTATAAAGAAAACTGAATGCATTAATATACTTCAAAATCACATTATCTCGTATTTCATTACCGTCTAGGTGATACACACATCATACCATACGATACATAATTCTATCTGTCATAATGTATCCTAACATTCCGCACGCAAATCTTACACACATCAAGCACTTAGCACGTAAGCAATCAGTTCATCTTAATTGTACCTGAAAAGCATGTGAGAAAACGGGTCAACTACGAATAGTTGGTGAGTTTCACTAATTTAAATAAACCATGACAAATCATTATAGTAATCATATATTAGCGATGAAAATATGCTGAGCCCACAAGTGAAACCTCTGTTAACCCAGAACACTTCCAATAACCTCTGGGGACACTGTTAACCCAGAACACTTCCAATAACCTCTGGGGACACTGTTAACCCAGAACACTTCCAATAACCTCTGGGGACACTGTTAACCCAGAACACTTCCAATAACCTCTGGGACACTGTTAACCCAGAAATACATTTAATAACCTCTGGGGACACTGTTAACCCAGAGCACTTCCAATGACATCTGGGGACACTGTTAACCCAGAACACTGTTGCGGGACCTTACAATATTAACAACTCAGACAATTACCATCTTAGTACATTTCCGTACGATTCCCGTACAATAAACAATATATATCAATCCACGCAAATCCATGCGTTCAGTAAAATCCACGCAAATCCATGCGTTCAGTATGTACTTAAATATTTCAGTAGTAACATGCTTCCGCCCCGGGAAAACATTTAAAACAATTCAGAAAAAGGGGCTCGTGAAACTCACCTTAGCACATGCAAGCAGGTAACAACAATCAATATCAGTTAACCCGTCCAATCTGTAATATGATCCCTACGATCATTACTATACAATTATTGTTTATATAATCTTTAATCTTATCAATTGGTACATCTGGGGACACCGTTAACCCAGTACTGTACCTGTTTCGGGGGCAATGTTAACCCAGAAACACTTCTCCGGACTCAGATTGTGATGTCGTTTAGAGTTCCATGGTCACAATTACTATTAGTCGTTTTTCTCGTTTTGCGTGCCTAGCACGGTTATTCGTTTTTATGTTTCAAAAATGAGTTTGGTCACACACGACCCGAAAATAGTCGTTGACTTGATATTTTAAGTAAAGTTGTGAAATTTGAGCTCGGTTTAGACGCCCCGTTTGGCCGCGGGACCCGTTTCCGTCTTTAGCGTACCGGAAACTGTTAAAATAGGTTAAAATTACTTAAATCATCCGAATTATTTTCGGATGATTTATTTATACTTTTTTAACTCATTTATATGAAAATAGTTCATTTTTAGGGTTTTTATACACCAGTCAGCTCGCTTAAGCGAACTTCACCGGTTTACGCGTTTTAACTTTAAAAGTTTGATAATCAGCACGATTAATTATCCGTTTACTCTCGGATCTTGAAATTTTGCACAAATCACTTTTTAATAGTGGGGAATTTTATAAAAATATTTCCAGAATTAATTCTTATATTTAAAATTTATTTATCTATTTTTAAACACCATTTAAACACTAAATATGTCGTAAATACCAAACGATCTTAGAAAAATCCCAAATTTTTCCTGGATGTCCCCTGACATCCACATAGTCCCCTGTAATTTTTTCAGAACCAAAATCGTTTTTTACTTGCCCTTTTTACTAAAACCGAGCTAGAAATCCCTAGAACTCGTTTAACCGAAAAGCCCACTTAGACTTCTCCAACAGACCTAAAATTTTGTGTGTGACTTATACATGATATGAAAAGCTTATCTGAAATTTTCCAGAATTTTTCATGATATTTAACTATTTTTCACCATTTTTGGCCAAAACCGAGCATTAAATTCACCAAATATTCATCCTTTATCCAAAAATTACCAAAAATTCACAGAACTCATATTTTCATCTGTTTAACACCTCTGTAAAATTTCATGACCTAACTCTAAAGAATCAACAATCTGTCCAAATTTCCCATAACCGAATATACCTTTCGTTTTCCGCCACTACAAGCTACAAACTCATCTTTCCGCCTCATCTACCACTAAATACAGAGCCTACAAACAACATACCACAATACCAAGCAAGTTACACTCACGATCAAGCCATTTCTTTCGTGGTTACGGTTATGATACTAAAACAAAGATTTAACCGTAAAAATTCGTTTTTGATTCGTTTAACTCCTTTCTTGGACCAAGATCCCTTGTATAACCCGTATACATCACTTGATCATGCAAGAATCGGTTTTCATCTTTGAAACCTCATTTTCTTGCAAACAAACTCAAGAAACGAAGATGGAAACGTATATAATTCGATCTTTACCTTGGTTTTTCTTGTTAAAAAGTCTCGGTTTTAGTTTGTGAACTTGAGAGAAAGGATGAAGATTGTGGATTGTTGATTGAAAAAAGAAAAAAAAAGAGAATGAAGCCAAGGGAGGCCGATCGGAACCCATAAAGGGTGGGGTGGGACCCACATATTCATTCTTGGCCACTGATTTGGATTTCCGTAATCCGGATAATGTTTTGGATAATCTGGTTCAGTTCGTTTTTTGGTTAAACGTTTAATTCGGCTTAAAACGAGGCCTAAACGGTCGTTTTTCGGCTTAAAAATAAAATTTATATAAAACCGATTTAAAAACTTTAAAAACTTAACCCATGACATTTATTAACTTGAAACGTCATATTATTAGTTATTACGCATCTTTTTCGGCTTGATCGATCGTCTCTTGCTCGGTTTGGTATTAAAGGTTTCATTTAACGTACCGACGTACTATTAAATCGAAATCCTTTTTCTGTGCTTTAATCCACTTATCCCGAAGCTTTAATACTTCGTAACATCACTAAATATCATATATCTCGTCTATAATTGAACCCTCGATTCATTCGGGTTTCAATAACTATCGATCGTTTGATCGCATATTCAATACGGCGAATTATATATTCACGTACAATCAATACAAGGAACCATGTATTCTCGTATGATTACCATGGTAACTCATGTACCCGACATTACATATGACGTAACTAACGTCTATCGGTTAGGGTATACCTGATTTCGTCTGAATCGTTACACCGACGCTCTTAGCCGTAAGAAACAAGTCAAATCCGTGTTGCTTACTTGTGTTCTCGATCAAAATGATCTCAAAGAGCGTGTTCTTAATGCGCAACACGAATCCGTCACCGAAGGAAATATGTATGACGAGATGTCGTGTGGTGCGGAATCTCAATTGGAAAAAATCAAAACCAATGGTTTACTTTATTTTCTTAATCGTTTATCGATTCCCGATCGTGATGATCTTCGCACACTCATAATGGATGAAGCTCATAAGTCACGATATTCCGTACATCCCGGTGCTGATAAAATGTACGCCGATCTTCGTTCCATATTTTGGTGGCCCTGAATGAAGAAAGACATTGCTCTCTACGTTGCAAAGTCAAATACGAGCATCATCGACCTTATGGTTTGCTCGAGCAACCTCCCGTTCCCGAATGGAAGTGGGAAGATATTGCTATGGATTTTTTACTAAACTTCCTTCTACCCGGAAGCAAGATGATAGTATTTGGGTAATCATCGATCGTTTGACGAAGTCTACTCATTTCATTCCCATCAAGGAAACGTATTCTGTTGATCGATAGGCGCATATTTACATTGAAAGGATTGTTTGTCATCATGGAACTCCCTTAACCATTATCTCCGATAGAGATGGTCATTTCACTTCTCGTTTCTGGAAGTTTCTCCAATCCGCTTTGGGAACTCGTTTGGATCTTAGTACTGCTTATCACCCGCAATCTGATGGTCAATCTGAGCGTACGATTCAAACTCTAGAAGACATGCTTCAATCATGTGTCCTCGATTTTGGGGGCAATTGGGATATTCATCTACCGCTTATTGAGTTTTCGTATAACAATAGCTTTCACTCTAGCATTAGTATGGCACCGTTCAAAGCTCTTTATGGCCGCAAATGTCGTTCGCCTATTTGTTGGAATGAAGTTGGAGAATCTTAAATTACTGGTCCGGAGTTAGTTCAAGAAATGACTGATCGTATTGCTCAAATCCGCCAAAAGTTACTCGCTGCTCGTAGTCGTCAAAAGAGTTATGCGGATAAGCGTAGGAAACCTCTTGAGTTTACTGTTGGTGATCGTGTTCTACTCGAAGTATCTCCATGGAAAGGTGTTGTGAGATTTGGAAAGAAAGGGAAGTTATCTCTTCGTTTTGTTGGTCCTTTTGAAATCATTGAGTGTATTGGTCTAGTTGCTTATAGACTTGAACTCCCATCTGAACTCTCAAGTATTCATTCGGTATTTCATGTTTCGAATTTGAAGAAGTGCCTTGCCGAGGGTAATTTTCAAATACCTCTCGATGAAGTTTTTATTGAGGAGACCATGCATTTCGTTGAAAGACCTGTTGAGATCATGGACCACAAAGATAAAGTTACTAAGCGTAGTTGTATACCGCTAGTCAAGGTGCGTTGGGAAACGAAGCAAGGAGCTGAGTTTACTTGGGAATGTGAAGATCAAATTAAGGAGAAGTATCCTCTTCTATTCGCTACAGCTTTCTCTAATTTCGGGACGAAAATCGTAAAAGTAGGGGATACTGTAACATTTCAAGTTTTTATCATATTCGTTTATTTCACTTTATCATTGTACGAACCTATTTCGAATCAAAATATTTAATAAAACCTTGCATTTATGAGTCATCTAGTTTCCTTATAATCACTTTAAGACCTCAATGTTTTAATGATTGTTTATTCACTAACTATAACAAAAATAGTTCATAAATTGATCAAAACCAAACTTTAGGGACCATTATTGCACAAAACTGAAACAAGGACCACCTGGACGTCGGAGCGCCGTGCGGTGGTGGACCAGGAGCTGTCCGCGCAGTGTCTTGGGGCTGCTGCACGTTTTTTGGTTCATAATATCTCGTTTCCTAACTCGTTTATGGTATAAAATCGCGTATTTTCGGTATGTTTGAGAGAAGTAAGGACCAAGTAATTGTAATATAACTAAAAATGAATCCTAGTTCGTTATTTACTGCCCAAGAACAAATATTTATGATTATATTCAGAGATTTCATCATAAAAGTCATATCTACTTGCTTAACGGGCCAAAAAGACTAAAATTAGTTCGGTTTATGTTTTTATATATAAACAAACCTTAAACTCTGCTATAAATCTTTACACAAACCCTAAACATCAACCTACAGCCGTCAATTTCATCTGTCATCTCTCAAATCTTCCGGTTTTTGGTGATTTGTTGAAGAACTGTTCATTAAATGGTTGACTTTGCAAGACTAAGGACCTTTGACTCGTTGTATCTCGTTGTTCGTTCACATTCCGGGTAAGTTGTAAACTGAGTTTTTATTCATAAATATCTTCTAGTTGATAACCTTCAATCAATTTTTGAGATTGAAGGGTATTGACTGGTCAATTGCTTTAAAACCCGATAAAGGGTAAAATAGTCAACAACTTTGACTTCTCGTTTTCTTACACTTCTGTTCGGATTCAATGTTTGGTCCAGAAGACTTTTCTTCTCGTAATTATATTTTAAGGGTTCTGGCCAAAACCCGACTCCTGAATCGAAGTTCGGATTTTGGTCAGACTCGACTTGTTTAAACGTTAAAATTGACGTAACTTGAGTTCTACTCATCCGTTTGGATTGATTCCAGCGGTTTTAGGTTCGCTTTTACTTATACTTTCATATTTCTAAGTTTTAGGTTCTGTTGGATATCCCCGCTCGGCGTGTTAATCGGAAGACTCTTATTTAATCTTAATATTTTAATCAACTCGTTATTTTAAGATGAGTTTTGTCATTCCCCTGTTTTCATATATTTTCAAACGTTTTGGGGGCGTATACGTACTTATAATATTTCATATTATACATATCTCGATCATTAGCAAATGTTATATTGTGTATGAATTGTTAGACATAAATGCTAATTGATTAGTTGTTTAATTTACGCATTCGGAGAGGTCCACCATATTCTCATTATAGTATGATCATACGACCGTCTAGTTTTAACCGGCGCCCTATTCTCTTGGCAATGGTTCGCTTGACACTTTATTTGCTCATTGGTTTTGTTTATTTACCACTTTATTTACGTTTTGCTATCTTTTCATATTATATATTATTGCAAAATTAATGACTTGCTCACTCAAAATATTTGTTGGCAAAACCTATTGTATTTTCTACGTATATGTAGGTTATAGTTTGATTTAAAGATTGGAAGTATTGGATTGCTAGATGAGACCATAGGATTTATCGAGAACTATTTAATTTAAGTTATTGAATTGTTTTCATTTTTGTTATGAGATATTGACATGGATTATTTGGTTATTTATGGATGTTTGTTTTAATTGGAATAAAATTTATTAGTAGATATTGTCACAATTATTGCATGATAGTTACCTCGAGCTATGAGCAATCTTGCTCACGCCCCGGCATTTCCGCCTTAGGTTGGGGTGTGACATGTCAACCTGACTTAGATCATAATAAGTCCAACCATGAAGTGTTGTGAAGGTCATTGAACAATATGATCTCACGTTGAGATATTTCTATAAACTTGTTTTGAAGTGACCTATCAACTGAATTTGATCTCTTATTCACCTTAAACTTATGCTTGGGTCTAAAGATGTCTTGAATGATAAATCCTAGTGATTTAAGCAAAGTTTTTGTGTGTACATGTTCAAAGTGTTGTACAAGTGTTTCTGTGTGACAAATCTAAATTCTAGAATAGTTGAAGAGTTCTCGAGCATGATACTATGCTTAACACTGTTTCTGTTACTCATCGAGCACACTAATGTGATGTGTAGTTGAAGTTAAGTAGTTCGAGCATAGATCAAGCCCCACGAGCACATATATTCACTTGATGAATTTCTGTTAAGTGTTTTCGAGCATGAATGTACTTCACGAGCATATGATCTGTCATGATAGATTTATGTGTTGTCGAGTATGCACGTACTCTACGAGCATAGGTGTTCGCAGGATTATCTGTCAAGTATGTTCGAGTAAGAGTTTAGTCGATGTTTTAAATGTGTCTCGACTATAAATGACTGATTGATTATTTCTTATATACTTCGAGCACAAGCATTGAGGGTTAGAGAATGTTTTAAGTACCTTAAGGCAGGCTACATATCACGAGCATGCTATGAGTTACATTGAATTTGAACGCTTGAGTATGACTCAATAATCGAGCATGTGGTGGATCACTTACATTAGTTAGCTAAGGTATCGAGCATGAGTATATTCAAGCAAACTATCTCGAGTATACTAGTATTCGAGTAACCTAAGTGCACACTTAAGTATGTCGAGCAAGACTTGGGAAAGGTCTTCGAGTATAGTGGGAGCCAGCTGTTTGTTTGGCTGTATGCTCGAGCAAGGGAGGTACATTTAATTTGAATTAAATGACAATTGTAGTGCACTAGACGACAAATCAGGACTGTACTGACCAAACGTTAGGTATAAAAAGGGGACACAAAAACTTTTTCACATATTTTATCTCCTGCTTTCAACCTAAATAGAAAACCCTCTTGCTCGTGCATCCCCTGCTCACTTAGACTTTCTATTTGTGCTCGATACTACTTCGAATACAAACATTAGCTCTGTTTCGACCTTGGTAAGATATCGATTATCGTTATCGTAACCCCAAGTTTCGAAATTAGGGTTTCTATTGACTGGTTACTAACTAATTGCTTGACTTGTGAAGGTTCGCAAACAACTACGGAACAGGTTACTAAAGACGCTATTATTCCTTAACTACTCACCGTTATCAATTATGGTTTTATGGGTACTGATTATTTTCTAATTTTGCAGATCTGATGGAGGTAAATGACGACAATAGGGAATTGGAGTTAATCATCAATTTCCTAAATAACTCCAACTTGAGGGTAGCATTGACAAAGAGCCCAACGATATATAGAAATCACATCACCGATTTCTGGAACTCTGCTACTTATGTCAATGATATTAATGGGAAAAGAATAGAAGTCTCTGTCTTAAATCAAGATATTGAATTCACTGAAGCATCAATCAGAGAGGTACTACATCTGAATGATAATTATGAGGAGCTATCCCTGTATTCGGTCCCAAGACTGGTGAGAATATTTCAAGAGACAATGGGATATCAAGGGGGTGTCAAAGAAGGACAGTTCCAGAAGGGGAGCTTTCCCTTAATCTATCGATTCTTAATACACCATGTTATCCCGTCCTTGTCTCCAAGGAGAGGGACTTGGACTTTGTTAAGCAGAGAGCTTGCTACTACGACAGTAGCCATTTTATATCAACAACCATTTTAACGTTTCAAGACTTACCTTCAATGGTTTAGTTTCAAATGTTGAGAAGGAGGTGAATCAGAGATTTCTCATATACCCAAGATTTCTCCAGATTCTCATCAACAGATCTCTGCAAAATCTGCAATTGACAGGAGAAGTTCTCAGATTACAAGACCCTAACATCTGTCAGAGGATGAAGGATGCAAGGAGTAAGTTTACTGATAATATAAACTGGGATATTTTTCCTTGGTTGCTTGTTCCGGGTGTGGGAGTAATTGATGTGCCACTAGCACCACATGATGAAGATGACGGTGACAATGATGATGATAATGATCAGGGTAATGACGATGATGGTGCTGCTAATGAGCCTATTATTGAATCAATCGCCCATGAGGCTGAAAATGTTGAGGATGTGGGTCATAATGCTGAAATCAATGAACTGGTTATTGATCCAGTTGGGAATAAGTTGACTGCATTTGCAGGTACTGGACCAGAGGCTCATTTGGATATTCCAGAAGGTGATAGTGGACCAGCAAATGAGGTTAATGAACCAGTTGTCGGTACAGGTGAAGAAACAACTGATCAAATGGACGATGATGTTTATATTGCACAAGTGGTCTCAAATGTGACTGAAACTATTCAGAAGATCACACCACCAGATTCACCAGACCCTGCAGAAAATCAAAATGATACAGAATCTCTTGAATCTGAGCCTGCTCATGATAATATTCCATCATCCCTTGAAACAAATAATCCACTCAATTCAGAGCCTGAACAAATTCAAGAAACACACATTCCTTCACCACATACATCTCCATTACAAGAACCAATCACTTTCTCGCCACCTTTGTCATCACCAGCCAAAAATCCCAAGAAGCACATATTTCTACACCACTAAACTTACCTCTAACAGAGACTATACCTACTGAAACCATTCATACTTCCCAAACCATCCCTAAAGAACCTGAATCCTACAAACTACCCTCACCAAAAACCTCCTCACCCGAACCATTTTCAGAACCAGATTTTAAACCAACAAAAGAAACACCACAATCAAGCCCGAACATTTATGATATTATATCTGAAAATGCAGAATTGGAGTTTGAAATTATTATGTTGAAAGAGAAAAATGCGGTTCTGAAAATAAGGAACAAAGCACTTGAGACTGCCCTGCAACAGGCTCTATTGAAAATTTAAACCTTGGAGCACTCTATGGTTGAGAAGACCTCAGATGCACCAAAACAGGGGGAGAATACTGAAGAAGCAAGTGGCTTGAAATTGATTGAAAACATATATGCCAGTTCAGGTGATGAAACTGCAGAAGCTGGAACCTTAGATGCTCTAAAAATAATAAATGAAGAGTATGAGGGAGATGCTAGAGATAAGGGGGAGTCGGAAGAGAAAGAGGATGAGGCTGAAGAAGAGACCCCTGATCAAATTGCTAAAAGAAAATTAAAAGGCAAAGGGGTGGCTCTAATTGATGCAGACCTTCATCCAAAATCTTCTCATAAAGTAATCTGGTGATAAAATTTTAGAGAAGGATGCTGAAATGGATAAAGACATAGCTGAAGTAGAATCTGTAAAAACAGTCATGAAACTCATAAATGAAGAAATGGCCACAATGACTATAGATCATGAAGATGAAGAGGAAGTTCCTCAAGAAGTGCTGGAGGCACTGATTGAGATGACGAGGAAAGAAGAGGAAGAAGAGAGGTTGAAGAAAGTAGCTGATGAGGACATAGGGGCTGCATTGGAGGCACTAAAAGAAAAACAATTTGAACAACAAACTCCAATTGCACAAACAGATAATAAGCCAGAGCCTACACAATCTGAACCTGAGCTTGAAGAACCTGAACATGAATTGCCAAAAAATCAAGAGCTTAGTTTGGTTCCAATAAATCAAGCAGCAAGTGAAGAAGAAACAATAGAACTATCTTATGGATCAGTGGTCAAGTTAGTAGTGATGAAAACTCTCACAAACATTCTGAATAAACCTGAAAGACATGTGATGTGTTGCAAAATATATACGTCTTTCGCACTTGGTTTAATAAGAAATCATGCTAAATTATAACGTTTATGTGTCGAAATTAGCATGTACTTACATCTTTTCATATATCTAGGTACCCGTGCATGGAATGAGCGAAAACAAGACTAAATCATGAAGAAACGAGCAACCGAGAGAATGCACGAGAGTGAAAGAATAAAAGTAGAACATATAAATGGATTGGAAGTGGAGATATTAGAAGAGAATATGATAGAGGGCTGAAATACGAAGGCATAGGAAAAAACGGGGAAGAAAACGGAGCTAAAACGAAGATTCTACGAGCAAAATAAAGAAAATTATAAAATAATGTGTCAGATTTATACTCCGCACAGCGCGGAGGATGAAGCTTCATGCTACACGCGGCTCGAGGCGCTCCGAAAGGGAAATCCACTATTTTGTCATTTTGTGACCCCTCGGAGAACAAACATTGGTGCTACGCGCGGTTCGGAGGACCGTATGTCGGGTTGATAGAAATCGTTTATATAGGGTTTATAACACCCTATATAAACGATTTCTATCAACCCTAATCGAAAAATTCAGTCTTTTGCTGTCCCCAAGGGACCCTTGGGGCGATTTTAGAGCAGGAGGGTGTTCAGGATCAAGACATTAAAGGCCGGTGCTCGAGATTGATCAATAAGCGAGTCTTGGTTCGTTTATTCGGTTTTTCTTGTGTTTTCTTCTATTTCTAGAACATGTATGTGCTTAATTCTTATATGTTGCTGCTGTTCTTGATGATTATCGGCTAGATTCCCGTTTCTACCTAGGTTTTTGATGATTACTTTGTAATTTACGGATATTTATCGGTTTATTGGATCATATTGTTGGTTTAATGCTAAAGTAAAGAACTTGATTATAATTGTTATGATGTGTATGCATATTTAGGTCTGATTTATTGTCTTTCTTTGTTCCGCATGTGTCTTATTGAATGTATTTCAGTTATAGATGCATGTTTAGGTCGCCTACTGTGTTTTTGTGTTTATTTTTTGGTTTTGCTAGACGTAGTAATCCATAGGAGCATTGATTGGTGATTGGTTAGAACTTCATATTCTACCTATCTAGATAGCTGACAGGTGATAGATAGTCGGGTTATCTTTGGGATTAGGTGTTTAAGCTAGAACGCTCTAACAGGAGGTTTCCTAGATTTCCCTAGTTTCATTGTAATTCCGTGTCTTATCGATTGTTCTTAGGTTACCCCTTGCACTTTAGGGTGTATTCAGATAGTAAGACTGACGGGTGATCTGTCTTTTAGGGTACTTTAGTGTTGTTGGAGAGAGTGACAGGTAATCCGACCAACCGGTAAGTTTAAGCGCCACTTAGAGTTTCGTTTTAGGTCACACCCGGAGAATGATCAGGGATCCACTAGGTTGCTTAAAGGTGTCGTATCGTAAGATCCCGGTTCCATCATAGTTTCCATGGCTGAGAGACATCCAAGTTTCACAAGTAGGATTCTAAACCTAGGTAGTGATTCTCCTATCTTTAAGTTTGTCTAGGTAGTCGTAGTGTTGAAGTTTGTCTGTGTCAGTTTTCGTTTTTAGTTTAATTAGTTAATTGTCAAATAACTAAAATCATTAAGTTCTTAGTCATAGTCTAGTTTAGGTGTTGCTAGTGTCCTTTGGGTTCGATATCCGGACTTCATTATGCTTTACTGCAGTTGATAGGTACACTTGCCTGTCTAGTGGTCTAGCATTAGGATAGTCTAGGTTTATAAATTTAAAACTAGAGTGTCTAGGTTAGGTTAATATTTTATAGACCGCTTTTAGCACAACAAGTTTTTGGCGCCGTTGCCGGGGAAACTTAGGTGATAGCGAAACTAACTTTGATAGAACTTAATTGGTTAATTGGTCTTTTAATGTCTTGAGTTGTGGTGTGTCTTGTGAGTCTGTGTCTTTGTGTGCTATTTTATCTTGTATTGTGAGTGATTTTGTGCCATTTATTTGTGTCTTATTTCATGTGTGAGATCTGTGGAGGACCCCATTTTACTATACGTTGTCCAAATTCATCGGGGTACTCCATGGATTACGATGCTAACCCGTATTCGCAGCCGCAGCGATATGACACACGAGAAGAATTACTTGAATGGATGAGAGCGGCAAAGGAAGAAAGAGATCGGGAAATTCGAGCTATAATAGATCATATCAAGGCGATTCCGAAACCACGAAATATTTACTTTTATGATACAGAAGGAAACTTGATTGCTATTCAAATTGCCATAGGTGCGATAATACCTCTAGTTTCAGACTCAGAGTTTATGATGAATAACGAAGATTTTCAGTCAGAGTTAGAACTGAAGACGATAATGGATGATGAAGTCCCACCTTCGGTTCAGCAAGAAGTTAATTCAACTCATCAGCATCCCACTCCTTGGTACTATGGATCAGATCCCATTGATGATGATTTTTGGGGTGATGATGAGATAGAGGTGGCAGAGTTGCCTAATAACACTGTGGTTGAAATTGAAGAGGGTGATGAGGTGATGAAAAATGACATGGAGGAGGAGCACATTCCTACATGGGAGTTGGAATTTGGTGATGAGTTATTAGATTTGCCCACTCCGTGTTGTGAAGAAGAAGATTTTGACCCACTTGGTGATTTACAACGTCTTGAAGATTTATTGTATAACGAGCCATGTGTGGGGATCAAGATGGATCCGTGTGAAGAGAGCCGTAAGGATGTAAGTGACTCGGTTACTATGGCATTACACCTCGAGATGGAAAAACCAAAACACGAATCGTACTCAATCTCCATTCGGGACGTGTTGAGGTTTGAAAAAACGGCTAGAAGAGAAAGGATACCGAGGCTCAGAGATCGAATTGTTCGTAGGAAATCGTCATACCCACCAAACTTCACAGAATCATTATGTAGGGATGACCACCTATTGAGCTACATGCGTATCATACGTTTTGGTCCCGGTAAATTCAAGTGTTGGTGGGCCGATGATGTGCTTGAAGTAGTTTAATATTTAATAACTAAATTAACTAAAAATAAACACTAAGTAATACTCTAGACTCTCTAAAACTCGACTAAACTACTAACCGGCAAGTGAACCGATCGACTCTAGTAAAGCTAAGTCCGGATATCGAACCCACGAGACTCTTTAAATTACGTTTATTTGCTAATTAGACTCGACTACAAGACACGACTTATTATTTATATTTGTTTGGGGGATTTTTATTTAAAATACTAATTTAATACTATAATTAAAAACTAATTAAGAAAACAAGTACGTTAAACGAAAACAAAGTTTGTTATTAAAATACGATGATGATGAGAAGACTACCTAGGCTAGAGTTCCTTAAATTTTAGTAATGAATTGATTCGGGAAAATATTTAGTTATGGACTGTGATCGTAAAACAGACACTTAAAAGAAAACCCGAAGAGTACCCCTAACCTTCTCAAGAGAAAACCTATGGATTTCTAACAAGTTTTAACGCACACCAGTATTAAAAATCAAGTTTGCTTACGGTCACCCAATTGTTTATAATTTAGTTCCTTTATACGAAATCCTACCTTACAGCGCGGAAATCAAAGGCAATTTACTATACTTAATTGATTTGATAAAGAATAATAAATAATCAACCCTAGACGGACTCCTTACGAAGAACTAAATCTAGCAAGATTAAATAGTAAAGACTTATCAATAATCTAGCACTTTACAGATTTTAGATTAGCAGCACACTTAGGTTTATTTAACAATATTATTCCTATGATCTTATCGCGAAATCAAATCATAAAATAATCAATAACACAAAGTAATTAACCTAATAGTAATCCTATCATATGACAAACAATAATCAAGGAAAACTATGAAACAAAACTCATCAAACAATCCTAAGCATCCATACGCATCAATTAATTATAAGCAAATCTTTTACTAAATCATAAAAACCATAACGTAAATAATCCTAAATCAAATCAAAACATCAAGATAAGTTCATTATAAGCCTAGGCAGTCTATAGCGTTTAACCTAGCATCTTAAAATTAAACAAAACAAACAAGTAAGAATTCATGGTGTAAAATAAATGAAAACGAAAGAAATAACAGATAGAACCCGTGTTCTTCGCTTTCAACCAATATGCGCAACACCAGCTGATTCTTCGACTCCAAAGCTACCGAAAACTCGTCTCGGTCGCCTCGGAACTCACCAAATTCGGATGGAAGATTAAGGTCTGATTAATGGTGAGTTTAGGGGTCTTTTTAGGCAACATGGGTCCAAAAATAGGTTAAGTCGGCCAAACAGAAACATTCTGGAAACCTGGGCACCGCCATCACCACGCCGCGCTGCGCGGCTGGCCTCCCCTCCCCCGTCGCGCGTTGCACCGGCCCAAGGGGGGTCTGGTTCATTTTGCTGGTCCGGTTCACTTCCTGGTTCGGTCCGGTTCGTTTCCTGACGCGTCGGTTCTCCGGTTCGGCTTGTTTTTGCTCGTTTTTCGCCCTCTTTTCACCGAAATTATAACCCGAAACCTAAAACATAAAACTAAGTTAGTAGTATACAAATCTTACGAGAAACCGACCAAAACTAACAAAATATTAAATAAAATATACACGGGATTAACGAATAATAAACGTTATATCAGCCGAGCTGAATTCATATCTTAGGGTCCACGAGAGCTTTGCAGTTGGTTTCTTCCCTACCATGTGTAAGAGAAGAGTGTTGAGGAGCACATATGGGAAGAGGATAAAGGAGAAGCCTCTTGATTGAGGTTTTAGGAGCGAGTCTGGCTGAAGACTCTTCTGTAAACTTAGCGCTTCCCGGGAGGCAACCCGGTAATATCTTTTCTTTTTATTTTATTTTCATTTTTATTTTTATTTCTTTTTTTGCTGGGTGTTTCTACTTTTGCTTGCGGATTGTTCCAAAGTTTCTTATGAGATGGTTGCTTATCTATGGTATTAAACAAGTGTGGGGATGCAATTTGCTTCAGAATTACCACTTTCGTTTGTGGGAAATTATGTTATTGCAGCATTTTTTATCGCGTTCGAATTGGAGGGCATGGAACATGATTCACCACACACTTTCACGGATACATCTACCAGGGGAGTCTATTCCATTTTCTTTATTTTTTGTTTTATTTTATTTCTGCTTTATTTTTGTCTTTTTCCTGTCTCACATTGAGGACAATGTGAATTTAAGTGTGGCGATGGGGAATTGACGGTTTGAAAAGAAAAATAAAAATAAGCTAATACAAAAATTCATAAAAATCATAAAAAAGTTGAAAATTTTTGAAATATGTCTCGAAAATATAAATTTTGATTGCAGAATAATGGAAAATGATAGAAAAATTTAAGATTGGTCTTTTAAAACTACTATTATATATGAGATTAAATAAAAAAATAACGTACTAAGCTTGGGATGTGTCGGTAGGCCCAACTAGCTTTGAAAGTTTTTCCCTGATTATTATTAATAAACCTAATAGTCATAAACCTTATGGGTTCTCATCTTGAGGGGGGATAGTGAAGCTGAAAATTCAATAAGGCATAACGAGTATTACCGTAATTTGACTACCTTGAGGTGGTGAGAATTACATGCACTTAAAATTTAGCACGCCACTCTGTTTTATGAAAGTAAATAACGAGTGGTGGCGCCTCGCCATGTCCAAATTCTTTAGGAGCTTAGAAAATAGTTATATATTTAGGTAAAAGATGCCTAAGAGCACAAAATTTTGTTGCACGAACGTCAAATATGTGCAGATATTTTGAAAGTCAAAGTGAATGAGAAAGTTATGCAAATGTCAAAGAAGCATTCACAAAAAAAAAAAAAAAAAAAAATCTAAAGTAATAGAAAAAGAGGCCAAAATGCACATACTAGACGGGGCCGAGAGCTTACGTGTTACCAAGGGGATGGTGACTTGAGGATACACTATTGGGGCTCGAGGTTTTTAGTCAATAAATATTTTTACAAAATACTAAAGGTGGAGGCCTAGGACCGTCATATACTAGGTTGTAGCTCGGGTGAAACAATGCTGGGCCGAAATCCGCTAATATAGTTTTAAGTTTAGGTATTGCTCGTACGACCTCACTTGACCTTTCATCCATCTAAATTACACCAAAGTGCATTTTCTTCTTACCAATAAAGGGTTTTTAGCTTACGGTGATAGGTTGAACCAGTCTGCTTCAACCCGGTTTTTAATTGTCTTGATTTGCTTGAGATAGGGGTAAGTGGATCTGTAACTCTTTAGGTGTGAGACCCATAGGTTTTTTGATATCACTTGAACTTAATCTTTAAATATGATGGGGGGCATGATAGGCTGGTGGCTGGGTTTAAGTGGACAACAATATCGGCAATCGCGGTTTTTGCGCTTAACAATGCTTAAAATTAGCCTATATGTTTTAAGGATCGATCTTGAATTCTGATTCCATTGCAATGTATATTTTTCGAGGACGAAAAAGGTTTAAGTGTGGGGATGTTTGATGTGTTGCAAAATATATACGTCTTTTGCACTTGGTTTAAAAATAAATCATGCTAAATTATAACGTTTATGTGTCGAAATTAGCATGTACTTACATATTTTCATATATCCAGGTACCTGTGGATGGAATGAGCGAAAACAAGACTAAATCATGAAGAAACGAGCAACCGAGAAAATGCACGAGAGTGAAAGAATAAAAGTAGAACATACAAATGGATTGTAAGGGGAGATATTAGAAGAGAATATGATATAGGGCTGAAATACGAAGGCATAGGAAAAAACGGGGAAGAAAACGGAGCTAAAACGAAGATTCTACGAGCCACATAAAGAAAATTATAAAATAATGTGTCAGATTTATCCTCCGCGCGGCGCGGAGGATGGAGCTTCATGCTACGCGCGGCTCGAGGCTCTTAGAAAGGGAAATCGACTATTTTGTCGTTTTGTGACCCCTCGGAGAACAAACATTGGTGCTACGCGCGGTTCGGAGGACCGTATGTCGGCAAAAAGTTTTATAAACCCTATATAAACGATTTCTATCAACCCTAATCGAAAAATTCAGTCTTTTGCTGTCCCCAAGGGACCCTTGGGGCGATTTTGGAGTAGGAGGGTGTTCGGGATCAAGACATTAAAGGCCGGTGCTCGAGATTGATAATTAAGCGAGTCTTGGTTCGTTTATTCGGTTTTTCTTGTGTTTTCTTCTATTTCTAGAACATGTATGTGCTTAATTCTTATATGTTGCTGCTGTTCTTGATGATTATCGGCTAGATTCCCGTTTCTACCTTGGTTTTTGATGATTACTTTGTGATTTACGGATATTTATCGGTTTATTGGATCATATTGTTGGTTTAATGCTAAAGTAAAGAACTTGATTATAATTGTTATGATGTGTATGCATATTTAGGTCTGATTTATTGTCTTTCTTTGTTCCGCATGTGTCTTATTGAATGTATTTCAGTTATAGATGCATGTTTAGGTCGCCTACTGTGTTTTTGTGTTTATTTTTTGGTTTTGCTAGACGTAGTAATCCATAGGAGCATTGATTGGTGATTGGTTAGAACTTCATATTCTACCTATCTAGATAGCTGAAAGGTGATAGATAGTCGGGTTATCTCTGGGATTAGGTGTTTAGGCTAGAACGCTCTGACAGGAGGTTTCCTAGATTTCCCTAGTTTCATTGTAATTCCGTGTCTTATCGATTGTTCTTAGGTTACCCCTTGCACTTTAGTGTGTATTCAGATAGTGAGACTGACAGGTGATCTGTCTTTTAGGGTACTTTAGTGTTGTTGGAGAGAGTGACAGGTAATCCGATCAACCGGTGCAACAGAATGGCAGGATAGTGCATCTCACCTACAACAGAAATAAAGACTCAGTATCACTCAGAAATGCATCAAGAGGGACAATTGCAGTGGTTGAGTATGAAAAAGATCTTCACTTCATACGCATCCAAGACTTACAAGATATTATCAATGCAGAGTTCCCAATTGATTCTCAAGATGGAGAAGAGTTAGACATGTTCAAACAAAAGGCTGCCTTTGTGAAACTCAAGAAAGAAAAAGCTGCTCAAAGGAGTCTAAGTAGAAGATAGCAGGATGGAGCTAAAGGAAAATCAATTTTATTTTTGCTTATCTTTACTTTGTTTGTTTGTCTTTATGTAATTTACTTAGTATTTTGAACAATGTATGAATTTAATGTAATGCCTAAACGGCAAAATTCCTTTATGTAATGTGATGACATTTGTGCCTAAATCGTCTATCTTAGAATTTTGATACATGTGTAACTGTTTGTAGGTATGTTTTGGTGCATCTGAGCTTGTTCCAATCTAGGGGGAGATTGTTGAGTCGGATTTATACAAAGAAAGATCGAAATCTTCTCAACCTCCTCAAGAAAACGCTAAGTATGGAATACGAGCAAGCCTAGGTCATCGAGCATGATTTACTACCTCGAGCATGGTCTTTCAGCATATTCTTCTAAGTGTTGAAGGCTTCGAGCAAGCTACAGTTATCCGAGAAAGAGTGTTCTTCTATCAAGTATGGATTGCTAATCGAGCAAACAGCTTGATCGTTCAAGCTTTAGCCAAGTGATCTGAGCACAGGATGTCTGAGCACATTGGTGACGAGCATGGATGCAATAAGAAGATGTCAATGTTGCGAAGTATAGACTACGAGCATAGTTCAGTTGTGAGCAAGCTTCACATCCGAGCATGTTGAAGATTGCTAATAAGTTCAAGACATAATTGAATACATCAAGAAGAATAGGATTGCTCGAAGGACAAATTCGAGCAAAGCAAGGATTAGTCAAAAAGAATGAAGCATGCTAGAGAAGAATAATTTCTATCAAAAATTATTCTGAGTAAAGTATGCTCGAAGCAACTCATCGAGCATACACTGCTTAACCTAATAATTTTTTTTTGCTAAATGAGCCGGTCTTCGCTAAACTTTCAAAACAAGTTTTCGTTTAATTTATTAACATATATGCAATAATTAAATTGATGATTATTATTTTAAAATCGACATATAACTTGTCATAATATTTAAATTGATTATGTTTTTGTTACAACCTTATGAAAATTAATGTAAAATATATTTAACGCCTTCTCGACCCCTAATCCGTTATAAAACCTTGCAATCTTGTCTAGTTTTGTTTATGTCGTTAGGTTAAGTATTTAATCATACTTTTATAATTAGGACTTATCGTTGAGACTCATCGTGAAGCTAACTAACTTACCTTCGCCATAACCGTTACCATCTTCACGTTATCGTTCACTTTATTCAAGGTGAGTAATCACATCCCCCTTTTTTCCGATTTATGTTTGGGGGAATAATGGGTATTAGAAATTATTATTATTACACTAATATACTCAAACACAATTCCATTGTTTGCATGGTTGTGATATTGCTTGATTAATTGTTAATTGCTATATGAATTATGTGTTTACTAATTTTATGGTTGGTTGGTATCTCATCCTCATCCTCATAGTGTGATCATATATCGTCCGAGTAGACATGTCCTAATCTAGTGGCATATTCGAAAACACACATTTGTTTACTTTATGTTGTTTATTGGTTGCGAACTTATCCGAGTAAACATGTCCGAATCTAGTGGCATGTTGAAAAGACACATTGTTTTCTATTAATTGATGCTATTCACTAACGCAAGGAATTGTTTTATTTCTCATTATTATTATTATTATTATTATTATTATTATTATTATTATTACACCAAACTGTGAATTACTCGCTCAACATGTGTTGTTGACAGATTATTTTTACGTATATTGCAGGTTGTTATTTCATGTAGGTTGAAGTGAAGAACTTAGATTGGACCTTAGGATAACTAATAAAGATAGAACGATTGTTGTATTTACTTTTTATTTGAATCTGTTGTGTACAATTATTGATGAATAAATAAATTTATATATTGACATTTTATATTGTTTTAGTGTCTTTAACTATGATACAAATATCGTCACGTCCCGGCATGTTCCACCGTTAGGTTAGGGTGTAACAATTGGTTTGCTCAATCTTTTTATATTACACATATAGTGTCAAAACTGGTGATAACTTACTCAACCACGTGTTGACAAATATATATATATATATATATATATATTGAACGCATATTATAGGTTATCACATGGTTTAAAGCAAATGTGAAGATCATTTAGAAAGGACCATAGGCTATTTAATGAAAAGATAAAGTATTTTGATTTAGTCATTTTGAGATGTTATTTCGGAATAATTGTTCATTTGGGGTGATTTCGTTGCTGATATGAAACATTCTGTACTTTGTTTGAAATTTAATAAATAAATTAGATGTTGTCACATAAATTTTGCAAAATAGTGCCTTGTGAGCTGTGAACCAATGGCTCGCACCCCGGCATTTCCGTCATAGGTTGGGGTGTGACACTTTAATGAATAAAAATTCTCAAACTTGTTTAAGCTACTAATTTTATTGAAGTTTCTCATATATTTAAAATGTTTGGTAAGTTGGATGCGGATTTGTTACTTTATCAAGTTCCGAACCTACTAAACCGAACAAATCTTTGAAATTCGGATCTTGATGCTTACATTAGCGGGATCGTGCACACTAGCACTAAACCAACTCCATTACGTAAAACTTAACAAAGGTTGAGTAAAAACTAAACATCAAAGATTCCATCTAAAACTCATTTATGTTATCCTGACTTTATTAACCGCATTTAAAATTCCTGAAAACCCACGCCTAGTTTTTATAAACTTTCATACCATTTATATTTTATCCTCAAAACTTAATATTAACTTAAGGTCTTTCAATCTAGGACACACACGTTAAACCGTTGGGCTCGCTTTCTTGAAGATTTTATTCTGAGTTTTCTTCATCAACGTCACTTTGTCCAAATAAGTAATTTCATCGTCGTTTTCGCTTTTATACTTGGGGTTAGCTTGCATACTTACTCAAAAAAAAAAAAGATTCAAGACTTGGATACTCAAACCACAAACTCTAGTTTATGTGTTATTTACAATAATTGCTCGATTGTGTGTTATATCCCTCATATGATTAATTGCTAAACGTTTATTGCTTTGTTGGTTGGCCTCATCCTCATCCTCAATAAGTATGATAATATGTTCCTCCTTGTAATTTGGTAGTTTTTACCTATTAGAAATGAGCCTCATTTATTTATGATTTATATACTATAATTGTCGTTATTATTTACGGTTTCACATAAGAGTCGTGGATTTTGCCTCATATATTATATATACAAAAATTCATGGGATTGCTTATCGACATTCATGTTGACAAAATATATTTTATGCAACGTTACAGGTTTGATTATTGGTTGATTGAAGATTTGAAAACATTTTTATTTTGGACTAAGTTAGGGCTTGTTTGGTTGGAGGATTTCAAGTGAATTGGAATTAAAATTCCATTGTTTGACCTGTTTGATTGGGTATGAGAAGGAATTGGAATTGGATTTAGTTTCCAATCAAGTGCATCATTTGATGGAATTTAGATTCCTTCCATATTCTAAAGGATTTCAAGGGATTTAAAAGGAATGTTGAAAATTTACTCAAATAACCATAGCAAGAAGCAACAACTTCACCAACTACCACCAACATTTTCTCCGGCCACCGCCAACACAACTCCGGCGAGATCTGAACCATGTTGTTCCGACATGGAAACACTGGCTAAGCAGCGCATTTTTCCGGCCATATCTAAACCTGCGTTTTCCGGCAATCTAAACCCGCGTTTTCCGGCCAAGTCTAAACCAACGCAACCTGTTTTGTTTCCTTAATCAGTTTTGATTATTAGTGGTGGTAGGAGACGGTAGTTGACCGGTGTTGGTGAGTAACAGAGGGGCGGTGGTGGTGCCTGACGATTGTGCTCGGCGGTGGTGGTCGGTAGCTTGAAAGAGAAATAGAGCCTGATCATTTTTTCAAGGTGGTAGGGTTAGTTATATTTGTTAATTTGAAAGGGCAATTTTGTCTTTTTAGGTGTCTTTGCATGCCAAATCCTTTAACAAATGTATAACCAAACAAGATATGGATTTTCAATGAAATTCATTAAATTCCAATTTAAATTCCATTTCCCATACAAATTCCAATTCAAATTCCAATCCAATCAACTAACCAAACGCACCCTTATTAGTTAAATGAACTATTTATTTCTTTGCATTATGTTGTATTTGTATGAGCAGGATGCGTTGTATTTGATAAATGAAAAAATGACTTGCTTAAATATTGTCACTTTAATAGTGTTGTCCGTATTAAAACAATCATGTCACGCCCCAACATGTTCCGCCTCTTTTGATCGGGGTGTTACATTATCGGAAACTCATTTTTTATTACCCAACAACAATAAAACCTAAAGCTTTGTTATAATAAAAACACAAGTAAAATAAAAAAACACGTAACTTATTATCATTGTAATGATTCATTTCTTTTTATCACCATCTTCACACCTCAAGAAATGGATAATCAGTGTATCCCACAACCGGATCTTGAATATAGAAAGTAGCTCTATTATACTTGTTTAGATCCGCATCAACCTCAAACCGCTTAGGCAAGTCCGGGTTAGCCAAGAAAAGCCGCCCGAACGCAACCAAATCCGCCTTCCCACTCTCTACAGCCTTGTTCCCATCATCTTTCTTATAACCACCGGCACTAATAAACGTACCTTTGAAAGCTTTCTTCATAGGAAGAGTATTATATTGAGTTTCGGCTTTGGTTCCAGCTTGCACCATTCTTGGCTCAATCACATGCAAATAAAGAATCCCATACTTGTTAAGTGCATTAGCCATGTATAGACCAAGGACTTCCGGGTTAGAATCACCACATTCCATGTAGTCCGCGAATGTGGAGAGCCGAATACCAACTTTGTCTGCTCCAATTTCGTTGGCTACTGCTTCGACAATTTCTAAGGCAAGACGACATCTATTTTCTAGGGTTCCACCATACTCATCGCTTCTATCGTTCACTTGATCTTTCAAGAATTGGTCAATGATGTATCCGTTTGCTCCGTGGATTTCTACCCCATCAAATCCTGTAAAAATGTTAAATGCAAAGGGTTAGATTGCGAGCTTTTTTTTTTTAAACAATAAACTAACATACTTTTAAATATTCCTGTAAACCACATATATCTGTATTTTACAGGACTTAAACCCACCACCTTTATATTAGAGGAGAGACATTACTACCACCACATATCCCTTCGGGACAACAATAACAATATATACAGCATAATTAGGTTACACACTGACCTGCATCAATGGCATTGCGTGCCGCTAGCCTGAAGTCATTAACTAGGGCTGGAATTTCGTCGGCTCTTAGTCTACGTGGAGGAGACCAATCTCCGCCATCTAGTCCTGGTGTGATTCCTTTGTCTGTTGAAGATATCGGAGCTTGGCCGTTGGGTTGAAACTCTAATTTGTGAATAGAGATGAAAAACATATAAATATGCGCAGATATAGGTGCAAAGTATCAAGGTTAAATACTATGGCAGTCAGGTTCTTTCATTTGTTCGCTTAATGCACGATAAATCTCTAGTGTGAACGTATTTGGACAAAACGCGAGAGGTATAAAAATTTTCATAAATAAGGGACAGGCTAAAAATTTTTGGAATAAAATAAGTAAATTTACAATACATATAAACTTTTCAGACGAAACAGGATCGATTTGTGATACTGAGACAAAATACATGATACCTCGGGGCGTTAATAAATTACACCCCTGTCCACTAGTTTAACATTAAACTAGTTAAATAACAAATTACTCCAACTTAATTAACCTAACTTGAGTTTTAAAAAGTGCACATAACCTGAGTTAACTTTAGACACTGAAATTGACCAAATTATTAGTGTAATATTTCTATACGACGTAATCTATAGAATCTCATTTTTAACTATGATAAGAGAAAATTTTTAAAATAGCCTTTTTTTAGTGAGAGAAGTCACAAAATAGCCCTTTTTTCCTCAAAATCTGTTATAAGTTGGACTGTCAAGACGCATTAGGAAAAAATAAAAATAAAGACGAGATTTCGAAAAAAAGTCAGGTAAAAGACAAGATTTGGGGAAATAATGTCAGTAAAGTCCAAATTATTTGTAATTTTGGAGCAAAAGTTCAAATTTTTTCAAATCTTTTTTACTCAAAAAAATCGTCTTGAGAGATTGTTCTTTTATGTTTCCTACCTTTCCCGTCCATATTTTTAAATTCCTAGAAAAATATATTTTTTACAATTGTACCCTTAACCACCACCACCACCACCACCTTGAACCACCACCATCACGTCGGCCCCACCCCATCACCACCACCGAACCAATTGATATGTTAGAGCAAGATGATGGGCTATGTTACCACCTGCGCTATCACCGGCGGGAAAGCACCGTGAAACATTTGCATTTCCCGGTAACGAAGTCGACCTATTCTCCTCATCATCCAAAAACTTCAACACATCAAACCCATCGTCATGTTGCGCAGGGTACCTATGCTCCGGTGCAAGCCAGTAGTCAACTGAAACAACAATAGAATTCACTTTCCTCGCCATCCGGCGACACATGGCATCGTAATTCTTCATGTCAAGGGACAAGAAAGGAAACCCACCACAGTGGAAGTACACCGTCACTGGGATATCTTCAGTTGCGTCTTGTGTGGGGACAAACACTCGGAACCACAGGTTGCGAGTTGAATCCACGCTCACGTTCGTATGTCTTGACGCCGTTGATCGGTTTCGACGATGGTGGGACTCGGAAGTCGAAGAGTTTGAGGAAACCGCGGTTGACGGTGTCGTCGGTTCGTCTAGCTACGTAATGCTTGTAGAACTAATTCCAATTTATGTTGTATTTATAGATTGTTTATTCAAAACTGCAGCATCCCTTTTGCAATTGATTGGTTCGGTGTGGTGGTGGGGTGGGGCCGACGTGATGGTGGTGGTTTAAGGTGGCGGTGGTGGTGGTTCAAGGTGGTGGTGGTTAAGAGGTGGTTAAGAGGTATAATTGTAAAAAATATATTTTTCTAAGAATTTGAAAATATGGACGGGAAAAGTAGGAAACATAAAAAAAATCTCTCAATACGGTTTTTTGAATAAAAAAGATTTGGAAAAATTTGGACTTTTGCTCCAAGATTACAAAATAATTTGGACTTGCACGGCATTATTTCCTCAAATCTCGTCTTTTACCTGACTTTCTTTCAAAATTTGGTCTGCTCTCTCTTTATTTTTATCTTTTCCCAAAGCGTCTTGCAAGTCCAAACTATAAAAGATTTTGAGAAAAAAATGGCTATTTTGAGACTTATCTCTCTAAAAAAGACTATTTTGGGAATTTTTCCCAGGTTTTGCTTATAATAATAACAGCTAAAAGACAATAAACATCAATTATTAAAAGTCTATCGATGCATCTTCCTATTCCCATATATTTAAGGATTCTTTTAATGTTTTAATCATAATCAAAGTCTCTTCAGCAGCCAATGAAAACAAATAAAAATTAACAATAATATTGATTTAACTTAAAAAATATATAATAGTGTTTCATAACATACCATAGCTTGACACTCGACCTACATGCCAAATCTGACAAAAGAATATGCCACCCTTGTCATGCACAGCATTCACGATGGGTTTCCATGCCTCCACTTGCTCTTTTGTCCAAATCCCAGGTGTTTCAGGGTATCTTTGATCATCATGTCACATTCGAAAACATCATGAATCTAGTGTTTGAAAATGATGAAATAGTTTCACATGGACATACTTACCCTTGGGCGGTGTCTGAGACTCCGGTTGCTTCGGTGATAAGAAGACCGCCTTGCGTTGCTCGTTGAGAGTAATACAAAATGGCGTGCGGTTGTGGCACGTTACCATACGATCTATTTCTCGTCAAGGGAGCAAGTACAACCCTGTAATCCACACATTATTAGTTAATGTTTAAAATTACATAATTTGAGAAAGATAATAATGTAAATATAAGAATAGTACGTGACCTATGAGAGAGATTGAAGTTGCCCATCTTGTATGGAGTAAGAAGAGGACTTGTGGGTGCCATTGCATGTGAGATGAATTTTGCTTTCATGATCACTCATTCTCTCATTTTATACACACCAAATACCTTCTCATTACTATTTGGTTGTGGGGTTGTTTGCTTATCTACGTATGCGATTACGTCAAACTAAAGTCAAAGTCAATAGAAAGTGATTTCGATGATGACATATTATATTTTATTCACTTTTATGGCGGCTTCATTATTATTTGGAAGCATTTCTTTATATGTTAATTTATATAAATAAATTTACCTTGTAAAATGGTTAGAGCACCCAACACAAGTGTTGTAGGTACTGTCCGTCTTATGTCAGGCAACAAATGAGATGGCCAAGGACGGGATGCGTTCTGGAGGTTTGTCTGGTGAGTATGGTTTAACATTGCAAACATAGGGACGGACGAGAATGTAGGGGCCATCATCTCTCTCTCTCCCTCTCGCTCTCCCTCCCTCTTTCTTTCGCTCTCTCCCTTCAATTATAAACTCTTTTAATGAGGTTTGCGGAGGTTTGGTGTTATAGAAGTAAAGGATTTTAGAAAAATTTGGAATATGATGTAACACTAATATAGCAGTTCGTGGACATCCAATATTATGAGTTCTTTTATTTGGTTGGGCGTATTTAAAAAATTCTGCGTGTATTAAATAAACATGAATTGTAGAATTATTTGATTTAAGAAGCAAATGAAGTGAGGATATATGCGTTTAAACATATGTATTTAAAAGATGTAATAGAAGGTGCACTTTGCTCACGACCGATTGGCTCTTTTAAGTTATTTTTGAAAACGAAATTATGATGAATAGAAGACAAATGAATAAGGATACGTTAATAGGGTCAAGTTATTCTAAAACGGTGATAAAAACGAGAAGAATGAAAAGAATTTATAGAAAAAAAAAGAACCCTTAAAAAACAAAGAAAAATTATTTAAAAAACTCATAAGTCAAGGTTTAATAAAAAAACAAAAAAAGTGTTGGGTCTCGTTTTGTATATTTAAGTTTTTCGTATTGGAATATATGTAACTGTGTATGTTTGGGCTTTTTAGTCTCTTTTGTATGTAATTGGGCATTGGGCCATTGTAACGAAGCCCATTGGGCAAATGGAAATAATATAATATTCTCATGCATGCTTTCTATAAATAGGGAAGCATCCCATGAGAAAACAATCTTTTTGTCAAATTGTTATCTTTTACATCTTTCTTTCTCCTTCTCTTACTTCCACTCTCCATAGCTGCAAATAACTCTTAAGATCCGAGACCAAAGGTGACCCGGTGTGATATTCCGCTAGCACCGAGTTTGATAGATCCAAGAATAGTTGTTAGATCACTACAAAAAAAATGCCATTTAGTGGCACACATTTTTTATGACACTTAGCTTTTGTGCCACTATTTTAGGTTTTAAAGGCACTTTACGTGTGCCACAATTGTTTGGCACACACTTTTTGTGGCATTTGACGTTTTTGCCACTAAAATTTAGGTTTTAATGAAACTTTGTGTATGCCATAATTGCTTGTCACACATTATTAGTGACATTTAACATTTGCGCTATTAAAATTTAGAATTTAATGGCACTTTGTTTATGCCATAATTTTTTGAAACATACATTTGATGGCATTTAGTGTTTGTGTCACCAAAATTTAGATATTTAACGGCACATTGCGTAAACCGTATTTTCTTGAAGATATTTATAATGGCATTTTCTTCACAAAATTTAAATAAGGAAATTGAAATAAGTTTTTATTCTAAAATTTAATTGTTTTGTTTAAATTTGTAACTTTTGAGTACAAATCTACTAATATAAACTTGGAAGATTTAGGATGTGTTTGAGTTTTTGCACGCAGAGGTGTACAAACCAGTTTCAACCCAAAACCGGTATAGGTTGAAACCGGTTCGGTTTAGTCAAACAAAGTCAAAACTGGTTTAAGATTGGTTAAGTTTTGGGTTTAAGTCGGTTTCTTGATCTTTTTAAGATTTATTTTTTGACTTGGTCTTGACCAGTTTTTACCAATTTTGGTTTGAAACCGGATTAAATAGAGAGAATTACATTACATTTGGTTTCAAACTCGTTTTTACATAATCAATTTCTGAACCAGGTTTAGTTTTGATTAGATTTTCAGGTCAGTCTAATTAATAGGTTTTTTTCCAACCCCAAAGTTACATATGTTGTAATGTATCTGTTTTGTGCTTCCCACGTCACACATTTCAAACCCTCGCTGACTTCCTTCCACCATATACTCAGGCGGCGGCTACTCGCCTCTTCCTCTGCTCATCCATCCAAACCAGATCTCATTCCACTGACGCCCTTAGAGTCGCCGCATTAAAAGCTCTCCCAGTTTCCATTTTTCCCTAAGGGCCACTTCTTCTATTGAAGATATGAGTGTTTAACATCGGTGGCGACGGTTGGCTTTTCCGGTAAGTTCAGATCGAGAGCAAATACTTATTTTGTTTGCAAGGTGCGTCTCATTTCAACCTAATGCTCGCAACTCTGTAATCATATTAGCTGCAACCATTTTATGTGAAATCCTTTAAAAAAATTATATTTTGAATTTAACTATATAATACCTTTAGGGTTCAAAGGATTTGGAGAGTATTTTGTAGATTTGGAACCATGTAGGAGTGAAATTAAGCTTTTAGGGTTGATTCATGTTGTGAATGTGAAGAATTAGAGTTATAAAACTTCAGTTTGCACCTTACAGATTTCTTTATTTTTGGTGTGAAACTGGATTCACAAAGCCTAAGAGAGGTTGATGAACTTTCCGTGTGTAATTAGAATATTATATATGTATGTAATGATCCCAATATTATATTTTGTCAGAATAATAACAAAGATAAGCATTAACCACTAGGGGTGTTCACAGTTCGATTAAAAGCGTGAAACCAACCAAACCGATCACCACTTTGATTTCTTGGTTTTCTTATTCTTTTTTCGACCAGTTGGGTAGTTAACTCGACCGAGCCCGTTACTCAAAGGAGGGTTATACCACCTTTAAATTGGAACATAAGTATGGATATGTGTATATAAATGAAGTGCTTCAAATCTCTTTGTATAAATCAAGTGCAGAAATGAACTTTGTTCCGTTTAATCTCTTTTGTAAAAATTGAAGAACTTATAGACCAAAGGTTGTTTAAATTAGAGATTCAGGTGTATTTGGAGTAGCCCACATAGAGGCAAACAATTTCTTAATCACGTTCATTTATATGAAGTGTTCTCAAGTTAAATTACCTATATGCCTGTTATCAATACAAACCAACAAACAGAATAGACAAAATAGATTTACACTTTTTTAAAGTGTATGTTTTGACCATAAACTATTTTGGTTCAAAAGCCTCTTTGACCCATACCCATTTTGCTTGCTTATTATTTTTACAACCCGAAAAGATACATCTTCCACATATATGAACATGATTTGCAAGCTCGAATTATTACAGCCCACTATCACCAACGAGTAAGACCTATAACAATTTATAGAAAGTTTTATTATTTCTTGCTATGTTTCATATAAAATTTACTATAAACTCTCATTTACGATATTGTTGGTGTTGCATATTACAGGTGATGCTTGATCTTAGGATAATTAGAGTATGTGTAACGCAGCTGCAACTGTGAAACAAAGATTTTTTGGGTAAAAATATGGAAATACCATTTAGCATGTGCAGGTATAGAATGAAGGCTACAAAAGTTTTCGTTGACATGTACCTAAAATTTCCAAGGGGTACACCAAAACTAGCAGGTAACTTTTTGACATATGTAAATTAACCTAGAAACCTATGAACTCTAGTAATTAATATTTTTTTGAACAGATTTGGTGCACAAAGAGAAAAACTGGCCACCACTATTACGTTAAGCAGGATCATAAAAATGACTATTAAAGTTGTAGGGTAATTGTTTTTTCTTTTAAATATTAGTTCTTCGTAAATATGGTTTTATTAAGGACAGAATGCAGATATCTTTTGTAATATGCAGTATCAAACAGGCACCAGGAAGCTAAATAGTGAATTTTCAGCCAACTTTTTATTACCGCAACACCTATTTTGTTCTTCATTCTGTTATGACTGGTTTGTTCATCTTGTTCTTTACTCGATCCTAAAAAGCAGTATTGGGGTTCTATCGTTATGCTGTTTCTCATTGATATAGAGAAAATTGTTTAGGATACGAGACGAGATGTCAAACAAGCTCAAGCTCCATACTTTATCTCAATATTCTAAATGTTGTACATAGATTACCAGTGGTATATTTTAATTTCTAACTGTTTTTCCAGTTGGCATTATTATTTCAACAATAATTACTTTTATACTTTTTAATTATTTTGCAATATTAAATCAATGTGCTTATATTGCTGTTATTTCAGTATGAAATTGATCGACCGATACATTCTATTACAGGGCGTGAAAGACTTTTGGACGGTGGATCTTAAATTTTTGTTGATATTGAAATTAAGGTAATATTTTGGATTTTGTCTAATTGTTAGGTGTTCGGCCAATTATAAATAGCCACATATTATATATTGGTTTTTTGTTAAGTGCCCGGGCCATTCCTTATGCATGTTTTTTCATTTTAATCAAGAACAATGATTTTCATAAAAAAAAGAAATTTTTGGATTTTTTTGATCAATACTAATGCTTGTTTATATTGGTGATGATGACAGATTGATAGGTGATATGTAGATATCATGACAGGCTTTGAAGCTAAGCTTTATGAAAGTGAAAATTTGCATCGAAAAGAACGTTTAGACTCGTGCAAACATTTGGAATTTGGAATATGTTGCTTGTTACACAATATTTTTTTCTATTATTTGGAATATGTTTGAGATTGAACTTAATATTGAAGTTATAATATTATGATTTCTGCATTTACAGTTTTCCATTTTTTTTTTATTTTTCATATTCTAAATCATGTGGTTTATCGGAAAAATTATGTGCCATAAGACAATTTGTGTCATAAAAGTGTTGTTTAGATCTTGGCAAAAGAAGTGCCACTAAATAGTTTAGATACGTAAATAGGATTACTTTTTAAAGGCATAAAAATTGTGCCATGAAAGTCATTTTTATAATGTGGCAAAAAATAAATGTGCCACTAATAGCCCAAAAACTTTGTGCGGCAGATAGAAAAAGCGCTACTAAAAGGCTTTAGCGTCACCGCTTCTAGTGACACTTTTTTTGTGTGCCGCACATTCTTACAGATGTCTTTAGTGGCACTTTTATGGTTTTTAGTGGCACATTTTGTATGTCACTACATGACACTTTTTTGTAGTGGATCCACCCGTCGGGACCTACAATTGGTATCAGAGCTTCGGCTCATTAGTTGAGGTTTTTGGATCACAACCTTAGGGTTAAATCTTGAGAAAGTGAAAAGAAAGTGTTCTTGCAAAGAAAAACCACAAAAACATAAAAAGATTCGGGTTCATAAGTTGCACAAAATGGTTTAATGTGTTCTTGGTGAAAATCATAGGCTCAAAAGTAGCTAAATCTCTTGAAATCGGGTTTGAAATTTGCTCAAAAAAAGTATTAAAAAGTTCGCATTCGCATGTACTTGGGGTGGTTGTACTAACCTCTGACAAGTTAGGTAGAACAGATTCCTAAAAAGATTGCTTCTAGAAGATTAGAAAATTTTCGCATCGCAAGAGAATTCGCATCGCATATAACTTCGCTTCGCTTGAAACTTCGCTTCGCAAAGGTTTTCGCTTCGCTTGACAGTTTCGCTTCGCAAAGGTTTTCGCTTCGCTTGACAGTTTCGCAGACAGTTTCGCTTCCCAAGGTTTTCGCTTCGCTTGACAGTTTCGCTTTGTAAAGGTTTTCGCTTCGCATAAACGGTTTTCGCTTTGCATACCTTGCGAATTGTTTGTTCTGTCTTGTAAAAGTTCATCTGTTTGAATACTTTTAGTGTTTAGAACTTGTTTGAAAGATGTCTAACACCGATTCTGAGTTATTGAAGGGGTACTTGTTGCTTGAGAATCAAGTGGGAACCAATACAAAATCTCCAAAATTCATTACATTAGATGATAACTTTGCTGATTTTAAGTGGGGGTTCATGAACTTTATTTCTTTGACTGACTTTGAGTTGATAAGATGTTTTGAAATAGGTCCTCATGTTCCCATAATAGTCACTCCAAATGGGCAACAACCAAAACCCGTTGAAAGTTATGATCAAAATGATAGGACCTTGATAGAGCAAGAAAAGAAAGCATACCTCACTCTAACTGTCTGTCTTTCCAATGAAATTAATGAGACTCTACATGAACACACAACTGCCAAGGGATTGTGGGATGCACTGATTGAAAAAGTTGAAGGGAATGCTGAGATAAGGGAAAATAAGAAGGCTCTGTTGAAAGAAGAGTTCAACATGTTTAACAACCGTCAAGGAGAAAGTGTGGGGGACTTAATAAAAAGATTTGAAAAGATGTTAGTAAGAATCAGAGCTACTAGTGTCAACATCATGAATTCTGAAATCAACCACAAATTGATGAACTCTTTGCCGTATAGCTGGAGTACCAATATTGTGACAATCAAGAGAACTACTAACTTGAATGCAATTTCAAATACTGATTTGATATCCACCATCAAGTCCTTTGAAATGGATGAGAAAATGAGGATGAACAACCATATAAGTTCTCTAAATCAAGCTAGGATGAATATTGCATCAACAATGCCTACTGCTTTCATAAGCAAATCACAGCATAATATGTATCCAGTAAACACTCCAAAGTATTCTTCAGTTGTGCCTCCACAGAAGACAGCATTTAGCTCAACTGGAAATCAGTCTGTGTCATCTGGTTCCAGCTCATTTCAGAAGGCAGTTGATAGTGCAGTTGAACAAGCCTTGAAAGCCTATGGGATTACCTCTTCTTCAAAAACTCAACAAAGTCAAAGTTCCAGCTACTGTGAAGCACTTCCTTTGTTGAATGACTCAATGTTGCACTTGTTCACGCCTTTCTTTCAAGTCATGAAGAATTGTTACAAGGAAAGCTATTGCCACCACAGTTTGAGCAAGGTGATCTGAAAGATATCAACAAGAAAGATCTAAAGAAAATGGATATCAAATATCAGAAGGCAATGGCAGTTCACAGGGTGACGAACTTTATGAAAAAGTACGGAAAGGATAGTTTCAATGACTCTAACAAGAAAAGAATCAGGTTTGACAAAGAGAAGTTAAGGTGTTACAATTGTAATGAACTGGGTCACTTTTCAAGAGAGTGCACAAATCCTCCAAAACCAGCAAGTGATATTCAAGTGACGGAAGTGTCTGGTGAAGAAAACAGCAAGTCAACTGGAAAAAGCACATGGAAGAAAAGCCCAGCACTTCGGTTCCAAGAATTGGAAATCATCCACACAAGGGTAATCAAAGCTCAAGCTTAAGAGCCCTTGTCTCTCAAACAGAGGTCCATACCGGCATGGATTGGAATGACCAGTTTCAGGAGCTGCAGAATCCTCTCAACATGGCAGGAATGGCTTTTTCTTCAAACAACGAAGCATCTTCATCTTCGGCTGCTAGTTCACATGAATCACATGCCGATGAGGTATACAGCAATCTATGTTCTCAAGCTTGCATAAACAAGGTTACATTTTATAGACATAATCATGATGAAGTCTTGAAAGAAATTTCAAAACTTCGAGAGTTGAATGCTGAGTATGTAAAAGCCGACAAGATTTATGTTGAAAAGATTGAAACTCATCGTGATGATATAGCAAATCTTAGACTTAAAAATTTTTCAAACTGAATAAGAAATAATATACTATAAAAACATAGTTTCTAAATTAAAAGATGAAATTGAAGGTTTGAAACTTGATGCTTCTAATAAAAGGAAACAAGATAGTCGAAATATTTGAAACATCATCTGAGAAATTAGATGATATAATTGGATCCCAGAGAAGTACTAAGCTAAAGGCTGGGTTAGGGTATGATTATACTGCTATACCTCCACCTCTAAATGATAATTATACCAGCTTGCCCAACTTCAGCTATAATACTTTTCCCGATGAAGAAATGTCACACGGGGTTGGTAGAATACCAAAACCTGTGAAATTTGTTCCTCCTATCTCACAAACCGATGCTCCAGTCCTACCATCTGATAAATCTAACATCAATGTATCTTGTGAAGCAGGTGATTTAGACAAAAATGGATGTGGGAAGGTTAACTTGGGTTGTAAGCAAAATGGAGAGTTAGAACCACGTTTTGAATCATGTGTGGATCTAACAAAATCAATTAACACCCAGTATGTAATAAAGTTTGTGAATCGATGTTGGAAAATTTGAAGTCAGGATCAAATCTTGTATTTTGTGAAAGTTCGAGTGATGAAAGTTGTAAAAATGATTGTAATAAAAATGAATGTTTTTCATCTGATTCGGATTGTGAAACAGTTTATGATGAAACAATCAAAAACAAGATTGATGTACCGAATAGTCTTAGCTTCTCTTCAACTAATCATCATATTGAGAATTTGAGAAAACAGAAATCTAGTTTTGAAAATGAAAAACCAAGCACTTCATGTAAATACGTGCCACCTAAGAAAACCTCATTTTCTCAAAATACAAATTACATCAAAAGCTCTCAACATAATGATCAGTTTGATAGTGCCTATTACTACTCTCGACAGAAACCCAGGCATTCAAATTATGTTGTTACTCAGCGTTCAAAATGATCAGAATTATCAGACAGATAGAGGTTACAGACATGTTAATCCGACTACATCACCTTATTTGTCAAATCACACATACTTCAGTGAGCAAGAAGTCTATAAATGCAACCAAAGAAAGTGTTGCTTTATATGTGGAAATCCTTCTCATCTTGCAAGATATTGCAAGAACTGGCACAAGCCAAAAAGAGATTTAAACAGTGCGTTTGGTCAGGCATTTCCTAAGGTTGATCTGAAACCTAAGAAAATGACTCGCCAAACTCACTCTTCTGCCAGTGAGATCGATTCAAAATCAAAGAGAGAACAAAAACCAAAGAAACCATTTTGGCTAACCTAAAGAGAAAGAAAAAGGTTAGCAAAGGGTTCGGAAGCTGAAAGCCCAAGAATCTTTCAAAGGTTTTTAGCAAGAAAAATCCCGAAGATTTTGTGGTTAAGACTAAACCAAAACGAAGGCAATCCAGAAAACCTTTCCAAAACCGAGGAAATTATAACTCAAGTTCCTCGAGGGATTTCTCTTCAGAGTCTGATTCACCAAAAGATTATATTTTCAAGAATCATAAAATTAAACTTGGTGATTTTCTGTTTAATTTTCCCGAGACAAGTATGTCTCGGGACCCTTCTACTAACTAGCTGTTCATGTGTGTAGAGTCAGCCAGGAAGGCCTGTCAATAGTATCTGGTACTTGGACAGTGGATACACCCGACACATGACTGGAGATGAGTCATTGCTGTTTGATGTGAAACCATTCGACGGCGGACATGTCTCCTTTGCTGGTGATGTAGGTGGAGAAATAACAAAACATGGCAAGGTCTCGAATGGTACCTTGACATTCGATGAAGTCAATCTTGTGGAACAGCTTAACCATAATCTGCTCATTGTCTCCCAAATCTGTGATAAGCATTTCTCAACTCTCTATATAGAAAATGAGTGTCTAATTCTCAAACCAGATTTTAAAGTCCCTGAAGAGTGTGTTTTGATGCGTACTCCGAGGCATAATGACGCATACATTCTGGGCATTAGAAGCAATTATTCTATGCGAGACTGCTTCTTTTTTACTGTCTAAGGCCTCAGAGAATGACTCATCCTTATGGCATCGACGCTTGGGTCATGTTAACTTTAAGAACTTAAATAAGTTGGTTAAAGGTGACAACGTGAGGGGTTTACCTGTAAAATCCTTTCATTGAGCTGAAAAATTTTTATCTTGCTCAAACTGCAAACAGCACAAACTTCCTCACAGACCCAAGACTTTCAATTCCATAAACTCCACTCTCCAACTGTTACACATGGGTATTTTCGGTCCAATTCAACCTTTGGCAATTGGTCGAAAAGCATATTGTCTGGTTATTACTGATGACTTTTCGCGTTTCAGTTGGACTTTTCTTCTATGGCACAAGGATGAGACGGCTCAATTTCTATTGAGGTTCATTGTATTGGTTGAGAATCAAACAGACAAGAGAGTCAAGTGCATCAGAAGCGACAACGGAACAGAATTCCTCAACAAGGTGGTGAATGAGTTTTGTCACAACAAGGGGATCCTTTTTCAATTTAGTGCCCCTTACACTCCTGAACAAAATAGGGTGGCTGAAAGGTGAAACCGTACATTGGTAGCAGCAGCAAGAACAATGCTATCATACTCAAACTTCCATTGTTTTTTTGGGGTGAAGCTATCAATGCTGCCTGCTTTACCCAGAATCGTGCGTTACTGAACAAGACTCCTTATTAAGTCTTTTATGGTACGAAGCCAAGGGTTAAATTCTTCAGAACGTTTGGATGTCCTTGCATAGTGCTCTAAACGAATGGCATTTCAACTTCCAAGTTTGCTGAGAAGGCAGATGAGTGTTACTTTGTAGGCTATGCAGCCGACAAAAGTGCTTATCGGGTTTATAACAAGAAAACCAGAGTAATCTTGGAATCATTCAACATTGATTGGCAAGAGTTAAACCCTACGGATGCACACAACAGTCCAAACTGGATGTTCGATTATGAAAGTTTGTTCAAGCAGTTTCGAGGAATGTACGTAACACCAGTTGTGCCACCGGTTTCTCCTGCTGTTTCTTCCCCTGTTCAACCTCAAAATGATCAGTGATATAGATGCAAGTTATGTTAAGAGGTCTGGAAGACGTTCGTGTAGTTGTTCCTGCACCTGTTCTGAATGCTCTATCCGTGGCTAATCAACCAGCCCCGGTAAATGAAGTGTAGCCAGCTATACATATTACCGACATGCCCACAACCGAGAATACTTCTGATTCAGATACTTATTCGTATGTGTCGGCAGACAATGTGGAAAATGACCAGACCGAACATGTTGAAAATCCTCCAGTAGAACCTAGTGTGGTAGAATCTGTTCCCACACCTCCCTCAGAAGAAGAAAATCAAGGTGTAGCTGAGGAGATAAACACAAAGATGGCTCAGGTTGACCAAGCTAAGAATGAAGCTTCTGACAACACTAACTCTACATCAGTTCCAGCCATCGTTGTACCTTTCTATGACAACCTATGGGATGGTCCCATTGATCAAGAACATTTGGTTGATGAACCTGAAGCCACTGTTGTTCAACCAAATGTTCCTGTTAATGTGATTGCTGTTTTTCATCCTATAGAGAGCTTATCAATGGAACTTGAGGCAACACCAGTCGAGCATGTCAAACAGATTCCTCAATTGCCAATTCACAAAAGACATCCGACTGAGAATATTATCGGAGATCCATCAGCCGGAATTCAAACACGTAGCACCTCCGGCAACATTAACAGATGTCTTGGGTTGAAGCCATGCAAGAGGAGCTGTTACAGTTCAAGAAGCTAAATGTTTGGAGGCTGGTCAAGAAACCAGAAAATAAGAGACCGATTGGAATGAAGTGGGTGTTCCGAAATAAGAAAGACTACAAGGGATCATTAGAAACAAAGCCCGGCTTGTTGTGCAAGGTTTTTGGCAGCGCGAGGGACTTGATTACGATGAGGTTTATGCACCCGTGGCCAGATTAGAGGCAATCCGCATCGTTTTAGCCTACGCGTCGTATATGAACTTCAAAGTATATCAATTGGACGTGATGACAGCCTTTTTGTACGGAAAGGTTAAAGAAGAAATTTATGTTAACCAACCTCTAGGTTTTGAAGATCCGGATCATCCTGATCATTTCTATCGTTTTGACAAGGCACTTTATGGTCTGCACCAAGCACCTCGTGCATGGTATGCCACTCTGGCTGACCATCTAGTGAAGAATGGGTACAAGAGAGGAATTGTCGATCAAACACTCTTTGTCAAGAAGGTTAAGGGAGATCTGATTCTAGTCCAAGTGTGTGTTGATGATATTATTTTCGGGTCTACGAATAAGAATCTGTGCAAGGAGTTTTCAAAGGTAATGCAGAAGCTATTTGAGATGAGTTCTTTGGAAGAAATGACGTTCTTCCGGGGCTTACAAGTTGAACAAAAGACGGACGAGACTTTGATTCATCAGGAGAAGTACGTTCACGACATTGTTCAGAAATTTGGATTCAAGGACTCAACTGCATTCATGACACCAATCGCTACAAGACCAGTCCTCGCTCCTGATCCATTGGGAAAGCCAGTCGATCAACACTGTATAGGTCCATGATTGGCTCACTGATGTATCTCACTGCAAGCAGACCGAACATCATGTTCCCTATTTGCCAGTGCGCCAGATACCAATCTGATCCAAGAGAATCCCACATGACCGCTGTCAAACGTATATTCAGATACCTCAAGGGAAGACCTTGATTGGGACTCTGGTATCCAAAAGAGTCTCCACTGGAACTTCATGCATACACTGACAGTGATTACGGGGGATGTAATTTAGACCGCAAGTCAACATTTGGAGGATGTCAGTTCCTGGGAGATAGGCTGATCTCATGGCAGTGCAAAAAGTAAGTCACTGTGTCCACCTCAACTGCGGAAGCCAAGTACATCGCCGCATCCGGTTGCTGCTCCCAAGTCATTTGGATCTAGCATCAGTTGCTGGATTACGGTTTGAATTTCTATGATACAATGATCAAATGTGACAATGAGGCTGACGTTGCGATTGTTAAAAACGCGGTCCAGCACTCAAAGACAAAGACATTGACATCCGAATACACTTTATTCGTGATTGTTTTGATCGTAAGCTTGTCAACATAAAAAGGGTCCATACTGATTTTAATTTTTCAGATCTCTTTACAAAGGCTTTCAGTCATGCCCATTTTGTTTTTCTCGTTGAATCTTTGGGCATAATTTCCTTTGAGTAAATTTTATCTTTTATTTTAAAATTGTAAATATTTTTAAAATATGTCACAATTTTAGAGGGAGAAAATGAGTTAACTTTAACTCACCAATAAGAGTTTAAATTTACTTTAAGAAAAACAAAATTGAGTCACTTGACTTAACATAAAGATTTTATTTTTATATATAATATTAATTTCATCTTTTCCTATTTAAGAAATAATTAAGAAAATTCAAAAAGAATTGTCCTGTTTAGAGGGAGTCTAATATTTATAATTTTCAATCAAGAATTCGATCAGACCTTTTGGAAAGTGATAGTACATTGGTATGTAATGATCCTAGCGCATGAAAAGAGTAGATCAAAAGGCTACAAGGTCACTCATAGATGTGTAGATAGGCTTGACAAACGAGTAAATGTTGCTTGATATAAACCTAAATTCTTGCCGATGCTAGTGGCTATACACTTATGATGCGGTTGCATGATTCCGTTAAAGTCATATCCATGAAGGTTCAAATGTAATTACACATGTCATACCCAAGCATCTCTTTACCTGATCATAGTTGTCTTATGAAAATCAGTGTTATTTTTTATTTTTATTGAGTCGAGTAAAATGTCAAAACGAAGAAAAGAAAAACAAAATAGTCAGAAAAGAAAAAGAAAATTCAAGAAAAAGAGTCAGAAAAAAGAGTCAGTTCTAGGAATTTTAACTTCTGCTTTATTTCTTCATTTATTTTGACTCAAGCCTTGGACTTTCTACGTTTGTAGTCATACAAGATCTGATTGCTAAGGCCCTGAGTCTTCTGCTTTGTTTTATTTTCTTTCTTTTGTTCAAGCTTTGGACTTTCTCTTCGCGATAATATGCTATTATACGACCTGATTGTTAAGGCCCGAACTTATGCTTTATTTTAATCTTTCTAGATCGAGTCAAGTGTACAAAGAGTCAAGTATACAAAGTCAAAGTGTCCAAAGTGTTAATAAGTGTACTGTGATCAAATAAGAAAGGTTTAAGTCAAGTTGAGGTGATATGTCAACACAAACTAGGCCCGAGATATGATGGAATCAGTAACATGTCTGATTAAGTGGGGACCACACAAGTTTCGTGCCTAATTGAACCTTAAATGTATCACGTTGACATCAAAACACTTGTCAAATCAAACAAGTGGACAATATCTACAATCGATGATGAACTTGTGTCACAATAACATCAAAATGGAAACGCGATCTAGGGCTTTGCAATTCAATATGATTCTATATCGAGATCGTTCTTTATAAATTGATTAATCAAATCAATGAAAAGAATTATGTAAATAAATTTTTAAAATTTTCTTTTAACTTCAAGTTTTATTTTGTTTTGTTTTTATTTTCTAAAATATTATTTACTTTGGTATTTTTATATTTTATGTTTTATTTTTATTTTTATTTTATTTTTATTTGAGTTGTAATTTATTTTTATCTTATTTCAGTTTACTTTGTTAAAGAGATCGTTTTTGCAAACGTTAACAGTTACGGACCGACAAAAGAAAATTTGAAAAACAACCAAGTGCTTGGATTCGGTGGTTAAGTATTTTTCGGGTTTGAGTTCATAAACAATTTTAAAGACCGAGGACTGAGAGTGTATTTTCGGTGAATACTCGTGATGTTTTGACCTTATCGCGAGATAGGCTGACCCTATATATAAGGATAACCTAAAATATCTTTCACTATTCACCATTTAACTTTACCAAACTCTCTCACTTTCTCTCTCTACCTTTTCTCTCAATAACCCTAACTGTTCATCACAAATCTACAATCGATCTAGCCTTGTTTATAACATTTGATCATCAAAAATGGAACCTACACCTACGGGGCATAACCTATATTGTCCTCTCGAGGAGCCAAAAGATAGAAAGGAAAAGGTGTTTACATCAATGATCAAGGGGCTAAGGCAGTCATCCCTCGAGTATGCCATTTCTGTTAACCCTGCCATTTACTCAAAGTGGGTTACAAAATTTTGGGCAAATACAAAACCTACAGAGGACTCTCTTTCAATCAACACCAACGAGGCTGGAAAGACATTAAAGATTAAAAAAGAAGACATCAGGCGAGCATTGAAGATTATAGATGAGCCAGATTATGTGTATGAGAAAGGAGACAACGCCAAGCTCAGTGGGTTTGTGACGGATATGGGATACGATACGGAATGGAAGAGCTTGGAGAAGAAACATCTGCCACCATATTGGCGATTCCTATTTCATGTGGTGATTCACTGTTTGTCAGATTTGAGGAGCGGATTTGATAGCTTGAGGGCGGATTGGGTTAAGATAATGTATGCTTTGACGTATCTGGAGAAGTTCAACTACTCCCGGATGATCTTTTTATGCGTACTAGCCAATGCAACCACAGATGCTACATGGCTTGTATATCCTCGTTTTGTACAGTTGCTGCTTGATGACATGATCCCTGATGTACCAAGACCTGCTCACAAGAAGGCTGCTGATAAGAAGTCATTGCCTGAGCCTTATCATGCCAATGCAATTAGGCAGACAGTTTTTGGTCTTATGTTGAGCACAAAGGGAAAGCATCACCAGTATCAATGAGAACGGCCGGGACCAAAGTTTGGTCTGTTTGAGGAAGCTGAACCAGTCGGCGATGAATCTGAAGAAGAGAGTGGGGAAATTAGAGGATCCGAGGAGGAGGTTGAGGAAGTTGACTCCTCTGATGAAGCACCAGAGGACAGAACCAAAGCCAAACACAATCTCAAGCGAAAGGCTGCACGTGAAGCTGAAGAAGAAGAAAAAGAAGAACGTCAGTGCTTAAAACGTTTGAAGAGGGTTGGAGACTCCAAGAAGTCCTCCACACTCATTGCCAAGCTTTCCAGTAAGCCCAAGCCTTCCTCCACACCTAACTCACACATAGCCTCACCCAAAACCCTTGCCAAAACTCTTAAAGAACTTAATGTTTCAAAGATCAAGATTCCCGTATACAAGAAACCAAAACCCAAAGCAAAACCAAAGCCAAACCAACCAAGACCCTATTACATGACTCACTCGACGAATCACCTGAACCTTCACCACAACACCAACCGATCTCTACATTCTTAGAAAACCTACCACCCTCCCCACCTCAATCACAACCACAAACCACCACTTCACCTGAACAACCAACACAAACCGAACCCTTAACCACCTCACCATTCACCTCACCCCTCTTTAGCTCACCAATAAAGTCAACTAGCCTATGGACCCAAACCTTCATATTCTCACCACCCACTCAACCAGAAGCCACCACACCACGATTCTCAACACCACCTACCTTCACAACTTCACCTTTGCCTACCCAATCCATCACTTTACCTTTCCAATCAACCTCACCACCAATCTCACCACCAACCACTATCCTTTCACCCAAGCCTATCACCAAAGGAAAGTCATTGACACCTCCAGTGTATGCTGATCCTATCCTCGATAGGATCATCGCCCTGGAGGAATCAAACGCGAAAAGGGCTGAACGTGAATTAGTGTTGCTTGAGTACATAAAGATTCGAAAGAAGAAGGCGGTTGAGGATGACAAGGAAAAGGCAAAGTTGGTGACACGTGTTGAAATATTAGAAGAGCAAAGAGAGCTGCAACATGTTTTGATAGACAATCAACGATCTTGGATCAAGCAACTCCAAGGTCGAATTGAAAATCAGCAACGGCTTCTGAACCATGAAGCTTTGGGGAATGCAAATATGAGGGCAGATCTCTCGAGATTGGGAGATCGAGTGGAAACACTTGAAAAGAACATACCGGATGCCACTGCTCTTCAGAATCATCTGTTCAAAAAGATCAATGATGCGACAACAAAATGTGATGTTCAGATGGAGGCTACCAATTCCAGAGTGTCAATGCTTGAAGGCCAGTCTGCATCAGCTGCTTCTCTTGGTACTCTCATCGCTGAAAACGCTCAATTCAGAACCGAGATAGAGGCCATACAAGCAAAGATTAAAGAGCAGGAGCGTCTCAATGAACTCCAGTTGAAAGTAAATGAAGAGATGACGGAGAAATACAAGGTGGCCTCTAAGCTTATTGGAATGCGTGATGATGATTTTGACACGCTCGAGGCTCGTCTTGATTTAGTCTTTGGAACCTGGAGGAAAACTGGTCAAACTTCAAGGTTAGGTGGACCACAGCCTACCGCAGGTCCTAGTGTGGCCTTGCAAGGCGCTCAGGTTGTTGGTTTGGAGGGAGAAACAACTGTGGGTCGTAATGTACCACAGATTGTTCAAGCAGGAAGTGGAGTGGGAACCAGCTTGGGACTTGAACATACTGAGCAACCTCAAGCACAAGCTGGTGGTGACAATGAAGGTGATGGTGTCGATGAAGAAGAAACTGATGATGAAGATGATGATGATGTGGATGATAACGTCCACGAAAATTTTGATGACGATGATGATGATGACGGAGGAGATGGTGGAGATAGTGGGGTGATGGACGGTTTAATTTCATGTATTTATATAGTTTATTTTACAGTTTTTTATTTAGTTTTAGTTAAGACTATGGTACTTCAAGTATGTTTTTATATTTTGTAGGTCTCGAGTGATAAAAAGCTAAAATGATTACATTGAGGACAAAATGAGTTTTGAGTTAGGCTAGTGGTGGAAACAAGCACAGTTGAAGAGGCCCGCAAAGAAAATGGGTTTTGATCTTTTAGCATCATAAACAATTTGTTAGTCTTTTGACTCATAAATCTTGAAGAAAAAGAAAAGATTTAAAAGAATGTATATATAGAATAAAAACAGCAGAGCATTAATTTAAATTTATGACTTTTGACTCCAAGAATCTTGGAGATAAATGAAAGAAAGGTTACGAGAGTTTCTTCTTCTTGGGGGCATGAGATAATTTTTAAAAGGGGAATTAGAAGACAAAACAGAAGCTAAAAGAATGGGAAATAATTAATTTGTTCGGTTTTCTTTTGGAGGCACGGTCAAACGCAAAAAAGAAGAGGGCAAGAGAAGATTATTTAAGAGGGGGTTTTTTACACCATTAAGAGGGGACACCATTAGAGATCAACACTTGGACATCCATTCTTGAAGATTACACAACAAAAGTGAAGATGGTCTCCACAACCATGAGCGGCTAATCCACCCGTAATCATTCCCGGGTGTAGAGTCTTGTAAGTTTTAGGGTTTTTCATATTTATAATTTGAGACAATATTTTATGTAATCATCTGGTTTTAAAGACATGATTAAGTAATTTTGTATTATTATGAACTTGCGTTGTTAAGATTTCCTTGCATCATTGACTTCGTAAGATGATAATTGATATGATTCTTTATTTGTGTTCAAGGTTGTGAATGTTCTTAATCTAGATTGCGTATATTTGTCCATAATTCATATTGTGAAGGTTTTCCTTGCACCATTTACTTGTGATAGACGAATATTGATGCCTTTCGTTATGAACTATTTGCTACCTAAATAACCATTGTGATTACATGAGCTCATTTTATAGTATATTACCTGAATTGCTTATAGAACTTGAAACTCGGGTTTGATTCGTTTCATAATCATTGTTTACTACTCAATTTTTATTTCTTGCACATTGTTATTTGTTTTCATTAGAACTAAAAAAAATATTTATTTTAAACCAAAATCATATTTGGTCTATACGACTACTCAAAAAGACTTCATAATTATTAATCAATTAAATTTAGGTCACCGACCACAAACTCTTCGTGGTTCGACACCCTTCTTACCCTAACTAGTTTAAGGTGATTAGGAACACAATTATTCTCTATCTTTGACCGGTCTGACGACAACCGATCAAATTTTGGCGCCGTTGCCGGGGAGATTGTGCGCTTGGTGTTTTTAAATTTAGTTATTTTTTTAATTAGTGATTATCTGTTTAATAATTTTGTTTTTTTTATTTTTATTTATTTATTTATTATTTATTTTGTCTTTTCCTCGTTTACACTAGGTTTGTTATGTGTGCAGGTGACAGAAAATGCATGCATACCCGATCGACGACAAGGAATTCACCCTTAGCGTTTGAACCAGAAATTAAGCGTTTAGGAAGACAAAACCGAAAACGACAACAAAACTTGCAACCCATTTCACCCGAACCTACAAACATGAGCAACCACTCAATTGGCAATAACCGTAGACCACCCATTCCACCAATGCCCATTAATCCAAACCACAACTCTATTCAAAACCGAAATCCAACCAAAACCAAAATCCAAATCTCAATAACAACCAAAGAAGCCCACAACACCAAACTCCTCCCCAACAAAACCTTTTTCCCAACAATGGTGAAGAAAATGATGAAGAGGATAACGTTAGTATCCACACATTACACATGGGTGACACGGGTTACAATGATGATGTTGACGAGTTTGGGTATGCTGATAATTATGGGAATGAAGATTTTAATGATGTCGAGGGGGAATATAATCATGAAGATGGGTATGAGCAAAGCAAAAATTATGGGGAGTGGAATGGTAATGAGTACACGGACAATAGGTACGCGGGCGGAGACGGGTTTGATAATATCCCTCCAAACAATAATTGGAGAGTAAACCGGATCAACATCAACAACAATAATCTTTATGACCAGTTTCCTAATCCACACGGAAGGGGTAGAAATCAATTCCAACATGGTGTTCCAATCAACAATCATCCACAGTTTCAAAGAAGACATCATGTGGCACCGGTTCATGGAGTTAATGGTCGGTTTAGACCGGCTATTTCGGATAATACTTCACCTATTGCTCCACCAAGACTGGGTACAAGAGCATTTAAATCAAGACCCAATTACATAAATGTTCTTCCACATTTTCATGGTATGGCTACCAAGGAACCATACACACATTTGTCCAATTTCTCCGCCATTTGTGGCACGATTGGTGACCAAAACCTTGATCAAGATGAAGTGAAGTTGAGGTTGTTTCAATTTTCATTAAAAGACAAAGCTAAGAGTTGGTTTGTCACTTTACCCGCTAATAGTATTCACTCATGGGATGAAATGCAACAAGTATTTTTGGATGAATACTATTCTTTGGCGAAGACGGATGAAGCCCGAATGAAGATTCGAACATTCCAACAACAACCGGGAGAATTATTTCATGAGGCGTTTACCCGCTTCAAAGAGTTGTTAAGGAAATGTCCACATCATCAAATTGAGTTGTGGGAATTAGTCAAGTGTGTCGTTGATGGGTTAACAGAAGAAGAGATGAAATATTTGAAGTCTACAAGTAATGGCAATTTGTTATCAAGACCCGAAGAAGAAGATTGGGAATTTTTTTGAGAAAATGAGTCAAAGCTACAAAGCCGAGGCATTAGCTAGTCGAAGAGCTAAGCATTCTATTTCAAAATCCAACCCGGATTATGAGACTAAGGAGAAATTGGCATCATTAGAGCGGGAACTAGCTCTCTTGAAAAAGAAGGAGAAGAAAGATGTTGCATCGGTGAAATTTAATGTGTGTGAAAGGTGTGGTGACTTGGGGCATAAGAGTGATAATTGTCCATTTGATGAGGAGGCATATGAAGAGGTGAACAATGTGTATGGAGAAAAGAAAAATTATGACATGAATTCCAACACATACCACCTGGGTTTGAGAAACCATCCTAATTTTAGGTGTGGTAATGCATCAACTCAATCAAACCCAAATTTTCAAGGGTCAAGCCAAGGCGGGAGTTCTTATCAAAACCGCCAACAAAACAATTACAACTCGGGAAATTATCAAAGAAACTCATACAATAACCGAGAAAGTAATTCGTCAAGGAACTACACCCAAGGGAAAAGTCAAAATCAAGACCAAGGTAACCAACAAAGTTCTACCACCCTCGATGACATGATGGCCATGTTGACAACAATGGCACAAAAGCAAGATGAAATGATAAGAGGTGGGTCCAAAGAATGAAAATTCAAGAGAAATCTCAAGCAGCATTAGAAAAACAAATGGGTCAATTGGCCGAGGAGGTGGCTCAAATCAAGAAGAGTGCGGGAGAGCTACCGAGTGACACCACAGTTAATCCGGGACATCAAAGTACAAGTTCAAAGTTTTCGAAGCATGCCAACATCAACAAGGTAAGTTTTTTAAGAAATGGTAAGATTTATGATAACAAGGTCAATAATCCACCACAATTAGTTGAAGGTGTGGTGCAAGATGTCGATGAGGAAAGTGAAAATGAAACGGAACCAACTTTAAAAGAAAAGCAATCAAAATTGGTTAATGAGAACCCAAAAGGTAAATTTGCAACTAATGAAAAACCCATCGAAATTTTGGAAAAAGATGTGGAGGTTAAAACCCCACCCTTTCCTGAAGATTTGGTGGACTCGGTAAGAAGGTCCACAACAAGATGAAATGTGGGAAGTTTTCAAACAAGTTAAAATTAACCTTCCTTTGATTGATGCAATAAAAAAGTTCCGTCATATGCCAAATATTTAAAAGATTTGTGTACCAAGAAACAACATCATAAGTTACCAAAGAAAGTTGGTGTGGATGTCAATGTGAGTGCAGTTTCGTCGGGTGCACTTCCACCCAAACTTGAAGATCCGGGAGCACCCTTAATTTCAATTCAAGTTGGTGATTTCAAAATTGAAAGGGAACTCTTGGATCTCGGTGCGAGTATAAGTATTCTCCCGGGAAGTTTATATGATCAATACGATTTTGGCCCGTTACAAAAAAGTTGATACAACAGTCGTATTGGCTGATTTGACATTAAAACTTCAAAGGGGAATCTTAACAGATGTTATAGTAAAGGTGGAAGACTTTTATTTTCCTGTTGATTTTTTGGTACTTGATTATGTTTCTAGTATACAGGGAAAACAACCAAATGTCATCTTGGGAAGACCATTTTTGGCAACATCCCATGCCCACATAGATTGTGCACATGGAACGGTGGATATGATATTCGGTAACCATAAGCTTCATTTGAATATGTTTTCTAACAATACTAATTCTCTTTTTAATGATGAGTGTTTCATGGCCGATAACATTGACGGGTGTATCGCGGAGAATGATTTTGTTTTTGACAGGTTTGAACAGGAGTTGCAGGAGAGCTTAAGTGATGAAGAGAAGAAGGTTAAGGGCATGGCAATCAAAGAGGGGACACCATTAGAGATCAACACTTGGACATCCATTCTTGAAGATTACACAACAAAAGTGAAGATGGTCTCCACAACCATGAGCGGCTAATCCACCCGTAATCATTCTCGGGTGTAGAGTCTTGTAAGTTTTAGGGTTTTTCATATTTATAATTTGAGACAATATTTTATGTAATCATTTGGTTTGAAAGACATGAATTAAGTAATTTTGTATTATTATGAACTTGCGTTGTTAAGATTTCCTTGCATCACTGACTTCGTAAGATGATAATTGCTATGATTCTTTATTTGTGTTCAAGGTTGTGAATGTTCTTAATCTATATTGCGTATATTTGTCCATAATTCATATTGTGAAGGTTTTCCTTGCACCATTTACTTGTGATAGACGAATATTGATGCCTTTCGTTATGAATTATTTGCTACCTAAATAACCATTGTGATTACATGAGCTCATTTTATAGTATATTACCCGAATTGCTTATAGAACTTGAAACCTGGGTTTGATTCGTTTCATAATCATTATTTACAACTCAATTTTTATTTCTTGCACATTGTTATTTGTTTTCATTAGAACTAAAAAAAATATTTATTTTAAACCAAAATCATATTTGGTCTATACGACTACTCAAAAACACTTCATAATTATTAATCAACTAAATTTAGATCACCGACCACAAACTCTTCGTGGTTCGACACCCTTCTTACCTAACTAGTTTAAGGTGATTAGGAACACAATTACTTTTTATCTTTGACCGGTCCGACGACGACCGATCAAATTATGGCGCCATTGCCGGGGATCGAACCCGGGTCACCCACGTGACAGGCAGGAATACTTACCACGACCGCCATGGACCCATCAAGTAGAGAACTTACCCGACAGCATTGACACAAAATTGAAGCCATCATTGGAAGAACCGCCAAAACTGGAGTTGAAGGAATTACCAAAGCATCTTATGTATGCTTTCGTGGGTGACAACGATACTCTACCGGTCATTATTACATCAAATTTGACTAAGGACCAAGAGAGTAAGTTGATGGAAGTTTTGGTCACTCACAAGGTGGCAATTGGTTGGACAATTGCTGATTTGAAAGGTATTAGTCCCTCAATCGTCATGCACAAAATCATCACGGACCCAAATGTTACCCCATCTCGTGATGCGCAATGGAGGTTGAATCCTAACATGAGGGAAGTTTTCAAGAAGGAAGTATTGAAGTGGTTGGACGCAGGTATCATTTACCCAATTTCGGATAGTACATGGGTAAGTCCAACACAAACCGTGCCCAAAAAGACGGGTATTCAAGTCGTTAAAAACGACTCAGATGAGGAGGTAGCCACCCGACCGGTAACCGGGTGGAGAATTTGTATTGATTATAGAAAAATTATTGCAGCTACTTCAAAGGACCATTTCCCTTTACCATTCATTGATTAAATTGTGGAGAAACTATCAGGTCAGAAATTTTATTGTTTTCTTGATGGTTATTCCGGTTATAATCAGATTGCTATTCATCCTGAAGATCAACAAAAGACCACATTTACGTGTCCTTATGGTACTTTCGCATTTAGGCGAATGCCCTTTGGATTATGTAATGCCCCCGCCACCTTTCAAAGGTGTATGATGAGTATCTTTTCGGATATGGTGGGGGAGTCTTTGGAAATCTTCATGGATGATTTCTCTATTTTTGGTTCATCTTTTGATTTGTGTCTAATTCAATTGGAAAAAGTGTTAAAAAGGTGTGTCAAGACAAGTTTGGTATTGAGTTGGGAAAAGAGTCATTTCATGGTCCAAGAAGGGATTGTGTTGGGCCATGTGATTTCAAGTCGTGGGATTGAGGTAGATCATGCAAAAGTGCAAGTTATATCCACCTTACCTCATCCCACGAATGTTAAGGGCATTAGATCATTCTTAGGTCATGCGGAGTTTTATAGAAGGTTTATTAAAGGATTTAGTTCAATAACAAAACCTTTATGTAATTTACTATTAAAATATGCTCCTTTTGTTTTTAATGAAGAATGTATTGAAGCTTTTAACATTTTGAAACAAAATTTGGTTGAAGCCCCAATTTTGCAATCACCTGATTGGTCTTTACCATTTGAAATCATGTGCGATGCAAGTGATTATGCAATGGGGCTGTTTTGGGTCAAAGGGTTGATAAGAAACCCGTGGCAATATATTATGCAAGTAAAACTCTTTCTGATGCACAACTTAATTACACAACAACAGAAAAAGAATTACTTGCGGTAGTATATGCTTTGGATAAATTTTGTTCTTATATGTGGGGTAGCAAAGTCATTATATATTCTGACCACAGTGCTCTCAGGTATCATGGAGAAAAAGGAAGCAAAGCCACGGTTGATTAGGTGGATCTTGTTGTTACAAGAATTTGATGCTGAAATCCAAGACAAGAAAGGGAGTGAAAACGTGGTGGCCGACTACTTATCAAGAATTGTAGTAGGAGAGGACGAGACAAGCAAACCATGTAATGAATCCTTCCCAGATGAACAAATTTTTTCAATATCTACATTACCTTGGTTTGCTAACATTGTGAATTATTTGGCCACAGGTGTTACACCCGAACATTGGAGCAAAAAGAAGAAAATCCATTTTAAGTCACAAGTGAAACAATACATTTGGGATGAACCGGATTTGTTCAAAATAGGAGCAGATCAAATGATTCGGAGATGTGTACCGGAAGACGAGATCCCAAGTGTCTTAGCGCATGTGCATTCACGTGCATGTGGTGGTCATTTTAGTGGCCAAAAAACAGGACAAAAAATTCTTTCATGTGGTCTTTTCTGGGCAACACTATTTAAAGATGCTTTTGAGTTTGCAAAGCATTGTGTCAAATGCCAAGAGTTAGGGAGTGTGTCAAAAAGGAATGAGATGCCCATGAATCCGATTTTAGTTGTAGACATCTTTGATGTTTGGGGAATCGATTTCATGGGACCATTTCCAAATTCGTTTGGTAATTTCTACATCTTAGTGGCGGTTGACTATGTGTCAAAATGGGTTGAAGCAATAGCCACTAGGACAAACGATCATACCATGGTGTGTAATTTTGTCCAAACAAACATTTTTTCAAGGTTCGGGCTCCCTCTGGTCATTATTAGTGATGGGGGATCCCATTTTAAAAATTTTAAATTTGGAAAATTGCTTAAACGGTATGCTGTTGACCATCAAATTGCAACTCCTTACCACCCTCAAACGAGTGGACAAGTGGAAGTATCCAATAGGCAAATTAAAGAAATCTTGCAAAAAATTGTACGGGCAGACCGAAAGGATTGGTCCACTAAACACCTATTGGTACAGACCGAAAGGATTGACCGATGCTTTATGGGCTTATCGTACGGCTTACAAAACACCTATTGGTACTACCCCTTATTTGTTGGTATATGGAAAAGGTTGTCATTAACCGATTGAGTTAGCTCACCGTGCATTATGGGCTATTAAAGAAGTTAACATTAGTTATGATGATGCAGGTCATGAAAGAAAATTAAAATTTTATGAGTTAGAAGAATTGAGAAACGAGGCATATGATTGTGCTTCCACGTACAAAGACAAGATGAAGAAAGTGCATGATGCCAAGATCCGAAAGAAAACGTTTGAAGTAGGGCAAAAAGTTTGGCTTTATAACTCGAGGTTGAAGTTCTTTCCGTGAAAGTTAAAAAGTAAATGGATGGGCCCGTTTGTCATCACGCGTGTTGGGAATTACGGTAATATCGAGATCGAAAATTTGAAGGACCACATTAAGCAAGTTGTGAATGGTCATCGCTTAAAACCGTATCTTGACTCGAGCGAGATTAACGGAACAGAAAAGGAATCGGTGAGCATTCTTGAAGCTTCACCGATTTATGAAACGGGTTAAGCACAAGCCAGGTAATACCGGGAGGGTAACAAACCGTCCTGTTGTATTTTGTAATTTGTAGAATTTGTAGTTAATTATTTTGAGTTTTTCTTAATTACTTTACACATGTTCTAAAAAATTTAAGTTGGTGAACGTGGGTTGAATGATGGCTAATTCTATTGAACATTGACGGCAATATTCGATTCAAAGTGGGGGAAGGATGTTCGTTTGGCTAACCGAACCCGACTTTCAAAAAAATGAAATATTTTTAGTATATTTTAGGATTTTAATTTTACTATAGTGTTTTTACAAAAAGTTGTTCTTTTCTAACCTAGATTGTTTGGCTAACCGAATCCGACTTTCAAAAACAAAAAATATTTTTAGTATTTTTTAGGATTTTAATTTTACTATAGTTTTTTTACAAAAAGTTGTTCTTTTCTAACCTAGATTCAAAAAAAAAAAAAAAGTTAACCAGGCCGGGTGGGAATTTGACCCGCCTGGGTCGACGTTTTGTCCAAAAAAAAAATTATTTTTTTTTTATTTTCTTTTTAATTATGTTTGGTGCTATAGATGCTTGTCAATAGATTTAAATCGTTTAACAAAGCGAATTATGGAGATAATAATTTTAGTCTTTCATGCTTTTATGCATGTAAAGAATCTTGAAGAGTATGGTTGAGTCTTTGAAGAAGACGAGTCAACCCAAGCCTAGGACGAACTGAAGTTGCTCAAATCAGGTGCTCTCATTTCCATGCTTTGTTTTGTCATTCTAGTTAACTTTGCTTTGTTGAAAAGTTTTTTTGTGACCATTGCATCCCGATTTTAAATTAATATATTCAATCAAATTTTAACCCCCGTCCTCGTTATTGCTCTTTTAAAAGCTAAATTTTTAACATTGAGGACAATGTTAACCTCAAGTGTGGGGATGGGGGAAAAATTGAAAATTTTTATTTGCCTTATAGTAGCTTGAATGTGCGCAAAAGCAGAAATTGTAAATTGTTAATTACTGTTATTAATGCTAAGTTAAAGGTTTTTGGTCATGGTCAATTTTTTAAACTTCTCTAAAGTATTCTCATCAAATATTTTTCAAAAGGGAAAATAAAAATGGACCGTTTAGATGGGGATAACAAGTCATGGGGACGGGTACACATGTTCCACATCGGCAGCCTATTTCCTTCCGTGCGTGTGTGAGATTTGCCTTATATATAATACACATATACTATATAGATATATACACATGTCATATGAGTGCTATAAAGAGTGTAACCAGTATGTTCATGATATCTAGAACTTGTTTGTCATATGCATGTCAAGATCTTAATATCACCACCTGCATGAAGAAATAGACTGTAGAAACCCACATATAATGGCCTTTACATAAAAATAAAAAAAAATAAAAAAAACTCCAAACCCTACATTATCCCCTAGGAGCCAAATTTATGCCTTTTCCCTTTCATTTATTAAACCCACATTACAAGCCGTGTTAGCCTTGGCCTTTTGTTTTAAACCCCGTGGATGAAATCCAGTCTATTAGAATTGTATATAGTCAGTTTATTGAGCATAATATACAATGTACGTATGTCTCGGGTCAGTTGATTCTATATATTGATGTAAGTAATCTTTAAAAAAATGAAAAAAAAGAGAAAAAAAGGTTGAAAAAAAATCAGAAAAACTCAAAAAGAGTTAGTATCGGTTGTAAATAGCAGTCAGTTTATTAGTTTTGAATTTTTGTTTAGTTGTTTGAATAAATTGGGATTCATCTACCATAAGTCACTAAATAATTCCTATTCCACACCCGAACCTAAGCCACAACAAAACCCTTAGTCCTATTCTTTATGCAACCGGTGGTTAATGGGTGGAGATACGACTGCCTTGCAAGCTTATTACTTAGTGTTCATACTTGATAGAGAGGGCAGAGAGATACTAGCACACTTTTTGCTAGTCCAGATATTAAACCGAGAGGAGAGATATATTTGTGAGGGGTGTGATCATGTGTGCCTTAACCGGAAACAAAGTACACTTATTTGGGCGGTTCCATTATTTTTGAATGCATTATCAAACTGTTTGGTGGGTTATCAATCTTGAAAGTGTTAGTCTTGAGAATTGGGTATGACCTTACACCTTACTAGTATTAACGATGATAATTGATAGACCATCAATCGAGGTGTATGTGTTGCACAAGAGTTAGCTTGAGGGCAAGCAAATGGTAACTATGGGGATGTGATGGTCGGTTTAATTTCAGGTATTTATAAAGTTTATTTTACAGTTTTTTTATTTAGTTTTAGTTAAGACTGTGGTACTTCAAGTATATTTTTATATTTTGTAGGTCTCGAGTGATAACAAGCTAAAATGATCATATTGAAGAGAAAATGAGTTTTGAGTTAGGCTAGTGGTGGAAACAAGCACAGTTGAAGAGGCCCGCAAAGAAAATGGGTTTTGATCTCCTAGCATCATAAACAATTTGTTAGTCTTTTGACTCATAAATCTTGAAGAAAAAGAAAAGATTTAAAAGAAAGTATATATAGAATAAAAACGGCAGAGCATTAATTAAAATTTATGACTTTTGACTCCAAGAATCTTGGAGATAAATGAGAGAAAGGTTACGAGAGTTTCTTCTTCTTGGGGGCATGAGATAATTTTTAAAAGGGGAATTAGAAGATAAAACAGAAGCTAAAAGAATGGGAAATAATTAATTTGTTCGGTTTTCTTTTGGAGGCACGGTCAAACGCAAAAAAGAAGAGGGCAAGAGAAGATTATTTAAGAGGGGGTTTTTTACACCATTAAGAGGGGACACCATTAGAGATCAACACTTCGACATCCATTCTTGAAGATTACACAACAAAATTGAAGATGGTCTCCACAACCATGAGCGGCTAATCCACCCGTAATCATTCCCGGGTGTAGAGTCTTGTAAGTTTTAGGGTTTTTCATATTTATAATTTGAGACAATATTTTATGTAATCATCTGGTTTGAAAGACATGATTAAGTAATTTTGTATTATTATGAACTTGCATTGTTAAGATTTCCTTGCATCATTGACTTTTTAAGATGATAATTGCTATGATTCGTTATTTGTGTTCAAGGTTGTGAATGTTCTTAATATAGATTGCGTATATTTGTCCATAATTCATATTGTGAAGGTTTTCCTTGCACCATTTACTTGTGATAGATGAATATTGATGCCTTTCGTTATGAACTATTTGCTACCTAAATATCCATTGTGATTACATGAGCTCATTTTATAGTATATTGCCCGAATTGCTTATAGAACTTGAAACCCGGGTTTGATTCATTTCATAATCGTTATTTACAACTCAATTTTTATTTCTTGCACATTGTTATTTGTTTTCATTAGAACTAAAAAAAATATTTATTTTAAACCAAAATCATATTTGGTCTATACGACTACTCAAAAAGGCTTCATATTAATCAATTAAATTTAGATCACCGACCACAAACTCTTCGTGGTTCGACACCCTTCTTATCCTAACTAGTTTAAGGTGATTAGGAACACAATTATTCTTTATCTTTGACCGATCCGACGACGACCGATCATGGGGCCGGTGCAGCAGGAGGTGGAGGTGGAGATAACACTCAATCACCTCCACATGCTCAAGAAACACATCAAGATCCTATTGCATACAAAGCCGTGAACAAAGTGGGAGAGGCCGTCGCGAACATCCATAGTATATATAACGAGTTGTTTGATGATGCAGGTACAGTTGCAGGTGTAATTGATGCGTTCATAGAAGCTAGGAAAACATTTGAACCAGTCACAACACATCAGGCGGAGAAGGCTGTAGATGACGACATCAACTACTCGCCGAATCCAGATACGCCGCCTGTTCAAGTTCAAGAAACTTCTGAAGCACCTGCAAGTGATCCCGTCGTTGATCCAGCCGCCGACTTGTCACAAGCAACACAGAAGAAGAAACGGAAGACTCACATAGTGACAAGTCGTGCAAGTACCCGCTCCCTCAACTACCCATATCACGATGATTCGATGATTATATATGCAAGATACAACCGGGAGAACAGTTGTTGGGTTATCAGAAGATACAGCGGAGATCTCATCTACCTCACACATAAGGAATTGAGTTCACTGCCAGAACTTGATCTCAATTACCTTCGAAAAGCTTTGGGACCGGGAGAGTATGATGAAAATTTGGACGATTGGGTCACCCGTTATTTGTATCATCAGTCAAAAGTGGGTTATAAGGATTTTGAGCTGAATAAGGGTCGGAAGTTCAAGAACCCGAGAGAGATCGACCCAGCCACCGGACAGCCGTGCATAATATTGAGGTATAGGGCGCCAAAAGACAGTCACATTATTTTTCATGGTGAGCCCTTGAAGTGTTGTAAAACTCACGTATTTTCCGCACCTTTTATCTACGTATTATATTATATTTTATGTGTTTTTACTTGTTTTATTTAAGTTTTACATATTAATCTATATCTTGTAGGCTATGGGTGAAAGATTGAAGAAACCGAGCTTCTTGAGCAGTTTACGAGCCTTATACGCATGAGATTTCATTAAACAACTCAAGGCCCGACCCGATTACATGTTATTAGAGCCCATTACATACACTAATTATAATAATAAAAAAAAATAGAAAAACCCTAAGCCCCAAGCAGGTTCCGATCGGCAGCTTCAAGGGAGAAAAAGAAAGAGTTTTGTGCTAGGATTTGGACTTGTGGTGGCTAGGAAGAAGAAGGAGGTCAAGAACAAGCCTCGGGATACGCTTTTCATCGGATTATATCAGCCAAAGAGCAGCCATAAACATCTTATATCCTTCCACTTTAAACATTGTTCAACACTTTGATTTTCTTGTTTAATTGTTAACCAGTTTTGCAATTGCTTGAGAGATTGACTTGTTATTGATTAGTATTAATTGTTGAATGATTTTTGAGATGATTGGTATGAGTTATTTGGTGATTTTAATGAGTATTTGCTGCTGTCCAAAAAGTATGTTAGGCTAATCTTGTCGGTTCTACCTAGGAATGACGATAATTGTTAATGTTTGATGAGTTTTATGGTTGTTTGATTGATAGACTTTAATTGTTATTGTAAAGTTTGATTTAGACATGAAATAGGTTGTGTTTAAGGGCTGGAAATTTTGGTGATTCATTGCGTAAACCCCGTGTGTCGGTTAATTAGTTTTGTGTTGATTGATCGGTGCATTGTTTGATTCTAGACTTTGTGTTTAGGGTTTGTTTGCGGTAGGTACAACCGTAGGGTTTTGTTGCGTGAATTTGAGGTTAAAGTACAGCGGTTAGGCACCTTCTTAGAGACCGAGAGGTGATAAGAAGTTAGGGTCGTCTCATTACCTTTGCATGCTAGAATAAGGATTGCGCGAGAGCGAGTTCGTTTCTTGTCAGGTTTAGGTGTTTTGAGCGATTAGTTGATCTATTTTGGTTTAAGTTGAATTGTTCCTCTTTCATTGGTTGTGTAGTATTCATTGCCATTAGGGTCGAGTGTTTGTGAGACCGAGAGGTGAGTCAACACTATAACACGTTAGCAATTGTTTCCCGGTTTGGTCGTTTTAGCCGATTTTGAGTAGTTTAGGCTTGTTGAGTGAGACCGAGAGGTAATCCAGTGAGCCCGAGCGATCCTTAGTCGTGTCATCTTTAGGAACCGGTGTCTTGATATCATTCAATCCATTAGCTTTTTAGGCCTACAGTTTGATTCAGACCTAGGTAGACGTTTTTCCCCATCCGAAGTTAACACAGTTAGTTTGTCGTTAAGTTTTCTATTTTAGGTAACTTTTGTCAGTCAGTCTAGTTAGTTCAGTTAAGTTAAAAGAAATCAAATATCAATTAAATATTATTCTTAGGTAGGTCTTTTCTAGGGTTAGTGATCATTAGCGTTCTTACGTGTCCACGTGTTCGATACTCGGACTTCCTAGGTCTGTACTACTTGTGATCGGTACACTTGCCGGTTGTGTGTGGTTTCAGGATTTTCATTTAAATTTAAAGCTTAGTTGTGAGGGTCATTGTTATAGGGTTATCCGACACACACCAAGTTTTTGGCACCATTGCCGGGGACACGGTTTTAGGCGTTTTGAGAGCGACTCGAGTTAGGATTTACCTTGTGTGCTACTTGTAATTATTTTTGTTTTGTTTATTTATTAGGATAGTTTGGCTTCTTTTATTGATTTGTATAGTTGTATGCGACAGACTCGATCTCGTGGACCACCTGACAATGAAGCATTTCCCGAGCCTGAGAGAGAGTTTCGTGAGAGACGTCGCACCGTTTCACCATCATCCACTTCATCATCTGTTGGCAGTTTATCTGTAGGTTCCCTGGATGGATCAACATGAGATATCTCGATCTACGTAGGTGCGGAATCCCTGCGTAGGTCGTTACGAGCGTAGAAGACACGAATAGATCAAACACGATACGATAAACAAACACGTTATATTATAACCAAAACACGTGATACAATATCTCTATTACAGACACGAACTCTCGTCCTCACGTTACAGCTCTCGTAACTTCGATAATGATCACTCGAACTCCTTTTCTACGCTAAGCTGTAACCTATATAAATACACGACAACTTCGCCTGGCATGTTCAGGCGAAGTTGTCCATAACTTCGCTTGACTAACAAGTTCGCCTAAACAGCGAACTTGTTAGTAACTTCGCATAAGACATATAAAACATAATTAATCATTACAGACTCGATTACAGACACTAGACTATGAACTACTGACATTATGCACCAACAGACTCCCCCTTGGCAGTAGCTTCATGTCTTGATCTTCAAGCACGTGTCTTGTAATCTTCAATCTCTTGGTCTTCATGCATGTACTCCTTCTCTCACGCATACCATGACTACTCGCTGATATTTCCTCGCTTCGTTTTTCCAAGCAGGAATATAAAATATCTTCTTTTCATTTAACACATGCATATCAGCTTTCGATAAATTAACAAGATGCATCGGATCATACACTCTTAGCACTTCTTGTTCGTCTTCGTCTTCCATCACGGCTTCAGCAGTCTGGAAATCAACATACCACCATTTAAGATCTTTCAACACATCATGAGGCATAGTCTTCATTGGAACCTCTTTCATGCATCGAATCGGTTTGTACTTCATTACCATCCATGGCTTACCATCTGCTCTCATTCCTCTTTCCTTATCTTCCACTAGCTTTCCCTTCTGTGGCTTTAATAACTCAAACTTCTTTTCTTTAATACTTTCTTTCCACACGATCTTCCCAATAACTCTGGCCATGTTGTCGTCGCTTCTATTAATCAACCCCAATCTAGCCAAATCCTTCACCTCACATTCAGGCAATGTATTGAGAGATCTCAACGTCCTCTTAAAGTATTGGATCCCATCATATCTTTTCACCATGAACACTTTTAACTGTTCATCATATAGCCAACAGATAATTCCTTTCTTTGATTCAGCATAGCCTTTGATATTATAACTTTTCTTGAACATGGTTGGAACAGCAGGCTTCTTAGTTTTGATAAACCAATGAGCATAGCCTTCCTTCCATCTAGGCTGCTCCTCCCATTCTGTATCATCATCTACTGTATCTTGACATACATCTGACTTTTCAACTTCAGGGATCTCGTGTTCAACATTCTCCTCAACTATTTCACCTTCATCAACATCATCTTCTATCACAATTTCTGCACCAATCTTTTCAATCTCTTCGACTGGTAGAACATCATCTTCACACATAATTTCATCATCCAACATATCATCATCCAACTCCTTCAAGGCATCGATCACATCATCTCCCATCTCCTCGTCATCTACCATCACCACCTCATTACCACCAGAACCGCCAGCTGCACCTGCAGACTCCCCCTGAGCTGTGGAAGTCCCAAGAGCTTGAGTAGTTCTTGGCAACTCACCACCTGCACCTTTCGATGCATTGGGATCATCGTCTCTGTCATTCTTTTTCTTTGTCCTGAGCTCGTCGCCTTTACAGCTCGTCTCCCCCTGAGATGCCAAGAACTCCTTCATAGCATCTATAATTTTTCCATGTTCAACCAGTAGGGACGACTGCATCTGATTCTCTGTTACTAGGCGCTGAATAGCCTGGGTCTGGATTAGATTCACCCTTAATTGTTCTGCCACGACCCGCTCAAGTGCTGCTATTCTTTCCTTGTCTGATAGGGTTGCATCGAAATCGAACCTCATGTGAGATATGTCTTGAGTATACTGAGGAGGGATTTCGAATGAAACCGGGACATCAGAAGTAGCTGTGGACGTAACCGCAGGTGGTATCGTGACCGACAACCCTGCAGTGTGAACCACTGTTGACTCACTAACCTGTACAACAACCTCCGACGGAGTAAGCGTTGGAGGCGGCAACGATACAATATCTGGAGTCGTCAGCTGGAGTGTGATGGATGGGAGGCCAACAGATGATGATGTAGCCACCACGGGAACGTCCGTGGCGCTTGGCCTTGTGACCTGTAATGGTGTAGGAACAAGTGACATACCTGACAGTGCGGGCGGAGTGAAACGTACCACCCTAGAGCTCTCACCGGCTCCCCTACCTGCACCTGTCCTGTCCCTTCTTGAACGTCTGATCAACTTATGAATGTCTTCTTCTTCTTCTGACTCACTGTCGTCATCCGTCCTCTTTCTCTTCCCATACGTCCTCTCTTGAGTCACCATCATACGTCTTGCCTCATCCATTACATCATCAAAATCTGAGTCAGCCACCGTTGTAGCTGCCCTAGTAACATGCACAGTCGAGGCACGTTCAACAGAGACCTGAACGTTCTCCTCTGGATCCACCCGATCCATATCAAAGAAGCCTTGACCACCAAATTCTGCATCAAGGTCCACTTCCTCCTCCGGTGACACAACAGGAGCAGCAGGTATAGCTTGAGGTGCTCCTGCCTGTTGTGGTACCGAGTCCCTAAACTCATCCCCTCGAGCAGGCACATACTCCGGGTTGATTAAGTACCCAAAGAGTGGAGTATGGCGAGGACGAAGTTCAGGCTTGCTCCTAGCACTCGAAGTTCTGCATTGGGCGAAGATACGTTTGTTCACACTTTCCATGTATCTGATAGGGCGTTGTTGAGGCAACGTGGGAGCCACATGATTCAAGATCATTTGAAGAAATCTTGGATACATGAGGAATCTCTCACGTGCCATCGCCCTTCTCTGACGATCAATTTCATAGAAGACCATCTGACTAAAGCTATAGCGCTTATTATATGTCAGAGCAGTCATTGCTGACTGCATGGTCGCGCCCATTCTGTCAGTGCCCGCCTTCCTCCCTGACATGCAGACAATCATTACGTGCATGAGGAAGCGCCACTGATCGAGCAAGAAACCTTTCCTTCTCTGAGTATCGCCTAATGGACCAGAATAGCCCATTCGGAGAAACGCTCCGTCACGGAAAGGAGCCACAAAGTCTGAAGGGTCATCCCTAGTCTCCTCTCCAAAACGTAAAGCCACCCGGATTTGTTCAGAAGAGAACTGAACTTCTTGATTGTTGACGGTTGCTCGCATAACCGGGGGCTCGACGCGGCAGTCATATTCCACCGTCTGCCAAAAATCCTCAATATTGGGTAAGGATATCGGCAGAGTAGTTGTGATCGCGTGGAATATCCGCGAGCGAAGGAGGAAAGTGATGATTTCGCGGTAATCCTCCACACCACTCTCATCTGGGTCTAACGTAATATACATATTATGCCCAGGGAAGAATTGTCTCTGGTTATCTCCCCCGTCATCGCCACCAGCACCTCCAGCACCAGCAACAGCAGCCATATCTGCAACAAACGAACCAAGTTAGATACACGTTAAGGCATAACACAAGTTCGCTTGTTACCATGAGCGAAGTTGTGATAAAGTCTGTATAGGCGAAGTTAAAAGTGGGGCGAAGTTGGGAACAACTTCGCTTCATCTTTAAGTTCGTCTAATAACTAATAAGTAAAAAGGTCCAGGCGAAGTTAATGATAACTTCGCTTCACCAAAACATCGCCTCAGGCGAAGTTAAACCTCAGGCGAAGTTGCGGATAACTTCGCCTAATCCTTAAATTCGCCTGAATCTGAATCGGCGGTTGATAGGTTTATGAAACAACGTGAAGTTGGTGATTTCGTGATTAAGGAATCCGGAAAACATGATTTTATGGTTATCTAGACGATCAATGTGTGAACGACCACGTTAAAACAAGTTTGAAACCGGGTTTAAGGATCGAACGTCCGAGGTCACTAACCGGGTGTCGAAAAAACCTAGGATTAACAACATTGAACATCGATTATAAGATATAAGAACCCAAACACACCTTTAATTGGAAAAGAAATCGAAGAAAAAGAAATCAAAGATGAAGATCGAAAGACAAGATCGCCGGAAATAGGTTAAGTTCGCTGGAATTTCGGAATAAGTTCGCTGTGTTCTTGGAATAATGAAACGTTTGACTTTTAAAAACCTTTATATAGGGTCTGGGTTATACAGGCGAAGTTACGGTTAACTTCGCCTAGGCGAAATTATTCACAAGTTCCCCTGTTTAACAACTTCGCCTATATTTACAAAATCAAACCTCATAATTTGAACATTTTGCAATTAACTTTTAAAACTTCCTTTAAAGAGTTAAAAGATACAATCAAGACCAAGTAACCAGTTATAAAATCATAAAACTACCTAAGTACGAAAAACTTTTAAAAATTAAAGTACAAGGGATCAAATTTCAGTCTCGACAGGGACTACTACGTTTTAGAAAAGATCCGAACAGGAATCATACTAATTACGTGACTGTCACATAGATCCGTGTTTAGCTGTATTATGACATAAAGAAACAGGTTGTAAGCAGGTAAATAACTTAAGATGGTTTTCATCGTTTTTGTGATACGAGTTAAGTTCAATTAAGCTCAAAAATTAAGTGGGCAACAACTCAGAGATTATGATGCCTCCTATCTATTCTCAAAGCGTATTTGGCTTTCCCCAAGTCACCCCGAATTGACTTCGACCCGTAGTGTCTGATTAAGTTGTAAGTATTCTTCGGTCATTAGACTCTGCTTCCCGTTCTCTTTCTTACATCATGATTGACATTTTAAGTTAAAGAATGTCTCAATGACTTAAATTTTTTTTTTTTTTTAACAAACACATAGAGAACAACTGCAAGTCCCGAATCTGGATCACTGCAGTCTCTTGACACGCTTTCTTCACGGGAATCAGAACACTAACAGGCTCGTGTATGACTGGGTAATCGCTTTTCTGCCTATCATTCGGAAAGATATATATGAAGACATGCAGAACTCTTAAGAAGTTTCCACATAAAATCGAGTAGATTTAGTTAGTATCACTTCTACTTTTACGCAGCATAAAAAGCTACCATGACATACAATGACTGTTCTTAAGCCTTTTAAGCCTAATAACTTCACTAGTTAAGCACACAGAATCAGTATATCTATCATTTTCCAAGGTTGGATCAATTTTCTGTTAAACATAGCAAATGAACTTCTTACGAAGTAGTAGACTTGAAAAATAATTTCATTTCCCTTAAAGAAAAATTTAACTTCTATCGCCCCGACCAAATCAAAGTCTTCAGGTCAACGGCTATCCTGAAGATCCAATGGATCAGCTGGACCGACCACATACTAGTATGTGTCCTTCTAACTAAGTATGATCGACTAATTTTAAGCGAAAGAATGAAAACTCATCATAAACCGCCCCGGTCACTTTCAGTCGTCTGGTTAATGGCTATCATCATATTCTACAAGTAGAAATGAGGACCAAACATATCCTAAGACATGTTCATCAAACTGAGGTAACCGACATTGTTCTAAGCGATAGTGACGTTTTTTTTTTTTTTTTTTTTTAATATGCACAAAAAGCATGGTTACTCGGGATTGATCATCCCATTCAACTCAACAAGGTTTTGCAAATCTTGATTTGTCAAACGCTTTAGTATATAAATCAGCGAAATTATCAAGCGTATCCACCTTTTCAAGCACAATCAGTTTCTTCTCAGCACAATCCCGTATAAAATGATGACGTATGTCAATATGTTTAGTTTTACTGTGCTTCACGGGATTGGGAGTTACTGAGATAGCCGCTGTGTTATCAATGCAAATAGGAGTAAGTGAGAAATTCAGACCATAGTCGCGCAACTGTTGTTGAATCCAAAGAACCTGGGAGCAGCAGTAGGATGCTGCCATGTATTCTGCCTCACATGTTGAAATTGCGACTGAAGTCTGCTTCTTGCATTGCCACGACACCAATCTGCCACCTAGAAACTGACATCCTCCAGTTGTTGACTTCCGACTCTGATTGCACCCTCCATAATCAGAATCTGTGTAAGCGACTAGCTCCAAGTCTCCTCCCTTCGCGTACCACAACCCCAGCTTAGGTTTGCCTTTGAGATACCGCAAGATCCTCTTCACACCCTTCATGTGAGATTCCTTTGGGTTTGCCTGAAAACGAGCACAAAGACAAACTGCAAACATAATATCAGGCCTAGAAGCAGTTAAGTACATTAAAGAACCTATAATAGCCCGATACTGAGTTGGGTCCACATCTGCGTCATTGTCTGTCTCAGCACCCAACTTATGGTTGACGCAGATTGGAGTATCAAATGGAGTGCTGTCCTCCATCTTGAAACGTTTGAGCACATCATGGACATACTTGGTCTAATGAATGAACATCCCATCCTTCTTCTGATCAACCTGCAATCCTAAAAAGAAAGTTAGTTCACCCATAGCACTCATTTCAAACCTTTTCTTCATGACGGCCTCAAACTCCTGACACATGGAGACTTTTGATGCAGCAAAGATAATGTCATCCACGTAGACTTGCACCAGCAGGAAGTCGCTTCCTTCTCTCTTGACGAACAACGTGCTATCTATCTTCCCTCTTTCAAGCAAGTAATCTGATAAAGTTGAGTACCAGGCACGAGGTGCCTGATGTAGTCCATACAACGCCTTACTTAGCTTGTACACGTGATCAGGAAAGTCTGGGTCAGGAAAACCCGGAGGTTGCTCAACGTACACAACCTCATCAACTTTCCCATTTAGGAACGCACTTTTCACGTCTAACTGAAATACCTTCATCTTCTTATAAGCAGCAAATGCCAAAAACAATCTAATGGCTTCCAATCTTGCCACAGGAGCGAACACTTCATTATAATCAATCCCCTCTTGTTGATTAAAACCTTTAACGACTAGCCTCGCCTTGTTTCTTATAATAATCCCTTTCTCATCTCTCTTGCACTTAAAAACCCATTTTGTGCCTATCGCATGCACATGCTTCGGTTTTTCAACCAAAGTCCAAACTTCCATTTTCTTGAATTGAGCCAGCTCTTCTTGCATGGCCTGGACCCACGAGCTGTCCTTTAGAGCCATTTGGTAATTCTTTGGTTCAATCTGGCTGATAAAGCAGGTGTACAAGCATTCGTTGATTATGCCTGTCTCCTTAATGCTTGTGTAAACACAGGTGTGCTCATTCAAGCTACGTCTTGTTTGTACACAATTCTCCAAAGGGTGATCTTTATGAATTCTCGTGGTCGGAACAGAACTGACATGCAAATTGTCTTCCAAGTTAGAAGAGAGCTCGTCAATGGTTGTTCCTTGCTGAGAGTGAAACGGATTGAAAAATTCTTCTTCAGGAGAGGCAGCAGGGGTATCGATAGCATTTGATGAGGAAGGTTGACATTTATCAAACAGCTGTCTTTGCACTAGATTTTCTTCCTCATCAAGGATCATCTTCGTAGCAACTCTTTCTTCTACTTCTGCACTATCCAAATAAGGTATGTTAAAAGACTTAAAAAGTCTATCATAGTCGAAAAACTCAGCAGGTCCGTTGTTTGGTTTTGGCGGTTTGTAACTTGTGATATCGGTGTTACACACCACCTCAACCTTGCCGGTCGATGTATTAAAGACACGTCTGTTGGGAGTCGCAACAACATAACCGACTAAAATTCCTTCATCGGCTACTTCACCAAATTTAGAATTTGTCTTTAAAATCGAACAAGGGGACCCGAATGGTTCAAGACCACTCAAGTTGGGCTTCCTCCCATGCATAAGCTCATAACACGTTTTATTAAGTCTTTTAACAGTCAAGACTCTATTCAGGATATAACATGCTGTAGCAACAGCTTCAGCCCAGAACACCACAGGAAACTTCGAATCAGCCAGCATAGTTCTGGCTCCTTCAATTAACGTTCTATTCTTCCTCTCAGCCACTCCATTCTGTTGCGGAGTATACGGAGCGCTGTACTGGTGCTCAATCCCTTTCTGAAGGCAGAAGATCTCCATTTCAAAATTCTTGAACTCCGTTCCATTGTCACTCCTGATGAACTTAACCCTTTTATCCATAATGTTCTCAACTTTGGTAATCAAATTCTTCACCATCTGAGCCGTTTCATCTTTTGATTTCAGGAAATATACCCACGAATATCGTGAGTAATCATCAGTGATCACCAAGCAATAAGAAGTACCACCTAGACTTTTTGCATTCACGGGACCGAAGAGATCCATGTGAAGCAATTCTAGAGTACTGACAATAGAATTGACCTTCTTGGTGTGATGGGATTTCTTGTGCTGCTTTCCCTTCTTGCACGCTAGACATTTGTCTTCAAAGTTGAAACTTTTCAAGGGAACGCCCAGCACAAGTCCATTCTTGACAATGTGGTTCATCTTCCGAAGATGAATGTGCCCCATTCTCCTATGCCACAATTCGGACTCCGATTCGCTCGCTTTTGTCATAAGGCATGATTCTTCCGTGGCCATTTCAGTCGACCTCATATCCATAATATACGTATTTCTCTCACATGGAGCCGTCATCACAATCCACTCCTCTGGTATCTGAAAACCAGGATGCAACACAATCGCCTCATTCTTTGTAAAATGTACGGTGTACTCCTTATCACATATCTGCGACACACTCAGCAGATTGTGCTTCAATTCTTCGACAAAGTTTACTTTTTCTAGAGTCATCTTTCCATTAGACACCATTCCCATTCCTGTAATCTTGCCTCCACTTTCTCCTGCAAAGCTCACTCTCCCTCCTTGAACAGGTTTCAAATCGTGTAACAAGTTTTTGTTACCCGTCATGTGCCGGGAACAGCCGCTATCCACAACCCAAAGATTATTGGCAGCCCTGTTCAACTGTTCCTGCACGATTAAAGCAAAAGATTAGAATCTAGGGACCCAAGACCAATTGGTCTTGGATCTATACATCCCGAACTTTGGCTTTCCAAAGTTAGTCTCTGTATAATTCCTGTAAGTCCTATTAGTATACCTCCTTGTAGATTGATTGTGAGGCCTTCCAAACCTTTGTGAATTGAAAGAATTATAGCTTGTGGTTTGGTTATTAGCAGTGTAAAACTGAGATTTGTTTCTTTGAAAACCTGAATTTGTCACATTTCTGAATTTTGAATGGTTTTCATTTTTACCAGTATTATGATTACCATTAGACTTATTCTCAGTTTTAGTAGGCCTCACACCTCTGAATCTCTGCTTCAGAGGGCAATCTGCAACTAGGTGCCCTAATTGATTACACCTAAAACAACACCTATGTTCAACCTTTTTATCAACAAGTGTTTTAGATGTCGAGGCATTATTACCGCCCGTTTGTCTCACATAAGGTGGGACATACGGGTTTAGCGGAGAACTCTTTTTAGTTGTTTTATCTTTCCCTCCACTATCTGGCAATACCGCCTCCTCTTTTGCCTTATCAGGCTCGGATGACTTATCCGAACTTGATGAGACTGGACTCGGATCAGAAATTTTAACACTTGAAACAGGTGAACTTGTTTCGCCTCTACTAACATCTGGTTCTTTACTAGTTACTTTAATTGGAACTGTCTGAACAACCTCAAAGTCAACAGATTTCTGAACACTAGGATTAAAAGTGTAATTGTGATTATAAGGTGGTGGAACCTCATGATAACCAATTCCTCCCCTCTTAACAGAGGAACCTTGATCACTAACAAGGTGATCAAGAATAGCAGAGGAATTTCTGAACTGCTCAAGTTTTCTATTCAGTTCCACCACTTTCACCTGGTGATCAGCAATCTGTTTTTCTCTTTCAGCTATTAGCTTGGTTTTTTCTTCCAAAACTTCATAGCTTAGATCAATCACTTGTATTTTTTCAGCAAGTTTTGCTTTTAGACTTTTAATATCCTTTTCACAAGCTTTTATTTTAACTTTATAGCTATTTTCTCTTGCTTTAGTAAAGTGATGATCTTCTTTTAAAGTTTTAAACTCAGCATCCAAACCAACATACTGATCAGTTATAGTTGCTAATTGCTCAGACAAGTTTTCATATTTAGAACAAGTAGGTTTAGAACATACCTCAGAGAGCTGGTCTTTAACATCTGCCATGAGAGCTTTTTCTTCTCCGGTAACCTTCTCATTTCCTTCAGTTTCAACCTTCGCCAAATTGGCCTGTTCGAAAGTTTCTTCAGAATGCAGGTTCCAGTTGTATTCACCATCTTCTCTGGAAATCATAGCACTATAATCTTTACTACCCCCATTATGCTATGTAGACTTGCCTTGACCACGTTCTACACGCTCATTTCTGCACTCCTTAGCAAAGTGGCCGTTTTGCTGACAGTTGTAGCATCTTACCTTCGTCTTGTCAAACCCTGGCCTTCCACCGACAAACTTTCTTCCGGTCTTTTTCATAAACCGTTTCACTCTTCTCACGATCATAGCCATCTGCCATTGCAGATCCATTTCTTCCAGATCATCAGCATCAATCTGGTCATAGTCTTCATCCAACATAGCTGGATCAACAATCTTCCCCTGAATGTAGTTCTCATAGGAAGCAATAAAAGAAGCATAGAGAGCAAACTGCTCTTCAGCAGATTTGACACTCATAGGCATCTTAGAGTAGTTGTTGCTAGGAATACTTGGAGAGCAACTACTCTTGCTTGCTTGCGGTTTAGAAGCACTAGATCCACCTGCTACAAAGCAAACATCACCATTCGTGTTGACTGACACATGCCCCTCATGTGATGAGTTGGCACCCGACTCTCCCTTCGAGTAGTAGGCAGCTGATTCAGTCTTCGAACCTGAACTAGAGTTGACTTTAGCACCATACATACTTGGATCTTGAACCTGATCCGTAGGTGTCTCCTTTCTAACCATGTTAAGCTCAAAGGTTCGGAGCTTGTTGACTGCCGTTTCAAGATCATATTGGGGAAAGTCTTTGTCTTCCCTCATCAGCACCGTGTACATCTCCCATTTTGGTGGGAGAGCATCAAGAAGCTTCTCAACTATCTCTTCTTCTCGGTAAGAAATTGAATAGTTGCTCAGTTCAGTCATCAGATGATAATATCGGGTGATAATATCTTCTAGAGATTCATTCTTCAAATACTTGAAGACTGAGAACTGGGTTTTGAGCAATTTGATCTTCGAAGCACGAATTCCCACATTTCCTTCAAACCGGTTCTCAAGAGCTTCCCAAAGCTCTCTTGCTGTCTTGTACTTTCTAAACGTATGAAGGATCTCTTGTGAAAGAGCCATAGTGATAGCAGCATGAGCCTTGCTCTCGGCCTCATACATCTTTTTCTCTTCATCTTCCATTTTGCTGTACTTCTTGATCTGATCACGACCTTCGTACTCCATAGTTGGTGGAATATAACCATCCTGGATGCATACCCACATTTTCGCATCCTGGTACTTGACATATTGTTCGAACCGATCCTTCCATGCAACGAAATCGGTTCCCTTCAGCAACCTTGGTGCTTTTGTAGCTGAGCCTGCTTCTACTTCCATCTTTACTAACTCAGAGATGTTAATTGATGACATCTTTCTCGAAAACTAAGAAACCCGAAAAAATCAAAAAAAAATATCTTCTGAAAAGTACTGTAGGTGAAGTTACGGATAACTTCGCTTAGACTTAACTTCGCTGGAACTTTCTTAAATTCTTCTGAAAAGTACTGTAGGCGAAGTTACGGATAACTTCGCTTAGACTTAACTTCGCTGGATCTTTCTTAAATTCGCGTGACTTGGCGAAGTTGAGTGTAACTTCGCTTAGGGTAAGCGAACTTAGGAAGTAGGCGAGGTTGTAGAGAACTTCGCTTGAGATAGGCGAACTTGAGAAGGTAGGCGAAGTTGTTGATAACTTCTCTCAACCTTATATCTTCGCCGAAACCCTACGAACAGTGACGGCAACTTCGCCTGATGAACACGAAGTTTCTGCAGATCTGATTTCTGGGCTTTTCGAGGTTTTTGACGGTGTAAAGGGTTAAATACGATGGTAGGAGGTAAAAATGACACAAAAACACAGAAAACACGTCCCGCGAATAGTCGTAACGGGACGATTTCTACACCCGCGTGAATATCTCGAACCACACAATCGAGCCGATGCTCTTATACCAATTGTAGGTTCCCTGGATGGATCAACACGAGATATCTCGATCTACGTAGGTGCGGAATCCCTGCGTAGGTTGTTACGAGCGTAGAAGACACGAATAGATCAAACACGATACGATAAACAAACACGTTATATTATAACCAAAACACGTGATACAATATCACTATTACAGACACGAACTCTCGTCCTCACGTTACAGCTCTCGTAACTTCGATAATGATCACTCGAACTCCTTTTCTAAGCTAAGCCGTAACCTATATAAATACACGACAACTTCGCCTGGCATGTTCAGGCGAAGTTGTCCATAACTTCGCTTGACTAACAAGTTCGCCTAAACAGCGAACTTGTTAGTAACTTCGCTTAAGACATATAAAACATAATTAATCATTACAGACTCGATTACAGACACTAGACTATGAACTACTGACATTATGCACCAACATTATCCTCATCTCCTACATCTTGCGATTTCATCGATAGGGATAGGATCATGGGCGACAATCCACCACCGAGGAGGACAGTTGCAAACCGGGCCCGACCGGCCAATGCTGGCGCTAGATCCTGCATCGCACCACCCATCATTGGAGTTAACGCGAACTGGCAGATTCCGTCGAATATTCTGAACACCATTTCTCATTCTACTCAGTTCCACGGGTTACTTCACGAAAACCCGCATCATTACCTCACTCGTATCGCACGTATCTGCGACACTTTCCATCTTGCCGGCGTATCCGAAGACGCCGTGAAACTTCGCGTTTTTCCGTTCTCGCTCATCGATAAAGCGAGTCTGTGGCTCGAGTCCCTCCCACAGGGCTCCATAGCTACTTGGGCTGCCATGCAGACCCAATTTCTTGAGGAATACGATCCTCCGGCTAAGGCCGTCGTCTACGTAATCAGATTCATTCTTTTCAGATGGAGGACACCGAGAGTTTCTACGAGGCATGGGAGTGTTTCAAAAATCTTTTATCGTTGTGCCCGAACCACGGCTTGCAATATTGGGCGGTTGTCGAGAAGTTCTACAATGGAGTGACGTACGAGACGCAAAACATGCTTGACACAGCGGCGGGAGGAAATTTAAAAAATAAAAAATAAAAAAAATAAAAAAAATAAAAATAAAAAATAAAAAAATAAAAAATAAATAAATAATAAAAATAAATAAACAAAATAAAAATAAAAAAAAATAAAAAATAAATATAAATCCCATTCTCGTGCCCCTGCACCGCTCCTCGTCGTCATAGCTTTTGCGAATCTCTTCGGGTTTTGCTCGGTAGTGTACCCTGCGGCCTCTCGTTCAACCGAATCGCTATCTCTCCCATCTGCCGCTCGATACTTTGAATCGACGCTCCCTGATTCCTCATGAACTGCTCGTGCTCGCGAAACTTCTCCTGGATCTCCTTATGTCGGGAATCCTCTCGCGTCATAAGCTGTGACAACATCTGCGTCTGCTGCGCCATCATGTCCTCCAAAGTGGGCTTCTTCTCCCCACTGCTCGCTCCCTCACCGGCATCCTGGAAAAGACTCTGACGCTGCTGAAAACCGGACTGATTACCGCCCCTCCAGTTGGAATTCTGGTTGCCTCTCCATCCTGAATTATAAGAATTGAAAGAATTTGGGTTTCGGTTTGGATTTCCTAAAAAGTCTACGGCCTCCTCATGTGAACTGACTGGGCACTGAACGGTATCATGCCCTCCTCTGCATATCTCGCACAACTTGCTCTTCGTCTACAAGTCTTTCACAATCTGCGCTAACGCCTCTACCTGTGTCGTAAGTGCGGTGGTCGTGTCCACCTAATGCATGCCGCGTGATATGGAGTCGACGGTCTTACCACCCTTGGTGGGTGGTCGCTGGTATCCACTCATAGCTAACCCGTTAAACAAAGCGATGCACTCATCCAGGTCCTTCACTAGGAGAAGTGTCACTTCATAGTACGCGAGGGCATCGTTTTGGGGCATCGTATTTCGAGTGCGGGGATAGAGGTCGACCGTGCGAAGGTTGAGACCATTTCTAATCTTCCCTCACCCACTTCTGTGAGATCCATCCGGAGTTTTCTGGGTCACGCTGGGTTCTATCGCCGGTTCATTAAAGATTTTTCTAAGATCGCGAGACCCATGACCAAACATCTGGAGAAGGATGCCCCGATTGTGTTTTCTGAGCAGTGTATCGAGGCGTTTGATCTTTTAAAAGACAAACTCGTTAACGCCCCGATCATGATTGCCCCCGACTGGTGGCTTCCCTTTGAGTTGATGTGTGATGCGAGCGACTTCGCAATCGGAGCGGTTCTTGGATAGCGGAACGATAAACACTTCCATCCGATTTACTATGCTAGCTAGACCTTGAATGAGGCACAGGAGAGTTACACCACCACCGAGAAAGAGCTTTTAGCTGTGGTGTTTGCATTCGATAAATTCAGGTCCTATCTTGTTCGGTCCAAGACGATTGTGTACACGGATCATTCTGCCATTTGTTATCTCTTTAGCAAACAGGATGCTAAGCCACGCCTTATCCGATGGATCCTGTTGCTTCAAGAGTTTGATATTGAAATCCGTGATAAAAGGGGGCCGAGAATGTGGCGGCCGATCATCTTTCACGTCTTGAGAGAGCTGAGTTAGGAGAGCCGGGGGTCAGGATTAATGGCCACTTTCCGACAGAGAGTCTCATGTTTGTTTCAGCTCAGGATGAGGGTTTCCATAGTTCGTCGACTTCGAGAACTATCTTGCGGATGGGTACTACCCTAAGATGTCTTACCAGCAAAAGAAAAAATTCTTTGCTGATGTTAAGTTTTACCTATGGGACGACCCGTATCTCTTTCGTATAGGTGCTGACCAGTTGATCAGGAGGTGTGTTGACGTTAAGGAGGGATGGCAGATTCTGAGCCATTGCCATGTTGGACCGACAGGAGGTCACCATGGTGCGAGTTTGACAGCGGAGAAGGTATTTGATTGTGGTTTTTATTGGCCTTCGATTTTTAAAGATGCGCACGCGTTTGTGAGGAGTTGTGATCGTTGCCAGCGTGTCGGCAACATCTCATCGCGAAATGAAATGCCCCAAAATGCTATTCAGGTTTGTGAGGTTTTTGTTGTGTGGGGCATTGATTTCATGGGACTGTTTCCATCTTCGCGTGGAAACAAGTACATACTCGTGGCGGTTGATTATGTCTCGAAGTGGGTTGAGGCCAAAGCCTTACCCACGAATGATGCCTGAGTTGTACTCCGTTTTCTCAAGAGCCTTTTTGCTCGTTTTGGTGTCCCGAAGGCGTTGATCAGTGATAGAGGAACTCATTTCTGCAATGTGCAGATGGAGAAGGCGTTGCGACACTATGGGGTCACCCATCGGCTTGCGACCGCCTACCACCCACATACTAGTGGGCAGGCAGAAGTGAGTAATCGGGGGATCAAGCGTATTCTTGAGAAAAAGTTTGGTTCGAATCGTCGGGATTGGTCCGACAAGTTGGATGATGCGTTGTGGGCCTTCCGTACAGCCTACAAAACTCCGAACGGTTCCACACCGTTTAGGATGATTTATGGGAAGGCCTGCCACCTGCCTATCGAGTTGGAGCACTGTGCTTCTTGGGCCCTACAGAGGGTCAATCTTGATATATCCCCCCCGGAGGCCACTCGGTTCCACCAGTTGCACGAGTTAGAGGAGCTGAGAGATCACGCCTACGCCCAGTCGTTTAGGTATAAGGAGCGGACGAAGGAACTGCATGATAGAAAGTTGAAGGGTAACAAGCAGTTTAAGTGTGGGGATTTGGTCTTATTGTATAATTCCCGGTTGAGGTTATTCCCGGGAAAGTTGAGATCCCGATGGTCGGGACCGTTCACGGTCACTGAGGTTTTCCCGTATGGCACGATTGAGATAGAAGATAAAGGCGGGAAGTTTAAGGTGAACGGTCATAGACTGAAGCACTACATTGGCGAACTGGTGACTGATCAGACGGTCGAGGTATTCTACCTTGACTCGCTCTCCGAGACGTAGACGTGATGGATGCACCACTCGGGAGACTGCCCGAGTTGTAGAGTTTGTATTTTTGTTATATGTTTGTGCTATCTGTTTTATTTGTTTTGTCTATTTCAGGATGTTCCAAGATGAAACCGCTCGTACTCAATCTCCATTCGAGTCGGTCGATTTAAGGGGTGTTCTATTATTAAATAATAATAATAATAAAATATAAAAAAAATTATAAAAACCAAAAACACAAAAATATGTTTATTTCTTTATGTTTTTGTTTTCCGTGTTGTACGCCGCTACAGGCGAGCGAGTTTGAGTTTTGCAGGTTATATTATGCGCATGGTAGCTACGATGGCGTTTTGGAACAGGTTCTCCCAAGGTTGCGGCCGCGAATGAAATGCTTTACAGTCATTTGGGTACTACACAGCTATTGATGATTCTGCACACAAACCAGGGGAGTAACCCGTTCTTTGTTTTAGTCTTGTATATTATCCTTTTAATTTTCTGTTTTATTTTTATATTTATTTTATTTCTTTTCTTTGTTCTCATCGAGGACGATTTCTTTCTAAGTGTGGGGATGGGATTTATTTTAATTAGTTGTAGAAAAAATTTTGAAAAAAAAAATTAAAAATTTTAAAAAATAGTCCCTTGAAATTTGTTTTCTCTACGTTAAACAGGAAATGATATTATTACCGAGTAGTGGTTATTTTATAAATTCTTGGTGTTTTCAAAATATATATATAATAAATAAGAACAATGCCCATTAGACCCGCACGTAATGTATGGCAACCGAACGGTTTAGACTCAGTAATTGATGTGCTGGTAGGCTCAGCCTTTGAGAATGAAAGGACGGTTTAGTTGTTGACCTAATTGAACATTTTAAATAGCCTGACTTTAGTGGGAAACATCTTAGGGGTTTTGTTTGTTTAACTAAACTCGTGACAGGACTGGAATGAAAAGCCGGGTCATACTCAAGCCTCGAGTCACATGATCGTCTGTATATTAGTTGTTTTATCTTTTGTATTTGTTTCTATTCATGCAAAGCAATGTACTATGAGTATTCAAAAGAAAAAAAAATGGAATGCATTTGCAATTGCGTGCACTTGAAAGAGAGCTAGAGTTTATAGTTTTTATATGAGTTGAAATGTTTTAATCATGTGGCAATAGGTTTAAGTCAAGTTGGGGTGACTCGGCCCGGTAAAACCATAATGAAATTGGTGAAGTGGCAGCAGGGCCTTTAGGTGTGGGTTCCACTTAGTCATAGAAATTAATAAAATTGTCACGCCTTATTTGCCTCGGTAAGTATTAGGGGCATGGGTTTAAGTGGACCGTAATACCGGCAATCGACCTGATCTAGCTTATTAGGTGAAAGTTGGAAGAAATATTTGGATAACGGGTCACTTGTTCTAATACTTTAAAAAGAAAAAAAATAATAATAATAAATAAATAAAACCAAAAGTTGTTGGTTTAACTCGGTTATGATCCTGTGTAGTATTCTTCAGGGACGAAAAAGTCTTTAAGTGTGGGGATATTTGATGTGTTATAAAACACACGTATTTTCCGCACCTTTTATCTACGTATTATATTATATTTTATGTGTTTTTACTTGTTTTATTTAGATTTTACATATTAATCTATATCTTGTAGGCTATGGGTGAAAGATTGAAGAAACCGAGCTTCTTGAGCAGTTTACGAGCCTTATACGCATGAGATTTCATGAAACAACTCAAGGCCCGGCCCGATTACATGTTATTAGAGCCCATTACATACACTAATTATAATAATAAAAAAAATAGAAAAACCCTAAGCCCCAAGCAGGTTCCGATCGGCAGCTTCAAGGGAGAAAAAGAAAGAGTTTTGTGCTAGGATTTGGACTTGTGGTGGCTAGGAAGAAGAAGGAGGTCAAGAACAAGCCTCGGGATACGTTTTTTATCGGATTATATCAGCCAAAGAGCAGCCATAAACATCTTATATCCTTCCTCTTTAAACATTGTTCAACACTTTGATTTTCTTGTTTAATTGTTAACCAGTTTTGCAATTGCTTGAGAGATTGACTTGTTATTGATTAGTATTAATTGTTAAATGATTTTTGAGATGATTGGTATGAGTTATTTGGTGATTTTAATGAGTATTTGCTGCTGTCCAAAAAGTATGTTAGGCTAATCTTGTCGGTTCTACCTAGGAATGACGATAATTGTTAATGTTTGATGAGTTTTATGGTTGTTTGATTGATAGACTTTAATTGTTATTGTAAAGTTTGATTTAGACATGAAATAGGTTGTGTTTAAGGGCTGGAAATTTTGGTGATTCATTGCGTAAACCCCGTGTGTCGGTTAATTAGTTTTGTGTTGATTGATCGGTGCATTGTTTGATTCTAGACTTTGTGTTTAGGGTTTGTTTGCGGTAGGTACAACCGTAGGGTTTTGTTGCGTGAATTTGAGGTTAAAGTACAGCGGTTAGGCACCTTCTTAGAGACCGAGAGGTGATAAGAAGTTAGGGTCGTCTCATTACCTTTGCATGCTAGAATAAGGATTGCGCGAGAGCGAGTTCGTTTCTTGTCAGGTTTAGGTGTTTTGAGCGATTAGTTGATCTATTTTGGTTTAAGTTGAATTGTTCCTCTTTCATTGGTTGTGTAGTATTCATTGCCATTAGGGTCGAGTGTTGGTGAGACCGAGAGGTGAGTCAACACTATAACACGTTAGCAATTGTTTCCCGGTTTGGTCGTTTTAGCCGATTTTGAGTAGTTTAGGCTTGTTGAGTGAGACCGAGAGGTAATCCAGTGAGCCCGAGCGATCCTTAGTCGTGTCATCTTTAGGAACCGGTGTCTTGATATCATTCAATCCATTAGCTTTTTAGGCCTACAGTTTGATTCAGACCTAGGTAGACGTTTTTCCCCATCCGAAGTTAACACAGTTAGTTTGTCGTTAAGTTTTCTATTTTAGGTAACTTTTGTCAGTCAGTCTAGTTAGTTCAGTTAAGTTAAAAGAAATCAAAAATTAATTAAATATTATTCTTAGGTAGGTCTTGTCTAGGGTTAGTGATCATTAACGTTCTTACGTGTCCACGTGTTCGATACTCGGACTTCCTAGGTCTGTACTACTTGCGATCGGTACACTTGCCGGTTGTGTGTGGTTTTAGGATTTTCGTTTTAAATTTAAAGCTTAGTTGTGAGGGTCATTGTTATAGGGTTATCCGACACACACCAGCCCTTTACTCCAAATCTGTTCCGAGAGTTTATTGTCTGGGAGCTTGACAACACTACGGGTGAAGCCGTCATACATTGCAAGAATATGCACGAACTTCGTGTATTTGATGAGCATGAGCTTATGGGAATCAGCAAAGAAGATATCTTGAAGCTCTACAACTCACCCTTGCGCACCATCGAGGACATTGGCCGTCAGAACACAGACCGGATGCTTGGAGTATGATACCGACGGTTTCCAATACTAAACACTAGAGGGAGATTGTTAGGTCCCGTTTTGTATATTTAAGTCTTTCGTGTTGGAATATATGTAAGTATGTATGTTTGGGCTTTTTAGTCTCTTTTGTATGTAATTGGGCCTTGGGCCATTGTAAAGAAGCCCATTGGGCAAATGGAAATAATATAATATTCTAATGCATGCTTCCTATAAATAGGGAAGCATGCCATGAGAAAACAAGCTTTTTGTCAAATTGTTATCTTTTACATCTTTCTTTCTCCTTCTCTTACTCCCACTTTCCATAACTGCAAATAACTCTTAAGATCCGAGACCAAAGGTGACCCGGTGTGATATTCCGCTAGCACCGAGTTTGTTTGATCCAAGAATAGTTGTTAGATCCACCCTGTCGGGACCTACAAAAAGTAAAAACACAAAAATGTTTCCACCATCTTCTTTGTTAAAAAAAATGTTGAGGAAAAAATATCACTATGTCTTTGTATTTATCATTGTGTTATGTGTTTATTTTCGTCATTGTTTATGTCTTTTTTTCCTTAATATTGTGTTTTTTTTTCTTAATATTGTGTTATACTACTCAACATTGTGTTATATTTGGCGATCTATAGTGTCTTTTTATATTTATAAATGTGGTTTTTGTTTATTTTTGTTATCATGTTTTTTTTTCTTGGGATTGTGTCTTTTTGCTATTTTTTTTAAACGAGAATGACGGGGGAAACTTCTACTAACTCTTTAGCTGGATAACAACTCACATATGTTATTCTTCTATATGTGGTTAAATGTGTTGGTGTCTGCCCCGACATAATGGGAAAAAAAACTACATGCATCATGTATTTGGTACAACATCAAAATTTCTGGTCATCCCATAAGCTAGTGAATACATTTCCTTGGAATGTATTCTTACATAATTCAAATCAACATAAACCATCGTTTTTGTCATTGAAGACAAAAGACTGCTATGATTCCTTTTCCTTAAGCATACGTGTCTTCCAGTTCGTTTAATGATTGACCCAAGGTCATCCTAATGACCTAATTAAGACCACGCATACGTGTCTTCCAGTTCGTTTAATGATTGACCCAAGGTCATCCTAATGACCTAATTAAGACCACATCGTCAATGAAATTTCGAGACGAAATTCACTTAACAAGGGGAGAATGTGACAACCCGTAATGTCCGTACAATTTATTAACGCTAACCAAACACTTTTATTCATCATAAGCTTTTTAATATGTATGCATAATCATTTCATTATTTAGAATTTAATAAAACTCCATACATACATATCGTACACGTTAGGTAGTTAGAGAAATCACCGAGTCACACACCAAACGACCCGACCCACACAACATTGGTGATATCATAAACTAGACTTTTACCTGGCGCGTTGTTCAGGTTTTAGGCTTGCGAATTGTGTCAGGGCTGTCAATACATATCATAGTTTTATACGTTCAGATTCACATTCGCTGAGTTAATTACATTCAATTTTACATGCATTCGAGGATGGTCCGCTGGTTTCTAGGCCAAAAAAAATAAAGATGATCCCTTCAATTTTGACATATGAGCTACAACTACTAACATTAGTTGCTTCACTAAATATTGTTGCATAAGAGCCACCCTGCTTTACAAAATACACCTGCTAGCCATTAGTTGTGTTCATCCAAAAGTACATGTCTTTCTTTTATGCATCTTGTAATGATCAGGTTCACAAAACTACAATAACAGTAAGTATGCAAATTAGGTGTTACGAATTCTAGGTGGATTTCAAACATGTACTTATAGCCCTAAATATAGTTGTCATATGACTAAGACAAAGCCATTAGGCTTGTCGGTGTCGAGTAACGCCGCTGGCGTTAACCCCTTCCACGTGAAATTAGCCACCATCCTTAACTTCGACCCCCTCACTCTCTTCCACATTTAACTTAATATGGCCCACCCTAAAGCCGCCTAACGCCACCCCATCATGCTTTTCTAGTAGTCAGAATTCAGAGAAGTCAAACTGACATCAGAGTACCAAGTAATAACAAAAGTAATGTTTGTTCCCAATTCTCAGTTCACTTCTATGGCTGTATGCATTTTAAGAGACAGTGTTGTAGCATCTCCATTTTGTACAGCAGTTGTTATATATAACATGTAATGTCTGACCAAATTGCATATGGTATATTTTAGAGTATATTTTAGAGTGAAAGGAGATGACATGCCTTGATTTTGGATCACATGCAGTCTCATGATTTTCAAATTTGTAGATGCAATTCTTTTCGGAGGTGGCCTCTGCATGCTGGCTTTTGGGATCAGGATCAACCTCTAGCTAGAAAACTTTTTTTTTTTTTGGCATCTTTTGCGACCTTCGTAAAACCATGTTTCGTTGTTTCTGATTTAGAATTATGTGATGGATGTTGTACAGTGATGGTTTTATGTTGCGTTTAAATCAACGTTTAATTAGAGTGTTCTTTTGGTGGTAACTATTAACTGGTAAAATTAACAGACCATACCATGTTTTGTTCTTGAAGTATTTGCACCACATAAGCAATAACCAAAACTTCTGCTAATGGAATTTGTAGTAGGCTTGACGTGGGACGGTCACCATTTAGAATCTCATATCTTTAGACATGATGGTTATGGGTTGTGTTATTTGTGAGAACTTATTTGTTGTATTACAGGAAAAACTACAAGCAAATATATCTAACCTACTCAAATCGACTCCGCACACATCGCAGAAAGACTAATTTGAACACTACACTTCTATATATACAATTGCTTTCAACAACGTACTGTTGAAATCATCTTCACAATTCACAACAAAAACAAATCCTTTACACATCTTGTTTCTCACCTAAACTACTGAATATTGAGCAAACACAATTTTAAATGGTAAGCAATAAAGCATAACCTACATGTGACTAGTTTAGGTTCAACAACTGCAATCATAAATAAATCATTCAATTCCTTCTCTGGTTTTTCTTCTTAGGATTTAAATATGGAAACCCTTGATCAACACAAAGAAATATATGAAATCAAAAGAGAAATTTAAACCTTCGATGTAATCAAATTCGTAATCGAAGAAACAACCAGATATCCTATGACAAAATTAGACTTTGTCACATTAGACTGATTTAGGGTTCTAAAATAACATATAGAAACTGCAAAGAGGAGATCGTGACCTACTTTCATCGAAACCATTGTCGAGAAAGATAAAGAGAATGATATTGGTAAATTGAAAGTGATTTGTAACTTGGAACCATTTCTTAAATCCATAGCTGAGTCACTTTTGGGACGTACTCCTTGGTACATGGCATGCAAACATGGGAATCCAAAGGAAAAATGGTTGAGTGGGATATGGTCCAGTGGACCAACAATGCTCTTCCGTCGCCAAACTAAACATTTATACTATATGATTGATAATTACATGAAAAACATTGATTATATGCTTATGTAGGATAAAATGTGTGTTATACTTAAACTATAATACAATGATGCATGATACTTTGTTTTTGTTAAACTAAGTCATGTAAACATTAGACCCTAAACACGAATCCATAACTATAAACACAATATATGTTATTACAAAGATTTTGTAATGTCAAGTAACATCATGAAGTAAATCCATGCCTTTGGGACCGTCATGTTGGCACAAAGAACAAGAAGACATGACAAACCAAGTAGGGTGAGGTTAGTTTATAACATAGTGGGTAATAAATGCACTCCTTTGACTCTTACACATGCATGGTTAGGCTGAGGGGTGTGGGGGGCGCGAGAGGGGGCGTGAGTGGGGGCGCCATCCAATAATATTGTGACGTGTGGCAGAGAGAGAAACTTGATAAGATGGGTATTGGTAGTGGTGATAGCGCCCCGGGGCATGGTGTGAAGGGGCGCGAGAGGGGGCGCGAGAGGTTTATTTTTTAATTTTTTTATAAATCTATTAAAAAAACGTATTAAAAAACGTATTATTAAAAAAACAAGTAATTATTTAAACAAACACACATTAATTAAAAAAACACATTAATATATAAAAAAAAATAAAGTTATAATTTTACTTTTAAACTTTTGATGTGAAAAATAAAATAGCATTTAAAAAAAGAAAAAAAAACTAATATGTTATAATTTTAATAATAATATCACATATTCACATACCATATTACTTTTTTTCTATATAGTAATATATTTATATTATATATTGCATGTTGCATGTTGCCGTATATATATATATGTATTCCTTTATCATCCTCTGTTCACTATCTCTCTCTCTTTGAACTCGGGTTTCAATTAATTTACAGGATCCGTGTTCGTCGTATTGGCTTCATAAACATGTTCATTAATTCTCGGAGAATCAATTGCATACGTCATCACAGGTGATTCAATTTCAACCCAATTATTCTCAGCTCATCAGTTATTCAATCTTTACCCGAAACCCAAATCTTTTTTCGATACCCAATAATAGGTAAATTTTTTTTTTTTTTTATTTATCCAAGAGCCCAACGGCTCAATTCACACCTCCCAAAGCCGGTCACAAGCGCTACCCTCCTTGCGCCTGCCTCGTTTTCCGCTCTCGCGCCCCTCTCGCGCCCCTCTCGCGCCTCGGTGGTGTGGCTCTCGCGCCCCGGGGCGCTATCGAACGCCTCCTCGCGCCTGCTGTAGCGCTCCGCACCCCTCGGCCTTATAGAATATGCGCAAATAAATAAATTGCGGATAAAACACTTCACTACCTTTACCTTTCTTTCTTTCTTTGATACTCGGCTAGAAGACACAAAGCTCACACACTCAATCCATTCTTTCCTTTCTTGACATATTCACCTCCTAGAACGGCTAGATGGAGCAAGACACGAGGCAATGTGACATTACATGGTTGAGTATGATTAGGATATCATATGGTGATTAATAGGCTTCATTGCTCTCTCTCTTTTTCTGCAAGTGGTTACATAACCAAGAAGAAGACCATACACACAGACAAACTTGGTTATTTTATGGGTTGCATCAAACACAAAACAAAAACTAAACTAGCGGCTACTTGTATGAACCCTTAGATCATTTTGAAGAAATCTAGACCCTCCAAATAAAAGGTATCACACAGATCCATGGCCTCATATATGTATAAATCTCTTAACTTGCAAGCAGAGCACACTAACTCTTGCAAAAACCTCATCAGATTTTGCCCAAACAAATCAGACCGCTTAGGACGACCATATATCTTTCCCTACACCTCCAATCTAGTTGGAAATGAAGCTCCTACTTCAACCTTAAACTCTCCGACTAGTTTCACTCAATTTGGCCAAGTATTTACCTCTAAACCAGCATCACGGCAGGACTGCTTAAGAATTGAAGTTGTTGTCCTATCCTGAGATTATTTCTAAGTTTAAAGTATCAAAGGAACTTTAAATTGTTTGATTCTTTTCCTATTATCTAGGGTTTCATTGAAGTAACACATATACAAATTTCAGAGGGATTGGATTCCGTTTGCTACCTTAAACGCGCCTCAAACCTGAACCCTTGCCATTATTGTTTCATCTAAGCCACATTATGATAAAATATATTCAAGGAACCAATTACAAGCGTCAACGAGAACTTCAAGTTGGTGTTATAGCTCAAGACCTTCTTTTTTAGCTTCAACATAGGCAAAATCCTTCTATAGTAAGTTTAAACCCTTCTAGATCTATCATTCACACACTTTTCTTTAAGAGTTTATGTCATAGATGCTCACCCAAGTAAAAATGGCAAGAAACCAAATTATTAGGATACTAGTAAACAAGACAAATTGATTTACAAACATACCTTACTTAAGTTTTGCTATACAATATAGATCTTGTAATATATGACCTACAAATTGTCGGAAATGCATAGATCCTGTGATATACAACCTTAAATAATAATGATATAACTAACGAACATGATAACACTAACTTATTTGGGTTAAAATGTTAATTATGGGCATTAATGAACATGTTAGTTATTCTTAGGTAGCGTTTGGTATGTAGGAATGGCAGTGGGAATGGCATGATTCATTACATGAGAATAGGAAAACTGGTGTTTGGTTGTTGAATTGAATGGAATCATTCATTACATATGAAATCTCATTCCATCAAAACTATTCCTTCCCACCCCACTTCTTTTTTTTCATTTCATTCCTCCTTCACCATACTTTCTCAACAACACCACCACCTAACAACGACCACCACTACTACCATTGCTGTCATCACCACCTGATCGCCACCGTTGCTACCACCACTTGACCACCGCCACCCCCACCCCCACCCCCACCACCACAACCACCACCCACCACCACCGTCGCCACCGACACCACCATATTCGTCGCCAGAGCTACCACCACCATCGTCGTTGTGTTTTTTTTTTTTTTTTGTAAAAAAATTTATTTTTATTTAGGAGTGTTTTTATTATTAAGTCATTCCTACAATTTTTTTATACCTAACAACAAAAAGTAATAATTCATTTCACTTCCATAGGCTAACTAAACAAGGTAAAGGAATGGTAATGATCAATTTTATTCCCTTGTATATTCCATTCCTTCTCTCATTCCATTCCTCCTTTATTCTATTACCTCCAACCAAACATACCCTTAGTGTTAAACTAATGTTTAAATTTATTAAAGGATTATTTTGTTATTTTAAAAGGGGGTTTTTATAAAAGATAGCTTAAAAAAACTCATTTTAAATTTATTTGACAAAATTTTCACTAGATATGAGTTTTATTACAAAAAATAATTGATGTAGTGTATTTTAGTAACAAGTAAACAATTTAAACTAATACTTTAGAATAAATATATAAGAATGAATAGCTATTTAATTAATAAATATTGATAGAAATAAGTATTTATTTAAAGTTATACATATTCATTTGTTATTACTTGAATCATAATGATAAATATATAATTGAAGTATATATTTATTAAACACGTTACCATAAGTGCAAAGTATCACCAATGAGTCTTGTCGTCGCGTATGCGCAAGTATCAGGTGAACACACAACATAAACTGGCATACTTATTTAATATGTCGAATCTACCCTAAATTAATATGTACATGTCTTAGAACGCACGCATGTCGGATACAATCAAGAGTTCATACACATCACTCACTGACGCCAAGGTAAGCTTCACTGCCCCTTTCTATTTTACTGTTTTACAAATTAGGGGGAGAAATATACAAAAGTTATTTGATAACTTTGCATGAACTTATTTACTAACTTTGCACAAACTTATTTAGTAACTTTTCATAAACTTATTTGATAAATTTTCATAAACTTTATTTAATAACTTCGCATAAACTTATTTCGTGCCATTGCATAAGTTGATTTGATAACTTTACATAAAATTATTTCACAATATTGCATAAACTTATTTGATGCTTTACATAAACTTATTTAATACGATAATTAGTAAGAAAGACATAAAATCTTTATAGCTTGAGTTACACGTGACCCTTAAGATCTTCGGATCAATACATTCTTAATCATTAACTATGGGTTTAGCCGAGGAATATATGGGTAGTACTATCGCGATTGATCCCCTGTTCATGGTTAGTTGCTCTAACTGATGTGTTAATGGGTGCATATAATCTAATACATTTACCGTGGGACGGTTTCAGGCAATGAAACAACATGATTTAGGCTTGATTATAGGCTCAAATATTAATCCATTCGCTTAGCTAGTCTACGAAGGATTATCTATCTTATTTAGGTTATCGTATATATCATATTTCATTGCATACACTCACTTATATATCTAAAAGGGCTTTTAAATTCACAAACGTAAAACAACGAACTCCGAAAAATAATTATTGTTAGGGCTCGGATATTCAGTATCCTAAGCAAAGGATATGTTCAGGATAACTTTAGGATACAGTATCCTGCCAAGCAACAGGTATCTTTGATATATTGTTATACTAACAGTTCAACCGTCTTTCTTTGGTGTTTACCAGGTCATACAACTTCACATGATCTCCTAAAGATTCAGACCACATACATGGGACTTTTTGGTATCCTGAAATGCGGTATATTCAAGATAACTTCAGGATGCAGTATCCACCAAACGACAAGAAACGGTCAACAATTAATAAAACATTAAAGATTGTAGACGTTGGAGGAAGTTATAACTCGTTTATAACAATGATATGCAAGCCATAACCGCTCCAAGATCATAATCAGGACAATTAATGCTCTTTATTAACAATTAATGCTCTTTATTGCTAGTTATTATCTAGTGATCCTTCTTGTAACTATAAATAGGAGTTGTTTAGATCATATAGGACACACAACTTACACTCTAGCTATTGTTAGGGCTCGGATTTTCAGTATCCTAAGCAAATGATATGTTCAAGATACAGTATCCTACCAAGCAACAGGTATCTTTGATATGTCGTTATACTAACAGTTCAACCGTCTTTCTTTGGTGTTTACCAGGCCATACAACTTCACATGATCTCCTAAAGATTCGGACCACTAAGCAGCTATTATATATGGGACTTTTTGGTATCCTGAAATGCGGTATATTCAGGATAACTTCAGGATGCAGTATCCTCCAAACGACAAGAAACGGTCAACAATTAATAAAGCATTAAAGATAGTAGACGTTGGAAGGAGTTACAACACGTTTACAACAATGATATGCAAGCCAGAACCGCTCCAAGATCATAATTAGGACAATTAATGCTCTTTATTAACAATTAATGCTCTTTATTGCTAGTTATTATCTAGTGATCCTTTTTGTAACTATAAATAGGAGCTTGTTTAGATCATATAACACACAACTTACACTCTAGCTATAGAATTACTCTGTAAACACGATCTAGAGAAGAAAGCTCCAAACATTTGTAACCTTTTTTGATTATTAATAAACTAGTGGTGATAGTTTTCACCGCCCGAGGTTTTTTTCTTGTTATCCTCAGGATAATGGGTTTTTTCCTCGCAACAAATCCTTGTGTCATTACATTTACGTTCATTTCTATCAAGCACCTAAACCTCACTTACTAATTTGGTTACGAAATTACTCTTGTTAATTTTTACTCAAAACAATTTGACGCCCACTGTGGGGCTAACGGTGCTTTAATCCATTAATTCCGTTTATTTCATTCACCTTCATTCTCTTTACAATGGCCTCACAACCAAAAACCAGTTCAGTCTTTGCTCCGGTGGTCACTACAGCTACAAGTGTCAACCCAGGACCTCCACCACTGTCGAAGAAAAATACTCAGCCCAGAGGAGAAATTCCACCATTCGCGGGGTCCTCCACACGGATAGACCAGGTTATTTCTAACAATGATATTTTTGCTTTGATGAAACAGGTCAAAACGCATATGGAGCAGCAAGAGAAGACCAACTCAAGGCTATTCAAGGAGATTGAAGGAATCAAGAAAAAACCGGGGCATGAGGCCACTCCAATCATGCCCAGGGTCCTTGATTTTGATTCTCCAGGATCTTCTATCCTTCAGAATCCCGGATCCTAGGGGACACAATCGGCAAGGATTCCACCACAACAACAATCAGGATACTTGGGAGCTTTTCCTTCGATATCCTCGGAGTTACCCGGACCAACGAGCCCAGGTTCCGTCAACATGCAGCCTCGTTCAACCACGCCAGCCACGCGTATTCACGTCAGTATCTCCAATGGTGTCCTCTAAAGTACATGTTGGAGATGACATCCCTATGCAGACGTCACCTTATCCTGAGGATACCCTCAATGGAGGACTAGCTGTCAAAGCTCAGGATACCAGAGACCTAACCACGATCTCGATAACAGTTTACTTAATGCTAATTTATACACTAACCATGGATCTGTGCAGGATAAGGGGATATCTCCCGAGATAGCCATGGAATTGCAGAAAATGAAGGATATGATTTCCAATATCCCGGGAATAATCCGTCCCATAGCTGAAGTTACGGTAGGCAGTCACAGATTATCCAGGTTCACTTGGCCTATATGCGACGTGGAGATCCCCAGGAAATTCCAGACACCCAGCATGAAACTGTACGATGGCACTACGGATCCTGAGGAACACGTAGCTCAATACAAAGAGAGGATGGAGGTTAACCCAATTCCCGCTGAAATCAAAGAAGCCTGTTTATGTAAGGGATTTGGTTCAACACTAACGGGGCCGGCCCTCATATGGTTATTAAGTATTCCTTCCAATACTATTACTTCCTTTTCTCATTTGATTAACTTATTCAATAATCAATTTTCTTGTAGTAGATCTTTTGAGAAAATGACAGGTGACTTATATACAATTGTTCAACCTAATAATGAATCCTTAAGGGATTACATAACTAGATTTAGCAGGGAAGCTTTGGATATCCCCAACCTTGACATGGCGGCTACTGTTGAAGCTCTCAAGATGGGGTTAAAGAAGGATTCATCCTTCTATGATGATCTTGTCATGACTCCATGCAGGAATCTTGATGAAGTCAGAAACAGGGCATTAAGATACATACGGCTAGAGGATGATAAAAATGCTCATGGAAGTTTGGTTATCCCGAAGTATGAATCTACCAACAGGAAGTCAGACCCTCCACAGAAGTTCTATAGGACAAAGCCTTATTCCAAACAAGATATCTCCAGGATAAACGACGTGGACGAAAACGAAGACGATGAGGAGTATCCTAAAATCTCCAAATAATAATAAGACCGTTGCCAAGCGAATCGGGCGGTGGTAAATAATGAGAACCCTCTCCAAAGGGGATATCTCAAACGATTGCATACAAAGACAGGTAAGCACATAACAAGTATATTTGATTAATCACACACAATTACACATTTGCTATTTTTATATATAATTATATGTATATATAGTATGATATACGCAAATGTCCCCAAAACGTTTTAGAAAAACTGAGTAAAATAGGGGAATGATAAAACTCACCTTAGATTAAAGGCAAGTGAATATAACTACGAATAAACGAAACGAGTCGTCCACTAACACGTCAAATGAAATAATTAATCAGAACCTGAAACTTTGTTATATGAAACTATAAATAAAAACAAACTTAATGCCGCTGGAATCAATCCAAACGGATGAGTAGAACTCTAGTTATGTCGAATTAAACCCGTTTAAGCGAGCTGGTACAGACCAGAATACGAATAGCGAGTCAGAAGTCGGGTTTTGGTTAGTAGCCTTAAAATTTTGTTATGAGAATAAAAGTCTTCTGAACCGAACGTTGAATCCGACCAGAAGTATGAGAAAACGTAAAGTCAAAGTTATTGCCTATGTTGCCCTTAAACGGGTTTGACTCGAATTGACCCGTCAATACCCCTCAATCTCATAAATTGATTGAGGGTTATCGACAAGTGAGTATTAATGAACGTTTGATCAGTTAACAACCTGCCCGGATGGTGTTTGTATTAGCGAGAAATCGAGGTCAAAGGTTTAACGAATGTCAAAGTCAAACTGCAGCTCTTAGTCTTTAAGTAAACGAGCAAAAATGAGCAAGAAAAAGTCGGGTATAGGGTATGTGATGGCTGGGAATACTTAGTTGCAAAAAACTTTAGGGTTTGGAGTTATGATGTGTTTATATAGGGGTTAAACAAACTTGTTGGACAAGAAACGGGTCGATTTTGGTAACCGAATCATACAATTAAGGAGGAAATCGGATCTTTAAATCATCGATATATTAACCAAATTACTGAGTATGAACCTAGATATCATTACACACTAAATACAATAACTTGTGGCTCAAATTTCGTGATTTTTGGTTGATTTAGGAAATATTTAGCATTAAATGAAGATATTAAACGAATCTGGCTGATCTGACTGCATCTTCGTGCCGCACTAAGATGCAAGGCTTGCATCTTCGTGCCGCGCTAAGTTGCAAGTTCACCAGACTTTCAACTTTTGACAGTTTTAGTCCCTGTAGTTCCAAAAACGCATTTTAAGCCATTTTAAGCGATTTTAAGAGTTTCTAAGGGCTTTTTGGCATAAATAAAAGTTAAGGAATTATTAAACTAAGATAAAAATAATTATTTAAATAATAAATACATAATTTTATTAATAAAAAAAGATCCGAATACTTTCCCGAATCGAGTTAAACGTATGTCAGGACCATGAGTAGGGTGAAACCTTAAGAAGAGGTTGACAAGAACACGACAACTCTGTAACCCAAAGACCTATTGGATATCCCGGCGGAATCAGGATATCCAACGAGTAGGAACGAAGGTGTGATATATCGGACATGAAACGAGAATATATAATCAATAAGAACACAATCAAAGACAAAGATTCACTGCATTTAATATATCATTTAATAAAACAGTGAAAGGAATGTCTAGGGTTTGGTGTATGACGGCGGCGGCGGCGGCCGCTGTACGAGGAAACAAAATAGAATATTCTTTTAGAATGTTTCTCGTATTGTGTGCGTCATTATCCGCGCCCTAAATGGAAACCTAGGACCCTATTTATAGACCCTGACATTCCTTCTAGAAGTTCCTAATCATTACATAATGAAAGACAAAATAATACAAGTGTTGAGTCCACGAGCAAGATAACAATCTTGCTCGAGCAGACTCACTACGCTAGGTATGCTCGATGATTGTCCTCGAGCATACTTTACTTAGAATATCTTCACTGAAGATTTTCTCCTCCACCAATCTTCATTCCTCTTGACTAATCCATGCTATGCTCGAACTAGTCCATCGAGCAAGCTCATTCTTCTTGATGTCTTCAGTCTTGTCCTTAGACTTATTCAGCAATCTTTAGCATGCTCGGATGCAAATCTTGCTCGGGGAACTGAACTGTGCTCGAATTCCTTGCTTTGATCACGTGACATCTTCTTATTGCATCCATACTTGTCCCCATGTGCTCGATCATCATGTGCTCGTAACACTTGGTTAAAACTTGTATGATCAAGCTATTTGCTCGATTGGCAATCCACGCTCGATAGAAGAATACTCTTGCTCGTTGAAGTGTAGCTTGCTCGAAGCCTTAACACTTAGAAGAATCAACCATTTGAGGTTCTGAAGACCTTGCTCGAAGTAGTAAAACCATGCTCGATCGTCTAGGCTTGCTCGAAGTCCATACTTAGCCGTTTTCTGAGGAGGTTGAGAAGATTCCAATCTTCCTTATCAAAAATCCGACCCAAGAATCTCCCCCTAGATTGGAACAAGCTCAGATGCACCAAAACATACCTGCATAGAGTTACACATGTATCATACATCAAAGATATATCATTCAAGAACATGTCATTTCATTACATAAATAGGAATTCTGCCTCTTGGGCATTACACATTAAAGCTTTTTACATCAAAACTACAACTTAAACAAAATTACAAAGATAAACAGAAATAAAATTAATCATCATTAAGCTCCATTCTGCTATCTCCTCCTCCTGCTCCTTGTGTCAGATTTTTCTTTCATTCGTTTGACAAGGGCTTCCTTTTGTTTAATCATATCAAACTCCATATCGTCAGAGGAGTCAATTGGGAATTCTGCATCAATTAAGTCTTGGAGATCTTGAGGATGCATAAATTGAAGATCTCCATCATGCCTGATTACCGCAATGGGTATACCCGACTCATTTCTTAAAGAGATCTAGTCGTTGTGCTGGTTGTAGGAGATGAAAGTGATTCTTCCATTATGCTGCACCACAGAATTTGGTTCTCGCATCTCCTCCCTCATATCCAAGCACTCATTCAAAGTCTTCCTTTTTCCATGTGAGCTGCTTGCTTGAGTTTTCCTTCTGCTGGAGTCAAAGAGAGAGAGTTCAAGAGTGTGAACTTCATTAATCCTTTTGTTTCTTTTGTCCCTCTCTGCTTGACTCCATATCTCTTTTCTTCTTTGGTTTATAAATGGGAAGCCCTTTTCTACTTACTCTTTGATGAATTGGAAAGATCGTTTCTCTGTTGCTCGGCCAATTGTCTTCGATCTTGATTATCGTATAAGTCCAGTTCGGCCATTCTTTTCAGCTGTTCTTTTGTAAAGTTTCTCAAATCATCTCTAAAGATGATGAGGGTTTCTTCTTTGTCTTCAGTGACAACCCTCAAGGTCTTTGATCTTTTATCGTAGTAGAGATGTGTGGGCATATTCAAATTTTTTGGTGGTTCAGGCCTCATAATCTCAGACCTTGGGGTTCGGCTTGAGCTTCCTTGCTGAGTTTTCTTTAACTTATCGAGCCCCTCCTCTACATACCATCTTTTAATTGTTTCATCAGTTTGAGTAATCAATCTTCCCATACTAACTCCTTTATTGTGTAGGGCACTTAGCATTTCAGCTCTAACCAACTCCTCCGTTCTCTTTCTATCTTCCTCCATTTCTTCTCAGTTTCCATATACATTTTCTGCTCTCTTTTGTATATCTCCAGTAGTTGAGCATGAGGCATTCTATCAAACTCCTCTTCAGTCATACCCTTGTCCATTACTATATCCTTTAAGGTTTGGACTCTCTAAGGGTCTTGGAACCATTCTTTAGCTTCAATTTCTTCCTTCTCAGGCTCCACTCTCTCCTTTTCCATCTGTGCCTTCAAATTCTTTTCTCTTTCACGATCAGCAGACAATTTTTGACTTTTGTAGCAGCCTTTAACACTTTGAACTTTCTTTTTCAATTCTTCCAGAGTGAGTTTGATCAATGAATTGTATTTGAAACCATGAATTTGCAGAAATTGAATATCCTTGTGCTTCTCCTTCATATATTCATACTCAGTATCTTCACTCGTCCTTCTTCTCTTGTTTGCCTATTCAACCAAATTAGCCATGTCATCCACAAGGGCTTTCATGTAAAGTCTATCAATGGAATCAAATGATTGTAGGTTCATAAATGCAGGCTTGTAACCCGCCTTTATCAAGAATTCCTTTCTGGTTTCCCTCTTTTTCCAACCTTCAGCCTCTTTGGCTATGGCTTCCTTTGACAGTCTTTGTAGATATTTCAAGTCACAGTCAAGACTCATCAAGTAAGCTTTATCTTTATTCTCCTTTTCAACATCCTTAGATCCCTCTTCATCCTCTTTTTCATCAAACTCTTCATCTAGATTAATTATTTCATCAAGGTTATGAAGTGCCCCAATCATTGGTTCTTCATTATTTACAAATTGAGCCATTTTCCTTTCTTCAAGTTTAGCAAGTCTTCTCTTATACACCATCACCTTCACTGATTTTTGTCTCTTTGATTTTGGAGTTTCAATCTCAGCTTTATCTTTTCGTTTCAGTGATTCTTTTTCTTCAGGTTCTGGTTCTTCAATTATAATTTCTTCATCAATCGATTCAGAGGTCTTGGATTCTTCATCACTGATTGGTTCTGATCCATGAGCATCTTCATCACAAACTTCATTGACTATTGGCTCAGGTTTGTCTTTCAGCAGGAGTTGGATTTTCTTCCATTGCTCTTGTCTTTGCTCATCTTGAGCCCTCCTGCCGGCAGCCACAGTTTCTGATCTATATTATTCAGGATGTAAGAGAATGTAAAAATATGTCCTGATCATAACCAACTGAGAGATAAACCTTACATACACATTCCATGGCATTTTTGGCAACTCATCCCTCTTAGGTTCTTCTCTTATTCCCAGACCAAATTCTGTTTCACCTTCACTTACATTCTGGCTGTGTATATTCATTTTCTGAATCAGCATTCTCAGATTCTACAGGCACAAATTGTGTGGGTTCAGGTTCAGCTTGCTCAGACTCAGTTGCCACTGGCTCATTTGTTTGTGTAGGCTCTTCAGGCTCAGTTACCATAGGCTCATCAGTTTGTATATGCTCTTGACCATCAGCATTTTGTTTCTCTTTCAGAGCTTCCAGTATAGCTTTGACAGCAGCATCTGCCTCCTTCCTCAGTCTCTCATTTTCTTCTTCTTTTTCTTTCATCTTGATTAGTGCCTCAATCACTTCTTGAGGAATTTCCTTCTCATTCTCTTGATTCAACGACTCCAATTCTTCATTCATTAATCTTATAGCAGTTTTTACTGATTCAACTTCAGCCACATCAGGATCAATTACATTGTCTTTAAGAATTATGTCATCACCAGATTGAACGTTGAGTTGGGACTTGGGATGTAAATCATCATCTGTATAAGCAATCCCTTTCCCTTTTTGCTTCCTTTTCAACTTTTCTTCTTCTGTTTCATCTTCTTTATCATTCTCCCCCTCTTCATTAGAATCTCCATCTCCATCCTCATATTCTTGGTTTATCATGTTCAGTGCATTAGATGTACCAACTTCTACAACTTCTTCATCTGAGCTAGCGTACAGCTCTTCAATTACTTTTAAACCCTCTGCTTCTTCATGTTTCTCCCCCTTTTTTGGTGCATCTGAGGTCTTCTCAACCTCAGAATGCCCCTTTAGGGTTCGAATTTTCATTAACGCTTCATTCAATGCAGCCTCCAAAGCTTTGTTCTTTGATTCCAAAATAGCATTCTTTTCCTTCATCATAATATTCTCTAATTCAAGCTTGGCATTTTCACAGACAACGTCATACAGATTTGGGCTTGAAGGTGGGGTTTCTTGAGTTGGCTATGGGGCAGGGTCAGAAAAGGGTTCAGACTCAGCTGTTTCTGAAGATGGTACTCTATATTGATCAGGTTCTTTGGGAAGTGACTGTGTTGGTTGGGTAGTGGTAGTGTCATGTGTTCCTTGTAATGGGGAGGATGGTGAGGTTTGAAGAGGTATATCTTGAGCGGGTTGAGCTTGTTGGGAAACTGGCGGTGATGGGATATGTGTGTCATGGATTGGTTCAGAGTCAGAGACGGCTGGTTTAGTGGTAGCAGGTGAGGAAGGAACATCGTCATTGACATCATTAACTTCAAATGAATATGTGTCATCATTGTATGTCTCAGGTGGTGGTGAATCTAGTGGAGTTATCTTATTGATGGTATCAGCAACATTTAATACGACATTTGCTATAAACACATCGTCATCCATATCCCCTGCAGCTCCACCCTCAACTGGTTCATTATTTTCGTCATTTACCTCCAATCCTGCAACATCTCCTTCCTGAGTAGATTGTTAAATCATAGGCACATTACCAACAACATCTTGAGTGTCATCATTGTTACCAACAACCATGGCATCATCACCATTTGGACCATTTCCCCCTTCATTGTTCTGATCATCACCATCATCTGCACCATCATCATCAACATCATCATCTTCTTCATTATCACTGTTACCAGGGGTTTCAGGCACATCAATAGCACCCAGTGCCGGCACAAGCAACCATGGGAGAACATCCCAATCATCATTATCTTCAAACTTGATTTTTGCATCTTTCATTCTTTTGCAGATATTGGGATCTTGTAATCTCAAAATCTCCCCTGATCTTTCAAGATCTGGCAACAAACGGTTTATTAAAATCTGCAGGAACCTTGGATACATAAGGAACCTCTTATTTACTTTCTTTTCTGCATTTGACACTAATCCTTGGAAGATAAATCTTGATATATTGAATTGCTGCTGGTATAAGATCGCTACAGTAAGAGTGCCCAATCCCCTGCTTAGGAGTGTCCAAGTCCCTCTCCTTGGAGATAAAGACTGGATGACATGGTGGATCAGCAAACGGTATATTAGTGGAAAACTCCCCTTTTGGAACTAGCCCTCCTTCACACTGCCTTGATAGCCCATAGTCTCTTGAAAGACTTTCAATAATCTTGGGACTGAGTAGGATGGCTGAGCATCAAAATTGTCATTTAAGTCCAATGCAGCTCTTATTGAGGCTTCTGTAATCTCAACATCATGATTTAGGACAGAGGCCTCAATCCTCTTCCCATTAACATCATTCACATACGTAGCTGACCCCCAAAAGTCCGAGATATGGTTCCTGTAAAGTATGGGGCTCTCGGTAAGAGCTTCTCTTAAATTAGAGTTTCTTAGAAATCGATCATATGGTCCAACTCTCTATTATCGTCATCAAGCTCTAACTGAGCGCACATATTGTGCCTCATCTAGAATTTTAAGGCCATCAGTTCTGCAAAATAAAAGAAATATGTCAGTACACACAGTTGCTAAATTAATATTAGAGGATAGGTAGATGATAATAGCTTCTTCAATAACATGTTCCGTAGTAATATGCGTACCTGCAAAAACAAGTAAACAATTAGTCCGTAAATCACTTAGAAACCCTAATTTCGAAATCGGTTTGACGATTATCGAACAATGATGTCTTACCGAAGTCGAAACAGAACTAATGGTTGTATTTGAAGTATAATCGAGCAAGTAAAAGAGTAAGCGAGCAAGTAGGGAAAAGCACGAGCAAGAGGGTTTGCGTCTAGGTTTAAGAGAAAGAAGAAGAAATGTGTGAAAAAGTTTCTAAGTCCCCCTTTTATACCTAACGATTGGGTGGTACAGTACCTCCTTTTGTCACCTAGTGCACGACAGTTGTCATTTAATTCAAATTTAATGTACCTCCCTTGCTCGAGTATACAGCCAAAAAAACAGCTGACTCCCCCTGTACTCGAGTACATAGTATGATCCTTGCTCGACGTACTTGGAATACAACTCTCTTGAGCACTAGTATACACGAGAAAATGTACTCGAATAGACTTGTGCTCAATGCCTTAGCTAAGAGTTTAATGATTATAAGGTTACTTGCTCGAGTGTTGAGTCATACTCGAGAAATAGTGTGCTCGAAAGTACTTGGCAAAATCTACTCGAATATGTATACCTGAGTCATACCTGTAATTCAACCCTACTCGACTATACATCATGCTCGAGATACTTAGAAATCTATCATGACAATACCCTATCCTCGAGATACACTGTTAGCAGTGTTGTAGCCCTTGCTCGACTCACTTAGATTATTTCAGGTCAATGTTCTCGATGTACCCTTATGCTCGAAAGCCTTAGCATATTAAATCCTTCCTATGCCTGTACTCGAACGCACAACCTAAGGGTCTAGCACACAAGTTTGCTCGAACTACTTAACAAATTGATCCATTAAGTTCTTAAGCTCGAACTCTCATACCGAAGCACCTATCACACTTCTATGCTCGAATCACTTAAAAGGTTTCCTATTAGTTATTTCTTTGTGCTCGAAGACTTAGGTCTGACAATTCATCATGCAATCATGCTCGAAACACATAACATCAATTTTCATATCATAGCAGGTGCTCAAAAGTAAGATGCATGCTCGAATTTCTTAACAGCAATTTTTCAAATCATCAGTATGCTTAAAAGTAACATTCATGCTCGAACCACATAGATGAATCATACAAGTCATGTAGTATACTCGAAACAATGTAGCACAAGCAAGCACAGTTTCTTTGCTCGAAACACTTAATTGATTTTTCAATGCAGTTTGGAAATCACAATTCTTATGCCACAAATTTTGGACATGATCACTCATGTTCTCTGCTCAAATTGCAACTTTTCATAAAGGATAATCATTTCAGAAAAATGAGCTGGATTAAGCAATTTGTTTAAGGTGAAATAAGAGATCAAATTCCAGTGGAATATTCTATTGAAAACAATTTCATAGAAAGATCTCAACATGGGATCAGACTATTTAAGGCAAGATCACACCACTTCTTGGTCAGTGTTATTATGACTTGAGTCAGGTTAACAGCAGATACACTTAGCACAATGGTCATTGCTTTATGTGATACATTTAGGGTTCAATTAGAGCATAAGTTAGGAATGGTTATCACTATATTTTCAGGTTGTTTCTAGTCTCTTCTCAAAGCTTATTTAGCTTTCTCCAAATCACCCCGAATTGACTTCGACCTCCCGATGCCTTGGTCAAAATTGCTTTTAGTATAGTGAGCAGTGTAATTATTTATATATATATATATATATATATATATATATATAATTGTTTAGATAACAGACTATAAGGTTGAACGTTGGACTTACATGCCATCCGGACTTACATGCCTTACATTCAGGGTGTTTAGGACTTATTTGGATGCCCCACCCCTGTAGTTCCCTTAGTGCCCCTTAAGTCATGATATCAGATAACAAATTTCTTTAACTATTTTTGATCCTTTTATATTTTTCAATAACTTTCTTTTTCTTTTTTTTTTTGATAAATTTGCCATATAGCAAAAATTTATATCTGCTCAAATACTTAGTAAATATTTTGTTAGACCAGAAACACCAACAGGCTCATGTATGATTGGATAATAACCTATTTCGCCTATCATTTGGAGAGATATGCTAGAGAGCATACCTTATCTTCCAATGGTTCACCACATCAGACTTAACAGATTTAGATTTATATCACATATGACAACTACAGACTATGGAAAGCTACCATGCATTGCCATTGACTGTACTCAAAGCCTTTTGAACTTATAATCCATGGGTTAGTTATCTTAAACAGTTTTCTATCACATCCCAAAGGTTGCATACTATTTCTATCCAAAAACTTTTAACCTTATTTAAAGTTTATAACTGGATAATCTTATCATATCTCTTATGAGATCACCAAAAACAGTGTTGCTTAGTTAAAATTATTTCACAATTTCAAAAATCATTTCTTCTGAAAATTCATTTTAAGAATTGATTTTGAAAATAGTGATGCCATTTTAGTATATGTAACAAGCACACACTTAACCAATGTCAAACACCTTCATTCAGATAGCATAGACCAAACAAATCAACATATAAGTCTGTCGAGCATGCTCAGAAATTCATCGAGCATACTCGAAAGTCTACCGAGCAATTTCAACATCTATCATTTCAGTGCTTATGCTCGAAAGACTTAGCTCCATGCTCTAGCAGTAGACTTGTGCTTGGAATACTTAGAAAGTTTTCAAAAGTACATGTCCATGCTCGACCAGTAGTAACGTAACATTTGTGCTCGAATTAATTTGGGAAATCTCAAGTATGGTTTACTTATGCTCGAAGAACACTAAACTCACCATTAAGCACACAGTCATGCTCGAAAAATTTGGAAAGTTTTTCAAGACTAGAATCTATGCTCGAGCATCTGAGCTATGACATCTGTGCTCGAAAGACTTAGGATTGTCTTACAAGTACCTTTGCTTGTGCTCGAGGAGCAACAAGCACAATATCAAGCACAGATTCATGCTCGAAGTACTTAGAATCACAGAAATATATCATGCAAGCACAGATCAAAGTACCAAAAGCTGTAATTAACAGTTTTAAAAAAATTTCCACACACAGATAGTTACATACATGATTCATGCAATTAGAATAGTCAGGTAAGCATAGCAAATCATCATGCAAACATTCAGACTGAGTAACAAAGATAATCAGTAAGGACCTCACTTAGGCACACATCCTAAATCAAACTTCATCAGCATTTATCATTCCTAGGCATTTTAACAGAAAATGAAACCTGGTTTATCTAAAGGTTTGGTGAATAAATCAACCAAATTATCAGATGTATCTACCATTTTCATTTCTATTAAACCTTTTTTCTGACAGTCCCTAATGAAATGATGTCTAATTTCAATGTGCTTAGTCTTAGAATGTTGGACTGGATTCTTAATAATGAACATTGTTTTGGGTAAAAATCAACAAGAGTAATTTCGTAACCAAATTAGCAAGTGAGGTTTAGGTGCTTGAATAGAAATGACCGAAAATGCAATGACACAAGGATTTGTTGCGAGGAAAAAACCCGTTATCCTGAGGATAACAAGAAAAAAACCCCGGCCGGTGAAAACTATCACCACCAGTTTATTAATAATCGAAAAGGGTTACAAGTGTTTGGAGCTTTCTTCTTTAGATCGTGTTTACAAAGTAATGCTATAGCTAGAATGTAAGTTGTGTGTCCTATATGATCTAAACAACTCCTATTTATAGTTACAAGAAGGATCACTAGATAATAACTAGCAATAAAGAGCATTAATTGTTAATAAAGAGCATTAATTGTCCTGATTATGATCTTGGAGCGGTTATGGCTTGCATATCATTGTTATAAACGAGTTATAACTTCCTCCAACGTCTACAATCTTTAATGTTTTATTAATTGTTGACCGTTTCTTGTCGTTTGGTGGATACTGCATCCTGAAGTTATCCTGAATATACCGCATTTCAGGATACCAAAAAGTCTCATGTATATCAGTTGCTTAGTGGTCCGAATCTTTAGGAGATCATGTGAAGTTGTATGACCTGGTAAACACCAAAGAAAGACGGTTGAACTGTTAGTATAACGATATATCAAAGATACATGTTTCTTGGCAGGATACTGTATCCTGAAGTTATCCTGAACATATCCTTTGCTTAGGATACTGAAAATCCGAGCCCTAACAATTGTCCCCAAAATTAACGGCTGTAAAAGGTGGTTTACAGCTGTTGATTTTTTGAATCTTGAATTCTTAACCCGATCATTATCCAGGTAAATTTCTTTCTCTCTTTGCTCTTCATCTTCAATCACCATTATTAAAAATCTCAAGCTTTCCACTAAGGCTGCTGGGTTTGAGATTATCTTTTGGGACGTAACTTCTTGGAAGAAGGTGCTGGCGGAGTTGGCTGGAGAGAGCATGGAAGAAGCGGGCCCGAACGGAGCGGAGAAGGTAGCGGAGCAGGCTGTGGAAGTGGCGATCAAGGATGCGGTGAACGCGATTGGTGATGAAGCACAACTGGGCAATGAAGGCGGAAAAGACAAGGTCTGAGCCCAGTTTTTCAAGTATGTTTGTTTGTGGTTTTGATGTTGGTTTGTAATGGCTTGTTGAACAATTTACTTTTCTGTCTTTTAACAAGGATGCTTTAGGATATTAGGATTCAAGACGAAGCCCATGTTATCTGGACTTTTGAACATCTGGCAATATACGGGTGGAGGGATCTTGGTTTTCAAGACGAAACCCGGGTGTTGCCTTTTTAATTTCCTGCACTTATGATTAGTAATAACATAATCTTTTGGCCTTAAGCATTGTGTCTGTTACTTTTACGTAACTTATCTGAATAAGTTTTAGTTAAAATATTACATATATTTCATTTTCTGAGACAAGTCAATTTGGTGATATCGTATCCTGAAAATATGTTTCTCAAACATTTTGAGGATTATATATCTTTAAGACTTTTAATAACACATTTTGAGATTAATGTATTCTGATCATAAAATGTTTTAACGATTATATATTTTTAGAAAACATAATCAAAAGAATTATTAAGAACCTATAAAAAATATCTTAAGGATAATGTATCCTTATTCCTTGTGTGAGTTATCACAATCGAACCAAAAGATCATACCTTGCAATATAAATTGTGTAATAAAACTAAGTGTAAAGAGAACCTTCGCGGAGATCATTTATAAATCTAATAGGCTTACATATGATGTCCCCAGCTGTTGACCCTTTTCCATATCATGCCTTTGGATTTTGCTAAGTTAAGCACAACTTAGTGATATTTTTACACTTAGAGATCTGGCCGATCTTCGATCTGTCAAAATAAAGTTAGATAGTTTGGGCGATAAAGCCTTATTACTGGCGATAAAGCCTTTTTACTGGCGATAAAGCCTTTTTACTGGCGACAAGGCCTTTATTTGAGAGACATGAAAATGTCTAAACCTTAGTTAAAACTGGGGAAAGTCCCAAACATGAGGGCATGAAAATGCCGGGACTTTAGATAACATGAAAATGTTATAAACCTTGGATAACATGAAAATGTTATAAACCTTTTGTGTGACACGTCTGCCACTTTATCTTAGGAATTCGGTATATAGCCAACAACAGACGGATTGTCAGCTGATCTGGTCAGCCTGCCTCGAACTATACCCGAATCATCGTGCGCTCCAGGCGTCGTTAGAAAGGTGAAGACCTTTAAACCATTTGAGATATCCGGGATATCATATTCGTGCGCCCCTGACGTTCGTTGGAAAGGTGAAGACCTTAAAACCTTGAGGGATATCAGGGATATCATATTCGTTTAGTTGGTGATCAGCCTCTGACTGTTGTCGAGATAACATTTCCTTAGGAAAACTTCAAAACACTAAGCTCTTGATGAGGGATGGGTGTTAGCCTGAATCAATCAAGTAAGGGCCTTCCCACTTTGGAGCTAGTTTTCCATCTGCTGGGTTAGTGGTATTCTGAAATGCTTTTCTTAATACCATATCTCCTACTTGGAATCTTCGAATTCTGATATTTTTGTTGTAGGACTTGGCTATGCTTTGTTGGTATGCTGTAATTCTAATCCTGGCGAGATCTCTGAGTTCATCAATGGTATCCAAGTCTTCAGTGAGGCTTTGGTTGTTGGTCTCAGAATCTTGGATGCTAGTTCTTTCTGTGGTAATAACCATTTCTGTAGGAATAACGACTTCGGCCCCAAACACCAAAGAGAAAGGTGTTTGTCCCATTGCATTTTTTGAAGTGTTCCTATCAGCCCAAAGAACAAATGGTAGTTCTTCAGCCCATTTTCCCTTCTTGGATCCCAATTTCTTCTTCAAATTGTTGATGATGATCTTGTTACTAGATTCTGCTTGACCATTTGCTTGAGTATGTATTGGAGTCGAAGTCACCATCTTGATTCCCCAACTTTCACAAAAGCTGGTTGTTCTACTACCGATGAACTGTGATCCATTGTCACAAACAATCTCTGTCGGGATACCAAATCTTATCAGGATATTACGTTTGATGAATGAGATCACATCCTTTTCTTTAACGTGGATAAATGCTTCTTCTTCGATCCACTTGGAGAAGTAATCTGTCATGGCAAGCATTAAGACTTTTCCACCAGGAGCCTTGGGCAGCTTTCCCATAATATCCATCCCCCATTTCATAAACGGCCACGGGGATATGATAGGATATAATGGTTCAGCTGGTTGATGTAAGATGTTGTTGTGTCTTTGACAAGCATCACATTTTTTGGAGAAGTTCATTGCGTCCTTCTCCATTGTTGGCCAGAAGTAACCTGTCCTTAGTATCTTGGATACTAAGGCTCTGCCCCCAGTGTGGTTTCCACAATCACCTTCATGTATATCCTTGAGAACTACTTGTGCTTCTTGATATTCTAAGCATCTCAAGTATGGACCTGCAAATGATTTTCTATACAACACATCATTTAGGATAATATACTGGGTTACCTTCATTCGGAATGCTTTGGGGTTTTCTTCTTCTGGGATCATGTTATCCTGAAGATACCGTATTATGGGACTGGTCCAGGATATTGGCTTGTCTTCAGGTAACGAAGTCTCCATGACTTCATGGTTCTCCTTTGTTGCTGGAGTCAAGATATGAATGATGGGTATCTTGATATCGTCTGGTATCTTTAGAGCTGATGCTAAATTTGCTAAGGCATCTGCTTCAGTGTTCTCTTCCCTTGGTACCTGTACTATATCAAATGTTTCGAAACACATAGCTAATTTCTTAACTATTTCTAAATATTTTGCTAAGTTTTCTGCATTTACTGCATAAGAGCCATTAAAATGGTTAGCTAGTAACAAAGAATCAACATACACTTGAAGATACCTGACCTTCATATCCTTAGCTAATTGTAAACCAGCTATTAAGGCTTCATATTCAGCCTCATTATTAGTAGCCTGAAATTCACAGGATATGGATATAGGTATAATGTCCCCCTATGGCGATTTTAGTAGGATACCAAGACCTGTTCCTCTTATGTTGGAGGCACCATCTGTATGTAAGGTCCAACTTTCCTTGATCTCCAATTGGTGAACTTCTTTTTCCACTTCTTTGAGTATATCCTGGCTAAAATCAGCCACAAAATTGGCAAGTGCCTGTAATTTGATGGTTGTCCTTGGTTCATATAGTATATCGTATGCACTAAGTTTCACAGCCCACTTTTCCATCCTTCCTGACATTTCTGGTTTTCTCAAAACAGCCTTAATAGGATAGTTAGTTTTTACATGGATAACATTAGTTTCAAAATAATGTCTTAATTTAGTAGAAGCCATTATAAGTGCTAAAATTAACTTTTCAAGATAAGAATACCTGGATTCAGCATCTAGTAGGCTTTTACTTACATAATATATTGGATGTTGTTGACCTTCATGATCTTTGACCAAGACAGCACTTATTGCACTCCCATAAACGGCTATGTATAAGGATAATGGTTCACCATCAACTGGCTTCATCAGGAGTGGCGCTGAGGATAAGTATTCCTTCAAGGATATCAAAGCTCTTTCTTACTTGTATCCCCATTCGAATTTTTTATTCTTCCTCAAGATATCATAGAAGTCTTTACACTTCTCTGAAGATCTTGAGATGAATCTGTTGAGAGCAGCAATTCTTCCGGTTAATCTTTGGACATCTTTGACGTTCCTTGGTGATTTGATATCCAGAATGGCCTTGATTTGCTCAGGGCTTGCTTCTATTCCTCTTTTAGTAACCATGTATCCAAGGAATTTTCCTGCTCTAACCCCAAAATGACACTTGGCTGGATTCAATTTCATGTTGTAGTCATCCAGGATGTCAAATGTTGTTGCCAAGTCTTTGAGATGGTCCTCAGCCCTCCTTGACTTTACCACCATATCATCGATGTGGACTTCCATCGTGTCCCCCAGTTAGTCTTTGAACATCATGTTGACCAGCCTTTGGTATGTTGCACCTGCACTTTTTAATCCAAAAGGCATTGTAGTATAACAGTATATACCTGTGGGGGTTATGAAGGCTGTGTCTTCTTGATCTGAAGGCTTTATTTGAATTTGTTGAAATCCTGAGGATGCATCCATGAAGGTTAGCTGTTCATGACCAGCAGTTGCATCCACCATTGAATCAATGTGTGGGAGTGGGAATGGGTCTTTTGGACAGGTCTGTGAAGTCCACACACACTCTCCACTTTCCATTCTTCTTTTGGACTACTACTAGATTGGCTAACCATCAAGGGTAGTGGACTTCTCTTATCATTTTGGTCTTGACCAGCTTCTGCACTTCTTCTTGTATGATAACGTTTCTCTCAGAAGCAAACTTCCTTCGCTTTTGATGTACCGGCCTGAAAGATTTATCTATACCAAGTTTATGAGTAATTATGGACTTAGAGATACATGTCATATCTTCATGTTTCCAGGCAAAGGTAGAGGCTCGTTTCTTTAAGAAGGATACCAATCCTTGTTCGATATGCTCAGGCATACCTGATCCTAACAATACTTTGATCTCGGCATCTTGAGAATCCAAGGATACTTCCTTCACTTCTTGGTCTCTAGCCTGCAGGACCTTTCCTGGTTGTTTCTGTAATTGCTATGCCTGAGTGGGCTTTGTAGTCCACTTCATTGATGATGCATAACATTCTTTTGCGTCTTGTTGATTGCTTTCAATCTTGATAACTCCCCACGGACTTGGTAGTTTCACGCATTGATGATAGGTTGATGGAAATGCCTTCATGCTGTGGATCCATGGCCTGCCTAATATCACATTACAACAAGATAAAGAGTCAATAACACAAAACTTTTGTAGGGAGTTAGTTCCCTCAATATATATTGGAAGTTTAATTTCTCCCAATGTGTTTTTGGTTTCGCCACTGAATCCCACAAGAACTGAGGACTTTGGGATAATCTCCGTTTCTGGGATATCCATTTTCTTCAATGTATCCATCTGGATAATGTTCACAGAGCTTCCTCCATCAACGAGTATCCTGCGCACAAAACAGTTAGCTATACATAAAGTAATTATCAAACCATCATGGTTGGGATCAACAAGATCACATCGATCTTCTTCATTGAAGGAGATGATTCTTTGAGTTGTCAACGTGGAAGTACGAAGAGGTTTTTCTCCATTGTCCATCTTCGTTTCTTTGGAATGCTTCTTAGCTGCTGAATATGAGGTTCCACAAATGTCCGATCCTCCCGAGATAAAGGATAAAACCTTGGCTCTGGGTGGTGGAGAAGGTGCCCTTTCAGGTATCTTGACAGGATCCTGACTTTTGTTCTTGTTTCTTTCAAATAGTTACTTCAGGTGTCCTTTGCTAAGAAGGTACCCTTTGCTGGAAAGGTATCCTATTTCCTTCTGAAGTGCTATACAATCGTCAGTGTGATGACCAAAGTCTTCATGGAATGCACACCATTTAGACTTGTCTTTGCTGGATCCGGGCTTCTCATTTTTCTTGGGCTATCTGGCCTTGGCACCTAAATCCTGCATGGCACATATTACACCACCAATATCAATATTAAAACAATATTCGAAGATTTTAGGATACTCTTCATCGTCTTTGTTTTCATCCACGGCGTTTATCCTGGAGATATCTTGTTTGGAATAAGGCTTTGTCCTAGAGAACTTCTGTGGAGGGTCTGACTTCCTGTTGGTAGATTCATACTTCGGGATAACCAAACTTCCATGAGCCTTTTTATCATCCTCTAGCCATATGTATCTTAATGCCCTGTTTCTGACTTCATCAAGATTCCTCCATGGAGTCATGACAAGATCATCATAGAAGGATGAATCCTTCTTTAACCCCATCTTGAGAGCTTCAACAGCAGCCGCCATGTCAAGGTTGGGGATATCCAAAGCTTACCTTCTAAATCTAGTTATGTAATCCCTTAGGGATTCATTATTAGTTTGAACAATTTTATATAAGTCACCAGTCATTTTCTCAAAAGATCTACTACAAGAAAATTGATTATTGAATAAGTTAATCAAATGAGCAAAGGAAGTAATAGTATTGTAAGGAATACTTAATAACCATTTGAGGGCCGGCCCCGTTAGTGTTGAACCAAATCCCTTACATAAACAGGCTTCTTTGATTTAAGCGGGAATTGGGTTAACCTCCATCCTCTCTCTGTATTGAGCTACGTGTTCCTCAGGATCCGTAGTGCCATCGTACAGTTTCATGTTAGGTGTTTGGAATTTCCTGGGGATCTCAACGTCGCAAATAGGCCAAGTGAACCTGGATAATCTGTGACTGCCTACCGGAACATTAGCTATGGGACGAGATTATCCCCGGGATATTGGAAATCATATCCTTCATTTTCTGCAATTCCCTGGTTACCCCTTATCCTGCACAGATCCATGGTTAGTGTATAAATTAGCATTAAGTAAACTGTTATTGAGATCGTGGTTAGGTCTCTGGTATCCTGAGCCTTGACGGCTAGTTCCTCCATTGAGGGTATCCTTAGGATAAGGTGACGTCTGCATAGGGATATCATCTCCAACATGTACTTCAGAGGACACCATTGGAGATACTGACGTGAATATGCCGGCTGGCGTGGTTGAACGAGGCTGCATGTTGATGTACTCCGGCCTCATCAGTCTGGGTAACTCCGAGGATACTGGAGGACAGATTCCCCAATATCCTGATTGCTGCTGAGACGGGAGCCTTGTTGGTTGTGTCCCCAAGGATCCGAGATTCTGAAGAATAGATGATCCTGGAGAATCATAATCAAGAACCCTGGCATGATTGGAGTATTCTCCTGCCCTGGTTTCTTTTTGATCCCTTCAATTTCCTTGAACAACCTTGAGTTGGTCTTTTCTTGCTGCTCCATGTGAGTTTTGATCTGTTTCATCAAAGCAAAAATGTCATTGTTAGATATAACAGGATCTACTCGTGTAGAGGTTCCCGGGTACGGTGGAAGTTCTCCTCTGGGTTGAGTGTTCTTCTTCGGGACTGGTGGAGGACCAGGGTTAACACTTGAAGCAGCGGTGACCACCGGAGCAACAATGGAGCTGGTTTTTGGTTGTGAAGACATGATGAAAGGATGAAGGTGATGGAAAATGAAATAAACGGTTTTGAAAGATTGAAGCACCGATTGCCCCACGGTGGGCGCCAAATTGTTTTGGGTAAAAATCAACAAGAGTAATTTTGTAACCAAATTAGTAAGTGAGGTTTAGGTGCTTGATAGAAATGAACAAAAATGCAATAACACAAGGATTTGTTGTGAGGAAAAAACCCGTTATCCTGAGGATAACTAGAAAAAAACCCCGGCCGGTGAAAACTATCACCACCAGTTTATTAATAATCGAAAAGGGTTACAAGTGTTTGGAGCTTTCTTCTTTAGATCATGTTTACAAAGTAATGCTATAGCTAGAGTGTAAGTTGTGTGTCCTATATGATCTAAACAACTCCTATTTATAGTTACAATAAGGATCACTAGATAATAACTAGCAATAAAGAGCATTAATTGTTAATAAAGAGCATTAATTGTCCTGATTATGATCTTGGAGCGGTTATGGCTTGCATATCATTGTTATAAACGAGTTATAACTTCCTCCAACGTCTACAATCTTTAATGCTTTATTAATTGTTGACCGTTTCTTGTCGTTTGGTGGATACTGCATCCTGAAGTTATCCTGAATATACCGCATTTCAGGATACCAAAAAGTCCCATGTATATCAGTTGCTTAGTGGTCCGAATCTTTAGAAGATCATGTGAAGTTGTATGACCTGGTAAACACCAAAGAAAGACGGTTGAACTGTTAGTATAACGATATATCAAAGATACATGTTGCTTGGCAGGATACTGTATACTGAAGTTATCCTGAACATATCCTTTGCTTAGGATACTGAAAATCCGAGCCCTAACCAACATAGCAGCAGTATTATCAATTAAAATAGGTGTAAGTAAGAAATTCAGACCATAATCCAGCAGTTGATTCTGAATCCAGAACCTGTGCACAGCAGGCAGAAGCAGCAATGTACTCAGCTTCAGCAATAGAGATTGACACTGTAGTTTTCTTCTTGCATTGCCAAGACACCAGCCTGTTCCCTAGAAACTAGCATCCTCCAGAGGTTGATTTTCTACTCATGTTGCAACCATCATAGTCACTATCTGTGTAGGCCATCAAGTCAAAGAAAGGGTTCTTTGGATACCAAATCCCCAAATCTGGTTTTTCCTTTAGATATCTGAAGATCCTCTTAACTGCTAGCATATGTGAGACCTAGGGGTTAGCTTGGAATCTAGCACAGACACACACAGCAAACATAATATCTGGCCTAGATATTGTAAGATACATCAGTGATCCTATCTTGACCCTATATTCATGCTGGTCCACCAGCTCCCCTTTCTCATCAGGAACAATTTTCTTATGTGTGTCCATTGGTGTAGACACTGTCTTGAAGTCTTGGCACTTGAACTTGTTAAGAATCTCTTATACATACTTTGATTGATTAATGAAAATTCCATCAGCTTTCTGTTGCACCTGAAGTCCAAGGAAGAAATTCATTTCCCCCATTGAGCTCATCTTGTACTTGGATTTCATCACTTGCTCAAACTCCTTGCACATTTGTTCATTTGTAGAGCCAAAGATAATGTCATTCACATATACTTGCAACAGCAGCAAATCCTTGTTCCATCTTTTGTAGAACAGGGTCTTATCAATAGCTCCTCTGCAGAAGTCATTTTCCAACATATGGTTTGAACAAAGATGGTTCTGTACATGCTGTCATCCATATCTTCATTAAAAATTTTGAAAGACTTGATTATCTTCTCCAAGTTAAAAAGCCATTTGGGACCTTCAGCATTGTTAAAGTGGTTTTCATTGAATATTATGTCTGAGGACTCAATGACCACCATGTGCTCCTTCACATAGACTCTGGCCTATGAATGAGATGCGTATCCCACAAAGAAGCATTCCAATGATTTTGACTGGAATTTGTTCAGAAAATCCTTGTATTCAACAAAGAGCATCTGCATCAAAAGGCTTTAAGAACTTCACATAAGGCTTTCTTTTAAAGATAACCTCATATGGAGTCTTGTTTTGAGCCTTGTTTAGTAGAACCCTGTTCGGCACGAAACAAGCAGTGTTGATTGCTTCTGCCTAGAAAGTGACTGGCAGATTTGCATCAGCAATCATGATTCTTGCAGCTTCAATTAATGTTCTGTTTCTTCTTTCTGCAACACCATTTTGCTCAGGAGTTCTAGGTGCAATGTATTGTTGATATATCCCCTTAGAAGTGCAGAATTCTTCCATTGTTCCATTCTTGAATTTTGTCCCATTGTCACTTCTAATGACTTTGACCTTCCTCTCAAGCTGATTTTCCATCTTCAACACATAAGTTCTGATCAATTCTGGGGTTTCATCTTTGCTGCCCATAAAATATACCCAAGTAAATCTTGAGTAATCATCTGTGATCACTAGGCAGTATCTCTTCTTTTCAATACTTGGAACACTCACTGGACCAAACAGATCCATGTGAAGTAGTTCCAAGACCTCATAAATGGTGTTTAACATTTTGCTCTTATGTGAGGATTTATGTTGTTTCCCTTTGATGCAAGATGTGCATTTTTCTTCAAGCTTGAATTCTCTTGTGGGAGGGCCAACAACATGTTTACCTTTCACTAGCTTGTTCATGTTCTTCAAGTTGGCATGACACATCTTCCTATGCCACAGTTTGGTCTCATTTTCAGTGGCTTTGGAAACAAAGCATGAACCACCTCTAGATGTAGCAGTATTCATTCTCAGTTCATAGATGTTGCTATTTCTTGGAGCCATCATCATGATCATCTTAGTTGGAATCACAAACTCAGGCTTCAAAAGCAGGCAGTGTACATCATTGAAGGGCACATTGTACCCTTTATCACAAACTTGAGAAATGCTGAGTAGATTGTATTGTAGTCCTTCAACATGCAGCACATTCTCAAAGGATACCTTGCCATTGGTGAGTGTTCCTCTTCCAACAATCTTTCCTCTGTTTTCATCACTTCCAAAAGCAACTGGCCCTTCATATTTTCTTTCATAATTGATCAGTGCACTCTTGTCACAGATCATGTGCCTGGAACATCCACTGTCCATGTACCATAAATCATTACTATTCAAGGACTGTTCCTGCACATAAACACAAAAATGAAATAGTTGGATTCTGAGTTACAAACTGCATTAGTTTGTAATTCATTTTCAGGTGAAGATCCATCAGGATTTGGAAGTGGAAGTGGAAGTGGGTCTTCATAGACAACTTCACATTCTTCTTCTGAGTCTGATTTTGACCCAACTTTCACAACTTGTGATAAGGTTATGTTTTCTGTTTGCTCAATCACATAGTCTTTCTTTTGAGACAACTCCTGCTTAGTCGTCCATTGAAATCCTCTTGGTTCATAGCCCTGCTTCATCAAGAATTTTTCATCCCCATTCAGAACACCAGGTCTAATCTTTTCCTTTCCTTTATCAGTTGACCTATTGTTCTTTGCGGATTTACTTGATACCTTTGCATCATCTTTGATTTTCAACACTAGTTTCAGTCTCTTTTCCAAGATTGGTCTTTTCTCTTCATCACTTGAGCTTTTCTTCTCTTCATTCAGGTATCTCTGATACATCTCCTTGTATCCTTTCATGTGAAATCCACAGACAACATCAGGAACCACAAAATCTTCCTCTTCAAACCAGCAAGAGTTAGTGTGATGACCATAGGCATCACACTTCTTGCACCAGAACTTGGCATAGCTCCCCATGTCTTCAATCAATTGATTGTCTTTAATTCTGTCACTTGGTTTAGGGAAGTCAAAGCCTAGCGATGTTTTTGGACACAGAGAGTTGCTGAAGTCCATTTTGATTGGTTTGTTCAGATCAGGCTCCAGATGATATTTCTCTTTAACAAACACTACAGGCTTCAACTTGGATGGGGTTCTTGAACAGCTTCCATTTTCTTCTCCAACAAATCTTCTCATTGGTACATACTCCACATATCCAATGTCAAATAGTTCATGGTTTGAGAAGACTGGATAGATTGGAGGATGTGGCTGATCATAAGAAGATTTCATTGCCTCTTCATTTCTTCTTTTGATTTCTGGCTGTGGTCTAGCACAAATGTCAAACACCACATGTTCTTTTCTTATCTTTTCATAGTGCTTTTTCAACTTTGGAGTCATCTTTGGCAGAAGAGGAATCTTTTCACTTTTCTTCTTGGTGGATCCCTTTTCCTTCTTGCCCTTAGATGATTTTGTGCTCCCACAACTACAGTTACTTTATTCACTTGAGTATTCACTCCATTTCTTTTTCTCACTTTCCTTCTTTGAATTCTTCTTCATCCCTGGTTCCTCATTCTATTTCACTGCAAATTCTCCATTCTCATTCACAAACACATCATCATACTGTTTTACAAAATCAACTTTATCATCGAACACATTCTTGAACTGTTTCAGATATTCACTCCTGCTCTCCTTGTCTACTTTCAGTGGGTAGCTGTCATAGAAAGGTGGTGGCACCTTTTTGTACTTCTCTTCCTCTGTCATTTTATCCACAAAACCCACTATATTTCCTGTAGAAACAAGGTTCTTCAAGAATTCCATTTGAATTAACAAAATAGAATATCTTTTAGAATGTTTCTCGTATTATGTGCGTCGTTATCCGCGCCCTAAATGGAAACCTAGGACCCTATTTATAGACCCTGACATTCCTTCTAGAAGTTCCTAATCATTACATAATTAAAAACAAAATAATACAAGTGTTGAGTTCTCGAGCAAGATAACAATCTTACTCGAGCAGACTCACTATGCTAGGTATGCTCGATGATTATCCTCGAGCAAACTTTATTTAGAATATCTTCAGTGAAGATATTCTTCTCCAGCAATCTTCATTCCTCGAGCATACTTTACTTAATTGGTTTACGTTACTCATATTTTTCATAGAATGTCTAGAAATATACTCATAATTTATAAATAAAATTAAAAAAAAGAGTAAAATTTTGTTATGTTTAGTCACATAATAAATTTAACGATTATGTTATGTTGCTATTGAAAAAAAAATTCAACATAAACTTAAGAAAAAAGTTTATTTAAATTTAACAGTTGAGAAACACCAAATCAAATTAGTTATGGGGATGAGCTATTTAGCACGAGTTTTACCGTAGATGAAGAAATATGTATCCGGCAAAGCAATTTTGACATGCAAAACCACCCACGGTTAGTTTCGTCATAGTAATGAGGTTCTCGTTGTAATTAACATTCAACGTGAGAACCACTAAAGCAATATAGAGCAGGGCTTATTTGAAAGTAAAGTGTTGAATATGTAAATGTCGTACCTTGATCGGAGACCTTCTACTTAGGTAAGCATCACCCTCATTGAGCGGCCCCATTATGTTGAGAAGAGTGTTTTTTATGGTGACAATTGTATCTGATTGATGTGAAACTCATCACACGAAATAGGCCGTAGATCTAATGGCACGTGAGACAATTCATGAACCGGATTCTTATCATGTGACATTTAAACTAACGGTTGAACCGTATTTTAGCCCATATGGTTTTTAGGTCATCATATCTCTTCGAGTCTCCCCGTCCAATATTGTTTTTTTTTTCTTGAAAGTAAAATAGTGTTGTGCTAAAAAAGATAAATCCGTCTTCGCCAATGAGTTTTGTTCGAGCCAATCAAAACCCGTCGGCTCAGACAACTTTTGAACAAAACCCGTCGACTCAGACAACTTTTAAACCAAACACCGTCAGCTCTGACAGCTTTTAAAAAAGTCCGTCGTTTTGAAATTCATAGTTTTTGAAATCCAACAACAAATGTTACCCAAAACCAAGTTGGGTCAAATTTATATCGAAACGCTCAATAAAAACTTGACCCGACTCAATTTTGAATATAATTTATGTCGGTACGTAGATAAAAACAAGCACGTCTCAACGATACATATAAGATTTCATGAAGCTTTATATTTTAAAAGGTATAAAAGAAAAGCTAAATATGTTTATATTACAATTTTTTTCTCAAAGTAGTAGGTTTAAAAAGAAAAAATGGTTTATAGATGTCTAACAATGGACCAAATGAATTTTAGGTGTCCAGCCATCTAAGGGGTTGTTTGGCAAGTGCTGAATCATTAAGTGCTGAACCATTAAGAGGTCTGAATGATTAAGAGACTCTGAACCAGTAAGTGCTGAATCAGTAAGGGGCTGTTTCGCATGACTTTTTCGCTTAGTATGGAATTTTGCTTTACATGACTTTTTCGCTTCGCATGACTTTTTCGCTTCGCATGACGGTGCGATGCGAAATTATCGATTTCGCGTCGCATGGCTGTGCGATGCGAAATTATCGATTTCGCCTCGCATGGCTGTGCGATGCAAAATTCCTGCCTTTCGTCGTTTTTACCATTTTAAAGCCATTTTTCTCCTTGTTTCCTCCTTAAGACCCGATTCTACTCTTTTTATGGGTTTTGGGTTGTACCAACTTTGTATACCCTTGTTTCTCATAGTCTAGACGTCACCTTTTTTTTTGTTCTATACTACACCCGTGAGGCTAAAACTCACCAAGTTCATGTTTTTCTTACATTTCACAACCAGATCTATCATTACATCGGTTTGCATGTCGATTCTAACCGTAAAACTTAACCCTTTGGCCGAAGCTTACCTTTTTGGCTCCGGGTTCGGTTCAGATCTAGACAACCCTGAAGATCTGGACGTTTTCTTGATGTTTGCGATACTCGAACACCAAGATCTTCCTTGTTTTAGCCCGGATTCGGATTCGGGTCATGAGAGAAAATGTGTGTGTTCTTGAGTGTGTGTGAGTGGTGGAAGGGAAGAAAGTGGTGAAAGGAAGGAGGGGTTGGGTTTATATAGGGGACTATGGGCCCCACAACCCACTCACACTTCTAATTCCATTTATTATCCAAACATTAACACACTCAATTAGTTAACGACAAACAGTTAATCATAGAACCTTCTGTTACTTATAATTTAGCACAAGTTGGATGTTACACATGACTTTGAATCATCTTTGCATCTTCAAAGAAGTGCACCCACGAGTTTGCAATAATTGAAAATACAGAGTTCAATCTAGCTATCTCAGATGGATGCTTTCATCTTATGCTGCAACGTGGCGAAATTATGTTCAATGGAATAAATTTGGATCCAGCCATCTCAGATGGCTGATCCAGTCACAACAAATGTACACGTCATCGCTTACATGGAACGCCACTAGAAGAGATAAATGTGATCCAGTCATCTTAAATGACTGGACACCTAAAATCCATTTAGTTTATTGTTAGACACCTAAAAACCACTTTTTTCTTATTGAACTTACTATTTTGAAAAAAAAAAATTCTTTATATTACATACAGAAGTTCACAAACTTCAATATATTGAAAAAGTTAGTGAACGCGCTTAAATTGACTTCAAATGGCCGAGGACACCGCTACTTAATCCAGCTAACATATTTTTATTAGTCGTTAAAACTCATTGGCTCAATTAGACCATTCTCAATCCGTTACCTAAAAAAATGTGAGGGAGATTTGCAATCATATGGTAAGGTTATAAGTGGTTGTGAGTAGAGTAGAGCAAAAATGTTATATAAGAAAGTTAAATTTGGGTTTCACTGTAGATGCCGTATAATTTTTTAACATTTTCTGAAAGTGGTTGTGAGTAGATGAGAGAAAAAATATAATGATAAATGTATACAAATTATTATTAAATTGAAAAGGATAAAGAAAATACACTGATTTTTAGTGTAATTATATGATATATATATATATATGGATATATGGTAGGGAATAGGCTGAGAATGCTCTTACAAACGTATCATCTTTGACGGAATTTGCATAAACTTTTTGAGATTTTTAAAAAGGGAGGTGGGGTCATAATCAGCGTTTTGAAACTTGGCCCGGCCGGTTGTACCGGTCCGACCGAGACTCGGTCCCTATACCGGGCTGGGTCAGGGTTGGGCCGTTTTCTAAAAAACCCAGCCGGGTTTTGCGGGTGGCGGTCAGCCCGGACCCGGTGACCTGGCGGGTCAACCGGTAAAACACATTTTTTCATTAAATCCAAAATGAAATGTGCATGACAGGATTTGAACTTGGGTCATTTCCGAGATAGAAGTTTAATAATTACCCTGTGAGTCAACCAATCAAGCATCATTGATGTCTTTATTCATCAAACATCAATCATATATATTTAAAAAGCAATGTATAAAACATAAATAAACATTAAAGTTTGTTATTATTATGATTTTTGATTATTATTATTTTTTATGTATATGAATTTTATATATATATATATATATATATATATATATATATATTTTTTATTTATAATGTTATTCGAGTCAAACACCGGTCCGCCTACTCGGGTTGGTCAGACCTTTGACCCGGTAAGGCTTCCGGGTCGACGTCCGGGTCAGGTCTGATAACATAGGTTATAATAGGTTATAATGGGATTTTTTTTCTCTTCTATTGGGCCATTTTAAGAATTTTCTCTAAATATTAACCAAGCCGATGTCTTTGAATACCAGGATGGGTTATACTAAAAAATGAAGTGTCTAACATATAGGAATGAATTTGGTGCGTTGAATTGGGTGATCTAATGGTTAAAAATTGGAAGTTGTTTTATAACACTTCAAGAGTATAAGTGTCTAATGTGTTTATATCATATATGGAAATTATTAATCTATAATTAGTAACTGCGATTTTTTAGAAGATAAAATCTAAATTCTAAAAATCCAATTTATTTGCAGATTCATTGAGTTATTTTGTGTATACATTACAAAATATCAACAGTTTTTTTGATTCATTCATGCCAGTCGGTGTATTACATTTCATTTTTTGTCGATTCGTTCACGATGATCACTTTTATTATATTTTATTTTTGGCACAACACCTATAACATAACACCAATAGTATAAACATACCAATAATTAAAACGCAATAACTAAAATTCAAACTACAAAAGAGATCTAAACACACTGTTCATTTCGCTTAGAATGTTTAGTCTATTTTATAGAAGCTATAAAAAACTTGATATGTAATCACAAAAACCATCTTAAATATATAAAAACGAAACCTTTAAAGCTATCTGATTGCTTCATAAATTCTCTCAAGCCACCAAATTGCTTTATTTGTAAATTGGGGCTTCTCATGCATTTGACCCGAATTCACGGGTATGAGTCTCACCAAACCCAGATAATCCCTAAACGGGTTATAACATTGGTGTTCGGTCAATTTGTACATTGTTCGTGTGTTTATGTTACTTGTTTTAGTTGTTTATTTCATGAACTTTGGTACTTCATACGTGTTTGTTATATTTCAGGTCACAGGTGATTAAAGCAGTTAATATGGACCTGTACGAGTACGGAATGAAGACCCGGGATGATGTGTGATAGTGTATGATCCAAAACTAGAGAATCTGGGTAAAAGTTGGTTTCGCATATCATTTGCTGAAAACAGAATATCATATGCTGAGCATAAGAGGAGCGTACATCAAGAGTTTTTAAAGTATGGTTTGTTGAATTAGAGTATCATACTCTAAAGTTAAAGTACCATTTGCTGAAACTAGAGTATCATATGCTGAGCCAAAATAAAACCAAGGATTAGCATTTTAAATAAATAAAAAAAACCCTATATAAGGAAAAGTTAGGGTTTGAGAATAGAAACCTCTGGAACCAGTTAGCAGACCATTTTGAGAGCAACAAAGGAGAAAACCATCAATTCCAATAATCTCTACTTCACCTACATGATCCATAACATCGAAATCGAAGACCGAGAGATGACGCATCGCGGCTAATCCTTTCGAGTCATACTCGGGATGTATAGTTTGTAATCTTTCAGTATTTTCCTCATGTATTAGAACAATTAATTGTAATTATCTTTCGTTAATCTATGAGTATTGATGTTTGCATTCAGTGGGTTTAGGTTTTTGTCGATCAGAACGATTAGTTTGTCGGTTGCTATAATAATTTCTCATAGGGTTGTGTTGACTAGTTAATTGCAAGAAAGCATACAATTGCCCTTATTTGAGTCACACTGGCAGGTACTGTTTGATAACCAGTGCCGTGTGTTAGCGATTGTGGATGCCTAAGGTTTAGCTCGTTAATCAATCTTTAGTTGACCAGTGATAATTAACCTGTTAAGTTGCATGAGAATACTGTTAGTTGCTTGCTTGAATTCCCGGGTGTGATTTTCTTTATTTATTGATTAACTCTTTGCATAAGTTATTTGTTTAATATTAAACCAAATCAATTGCTAGTGTGATCAGCACTGTTGACAGTTTACTTCATAATGTTAGGAATCGGTTTTACATTACACTGACCACATATTCCTCGTGGTTCGACACCCTACTTACCCTGACTAACTTAAGGTGATTAGGACATTAGATTTAATAGTTTTTGACAGACAGCGACAGTCTAGCATCAAACATCTCATTAAATTAAAAAGTAATCTCACCAAATATTTGATATGAAAATCCTATAAAATAGGAATATACTAAACTAATATCCGATTGAAAAAAAGATATTATTTATGATTATGAAACAATTTTATAGTAAAAAAAATAAGCGAGCCATGGGTCTCACCAAACTCAGATAACTTTTAAACTGAGTTATAACATCTCATTTATTTGTGACACTCTTTCATAATCAAATCCTAAATATATATTAACTTCCCTATAATAGATAGAATTAAAATTCAAAAATATATAAATATTATAAACGAATCATGTAAAACGACCCCGTAATACGGGAATAAAAACTAGTATAACATAAAATAAGGTTACTTACTTTTATAGGAAAACTTTTGATACAATGAAATTACTTACTGATGTTTTCCTATTTGAAAATTAAAGAAAACTCTCACAAATGAACTAAACAAAATCATCACAAAATGACCATGAATATATTAGATCGTTCTCTAAAAAATAAACTGGTGGCCAACATTCACAAAAACACACTATGTTCGTGAAAAAAAAAAAGCAAATTCGAAATAAATAATCTCAACTTTTGTATATTGGCCGATAATAATTCCAACTTTAAAAATCACTACCGGCGGTCCCAACTTTCAACTATTTTTGTCTCAATGGTCCTTTGTTAAAAAACACTTAACGCCGTTATGTTTTTTCCCAAGTTTCAAACCAATGTTTTAGGGATTTTGATCGGAAGAATGATACGATTCGACCGATGTAAAACTTATCTCGAAACTGTTATCCAAGCAACGAAACAATGTTTCAATTCGGGAGTTTGAATTTCCAATTAACAAAAAATCAAGTCATTTAAAACACCGTTTCAAGATAAATTTTACATCAGTCGAATCGTATAGTTCTTCCGATCAAAAGCCCTAAAACATCGGTTTGAAACTTGGGAAAAAACATAACGACGTTAAGTGTTTTTTAACGGATGACCATTGAGACAAAAATAGTTGAAAGTTGGGATCACTGGTAGTGATTTTTAAAATTGGGATTATTATCGGCCAATACACAAAAGTTAGAATTATTTATTTTCAATTTGCCAAAAAAAAACCACAATGCTCTTGATCCATAACTAATCATTACACCACTATTCTCTAATTCAACATCTATATCCACCAGCAAAATCGACTTCGTCACCAATTCGATCTCATCATGCCCTCGACGCCACTCCGATGGCACTCCTCACCGTATTGTACGTTACGTCCATACATATATACAAAACAAAATAATAATTTTTTTTATTTTGTATATATGATTGTTTATTGGATTACATCGAAACAGAAGGCAAGCGGGCAACAAGCTACGCCGCTACCCCTTTTTGAATCGCAAAACCCAATCTTTTAAAAACTATATTTGCTGATCTTGGAGTCATAACATTACTATGCACGACCCGCTGAACACGGGTAAGTAGCTCCACAGCTTCAGGCGCGAGGATACCAAAAGTGTCAAAAGCAAAAGGAATAAATACATGTTGGTTGTCAAGACACGCCTTTTCATGTTTTGCCACCTTACCTGAAGCAGCTTTTAATGCGGCTTGACCGACCGCGAAACCACTACTCACTAAGCCCACCAAAGGAGAAACCCCTGTTAAATCCACACACACGTGTTCCCTCCTATCCATCCAAACACCAAAATGTCAACCGGTCGAAGAGATGATCTTCCCTCCGACGGGTCAGTCAGAAAATTCACAGGTGCTTCTTTCTTAACAGAAATTCCAGCTCGCCTGAATATATCAAAGAGCACATCCCTAACCAGATCGTGTCGGTACTTGAACCCTGGGAGCTCTTTACAGTGCACCGCGTGCTCCCCATATGAGTCTAAACACACTTTACGACAAATTGTTAAATCGTTAGTAACAAACATCATGGACATCTTTATTATCCACCGATCCACTAACAGACCGAGTTTTGAGTGTAGCAAGTTTAGCATCCAGATCTAGTGGTTTCTTAATTTGTTTCTTCTTTTTCCAAGCCTCTAATCGAATCCTATAAAGATTATGGACGAAGGATAATGAAAGACGGTTAGGTGTGGCGTTGAGAATAGTGGTCAGAGGTGTTTTTTTTTTTTTTTGCCGGTGGTTGTAAAATATTAGAAAGGTGGGCTTAAGAGAAAATAAACCTTCATTGTGCAATTAATTTACATATTCATACCAAAAATAATAAAACAAATTTGGACAAAAATACCTTTGTGTGTTATATTGAATCCAATGGTCCAGATCTTTTATTACACGTCTCACAAAAATTTGTGTTTTTATTCTAACCTTCCTCGTGAATGCTATTAAAAACAATTAGTGTAATTTTGCACCAATATTTTCACATAAACAACGGTGCGAGAAGAAAGAGAAAGAAAGATGACTTAGAGTATGTTTGGGATTGAGTTTGAAAAATGCTTATTGATTTTTTCAAAAGTTCATTTTGAAAAGTTAGGATTTTGGGCTTTTGGAAAACTAATTTTTAACCATTTCAAAAGGCTAAAATAAAAAGATTTTTGTGATTGCCAGACACATTTTAACTTATTGGCTATTTGAAAACACCAATAAGCCAATAAACATTTTTCAAACTCAATCCCAAACATGTTCTTAGATTTGAAATATGAGATCATTAGGGTTCTTGTTCCTATTTTTTGTACAATTTCCCTCAAGTTCCTTTCTCAATTCCAGTTTATTCTTTTATATTGCCGCCACCACTGTTACCACAATCATTGCCTATTTTTTTTATTGTTAATGTTTTATTTTTATTTAAAGGAAAGAGTCTTTTTAATTTGTATTTCATTCCAGTTTTTTTTGTTGTATACCAAACAAAATAAAGCAACGAGTCTTTCCATACATTGTATGAGTAGATTGTATTCTTTGTTTTATTTTAATTACCTCGTCTCGGACGTTTGATGACGAGGGGGTGTGTTGGAACTTATTAGATAGTGAGGGGCCTTAATTACCATTTTGAAAAGTAATAGCGTAATTCTGCATCCATATTTTCACAGAGAGATGAGTCACAATAATATTAGGATCTCAAATCGGAGACTGTTCATACTTTCCCTTCAATTTCTCTCAGGTCCCTCCTTTTCTCATGATAATTATGTGTTTAGAAGCTTTAATCGATGTGAATTTCGATTTCATTATTATTTTCTTTTCTATCTGCGGCTCTGTGTGTTGTTGTTTTAAATTGCGATCTGCTATGTATCACGTTGACTTATGCTATGTATCTTGTGTATGATTGAATTGAATTGTGTCTGATTTGGTCATCATCTGTTGCTATATGCTTGCTTTAGCAAATCAGACAATATGGAGCCAGTGCCAGTTCAAGCTTGCTTGTGTCATATGTTCAACAGCCTTGTATTTGTTTTGAGGCTGCTTAAAGTTAGTTATTAGGCAAACAAGGTTTTTTTTAACTACGTAGTGAAAATAGATGTATACAGATGAATTCGATATCATCTTTTAGTTCTTCTGTTACTGTTTGGTTTAAAGTGGTGAGCCTGATGTACTTTTCGGTTAAACTTAGGCTTTGTAGGAGTCTCATTTGTAATAACTACCATAAGAATGAAGAAATTATGAAAGGCATATATATTTTTAACAGACGAGAGAGATGCAACTCTCGGTTGTAAATAAAGTTTATTTTAGTGGAGGATTAATTTTTGTCGATATTTGATCTTATCTTCAGTTTTTCATGCTTTTGGATGGAATTATGAATAGCAAGTACTCAATAGGTTGTAGTAATCGCTAGTCGATAGTCGAGCGGTAGGGTGGGGACTAGCAATTAATCAGGATTAAGCAGATTGGACTTTAATGCATAATTTTCAGTTTTATATATACAAACACACATTTTTATATGTGAATTTACAGTTTTATATACGAATACACATTTTGGCCAGAAATAATCGCTGATTCTGGCCGGAATCTCGCTGGAAACCGCTGAATGTTGCCGAAACCTCGCCAGAAAATGTCACCCGAGTCTGATTAATCCCTATTTTGGCCAGATTTGACCATTGACCGATTAGCCAAAAACTAATCGGTGGGGTGGGGACTAGCGATTAATCGGGGATTAATCGGCGCCTAATCGGGATTTTTGCAACCATAGTCATGGCAGATGAAATAAAGTTTTATAGGTGGTTGTGCAGCAAAACCTTTGAGATATCTTATGTATTCTACTATCAATTTGGCTTATGCATACCTTCCGTATGTGTCAGGATAGATTGAATTGTCTGAATTGGTCATTATCTGTTGCTAGGTGTTTTGTTACTCATTAGGTGTGTGATTGCTTTAGGAATTCGGGTTTGGAAATTAGGCAATAGGGGAGTCAGTTGAAGCTTTCTTGTGCAGCCTATTTGATATGTTGATCTGCCTTGTATTTGTTTTAAGGCTGCTTGAAGTTATTAGGCGAACAAGGTTATAAGTATGTAGTGAAAATAGATATATTGAGATGAATTCATTGTTATTAATCGCTTCTTGCGCCTAGGCCCAAATTTTAGGCGAGACGCAATAAATGCCCTTCTATTTCCTAGGAGAGCGCTTCAGCATTGTCTACAACAGGAACATTAGATGATAAAAGCCGAGCTAAAGAAATGCAAGGAGTTTCATTGAAACTTAGATCTAGGAGAGTTCAAAGGAATTACATTAAACAAATATGTTATTTTAGCTTTGGAATTACATTTGAATCTTGACTATTTTAGAACTTTTGGTACTAGTTAGATGGAATTACATAACTCAAAATTTAATAAAAAAACAAAAAATGTGAAAACACAAACATGTTTCCACCGTGTTCCTCGTTCACAAAAAAAAACTCGAAAAAGACACGATGTTGAGGAAAGAAGATCATTATGTCTTTTTATTTATTATTGTGTTTTTTGTTTATTTTAGTATTGATTGTGTCTTTTTTCCTTATTGTGTCTTTTTTTCTTGATATTGTGTTATATTACTCAACATTGTGTTATATTTTGTTCAGCATTGTGTCATATTTTGAGACATATTGTGTCTTTTTTTATTTATCATTGTGTTGTTTGTTCATTTTCGGCATTGTGTCTTTTCGGCGTTTTTTTGGAACGGGAATGACGGGGGAAACATTTTGGTTTTTTAATTTTTTTTGTTTTTTATTTATATTTTGAGTTATAATTTTTTTATTATTTGTTTTGAATTTTTTTGTATGGCCACAAATCCTTCTGACACTTCTCATTTTTGTCTCCCTTTCTATTTTAACTTTTCCCATATTATATAATAACTTTTGTTTATTTTATATGTAGAATAGTACTATTTTCATATACATAATATATTTTTTATTTTTTATTTAAGTGCGCTTTTTTCCTTAGGCCCTTACTCTTTTTTGCACCTTGCATCTAGGCAAGGCCTATGCGTCTTGAGTGCGCGTAACGAGTTCTATGACTATGGTATATAGAGATGAATTCGATATCATATTTTAGTTTTTCTGTTAGGCCTAACTAAGGAACAATCTTTTTTTTTTCGTTCCGTCAAATAGTTCTGTGTTTGGTTTAAAATGGTGCGCTTGATGTACTTCTCGGTTAAAACTGGTTAAAATTAGGGTTTATAGGATACTGTATTGCCAAAACAACCAAAGGTTTGAAGAAATTATGAAAGCCTTACTTGATTAAAAAGGTTTATATTTATAACAGACGAGAGAGATGCAACTCTCTGTTGTAAATAAAGTTTATTTTAGTGATCTTGTTATAGGCAAGTTTCTATACCAAGTATGAATTTATCGATATTTGATCTTATTTTCAGTTTAATGCTTTTGGAAAGAAATATGGATGACAAGTACTCATGGAAGATGAAATATAGTTTTATAGGTGGTTATGCAGCAGAACCTTTGAGGGATTAATTAAGACGTTCACCAAAGAACATAAAGTAACATGAAATAAAAGATGCCTAGTTTATATAATGTATCTGTCCCTCATTAGATTTCCTTCTATAGTAATCATGTACAGGTCTTATAACTTAGAAATAAAAGGATTATTATTTTCTTCGCAAATGCGTGTGCAAACATTTATGTGTCCGATGGAATCAGTTACTTGATTGTGAATTGGCATTTTTAGTATAGGATATGCTATCGAGCTATAACTGAGCTTTGGTTATTTTTATCATTACTTATTGTGCCCATATTTTCTAGTTTGCTAAGCTCAACGATTTGTTAAATTTTTATATGTGTTAGGAATGATGGAATTGTGCCTGATTTGATCATGCTCTGTTTCTCTATGTTTCATGACTCATTGGTGTGTGCTTGCTTTAGGAATTAGGGTTAGGAAATCAGACAATATGGAGCCAGTTGAAGCTTGCTTGTGTAGGCTATTTCATATGTTGATCTGTGTTATATTTGTTTTGAGGCTGCTTAAACTTATTAGCAAACGAGGTTTTAAGTATGTAGTGAAAAATAGGTATATGGAGATGAATTCCATATGATCTTTTAGTTTTTTTGTTAGGACTAACTAAGGAACAGTATTTTTTTTCTTTCCGTCAAGTAGTCCTGTGAGTGTTTAAAAATTTTGGGTCAAAATTGGTTAAAGTTAGGTTTTGTAGAAGACTGATATGTAAAACAACCAAAGGGGTGAAGAAATTATGAATGGTAGCATATCAGAGAGATGCAACTTTTGGCTGTAATTAAAGCTTATGCTAGTGATTTGTCATAGAAGCAAGTTTCTATGCCGAGTATTATTTTGTCGATATTTTTTTCTATTTCAGTTTTTCATACTTTTGGAAAGAATTATGGATAGCTAATATTCACGGCGGATAAAATAAAGTTTTATAATTGAGGAATTAGTGAAAGAAGCTTTTACCAAAGAACATAAAGTAGCAGTAAATAAAAGATGCTTAATTTAAATGATGTTCATCAATCCCTCATTAGATTTATCCTTCTATAGTAACTTTTCTAGTTTTGGATACAAGCATTTTAAAATTTGTTGCCCCAACTTAGAATTCAAAGGTTTATTATTTGCTTCTCAAACACGTGTGCAAACCTTCTTTTATCAGTTGGAGTCAAGTTACCATTTTGTGAATTGCTCCATAAGTTATAACTGAACTCTCTTAAGTGTTTTTTACCATTACTTATTGTACCCATCGTTTCTTAGGTTGTTATGCTCAATGATTTTTTGTACGTTATATTATTTCAGGCTTTTCAGACGATTCAAAATCCCAAGAAGAGAAGAAACCAGAAGCTCATTCGTCTTCAAGTAGCATGAGTGGATCTACAATACTCATATTATGCATCGCGATTTCAACAGTTGTGGGACTATCATTTTTCCTTTTCAGGCTATGGCAAAAGAAGAAACGTGAAGAGCAGTATGCTCGTCTGTTAAAGTTGTTTGAAGAAGATGATGAGCTTGAACTTGAACTTGGTCTTCGGGACTGAGCTGGTTAATGTGATGGAGGTAGGTTTTTCTGATACTAACTAATATCTTTTTTTTTTTATAGATTTCTTAGCAAATATGCCCAGTTTGGTAGTCAATTGGTATTATACTTTTTTTCTTTTAAGTTAGCTTATTTAATAAAGGAACGAACATGAACAGATTTTTTTTTGTTCATTGAGTTAAACGAACGAACATGAGTTTTTTCTTTTTTCCTCGTTTGTTGATTTATCTTTGCGAACGTTTGTTTATGTTCACCAATTACATTTGTTTAAATTTGTTTGCTTATACATTAATATAAATTTTTAGGGCCATTACAATTTGTCTAGTTTTATGAAATTATAATATCGCATGTTACAGTTTAGTCTGCTTTTATTAATTTTTAGACCTAACAGATTAATGTTCACATTTCTTTTTAATTGGTGTTCACTTGGTTATGTGTGTTCATCTATGTTCAGTTATGTCTCTCTCATTTGTGTTCATGTACATTCTTGAACCATTTATTTATTCTATTATCAAATGAACATAAATGGGACACGAACACAAACACACATTTTCTTAACGAACGAACATGGACGAGAAAACCCCGTTTGTTTAATTGTACGTGTTCGGTCGTTTGTTTGGTTAAAGCTAATCGAACGAACATGAACATGCCCTGCAATAAGCGCCTGATGGTAGAGGCACTACTGGTTCCTTTTACTGGTCCTATTGGTACTTGTGATCTAGGATTTTCATAATTCATTTAGGGTTCCATGATTATGAAATAACTAGACTATTATATCTATCAACGCAGGTGTAAATGGCAAAATTCTTGGCGAGAAAGATGTCTTAGCCAAAAATAGAATATGAGGAGATGTAGAGATACATGGTGAGAAGATGTGAATCTTCTTACTCAAATTTGTATTGATATGACCTAGACACTAAACTTGTCTTTCTTTTTTCCCTGTCTGTAAAAAGATCATTATTTTGTGTGATTTATCGCGATGTTGCGATATTGAGGTCGATAAAACGCTTGTAAATGTTCTTGATGTGATTGAAATGTAATATCAGAATTGATTGGGTGTTTATGTTTTACTTTCAGCTTTTCAAAGCCCCATATTTTACTGTAATATTTTCTTAAGATACACACAAATGACGGTTACAAAATCGCTGTGTTTATGGGTAGTGTTTTAGACTGTATGGTGTTGCTGTTCCAGGAAGATACAACACAAATTTTCAGAAAAAGAATTAACAGCTTAAGCTTAAATTTATATAATGGTAAACTTTTTATTTGTAAAAAAATTAGAAATTTATTATGGAAATTAGTTGTTTTATTTCTTCTAAAAAAATCTTAAAAAGTATTAGTACAGAGCAAGTTGGTATAATGACCTCACTCCTCAGTCACCAGATCAGCCAAAAACGGCCCCAACACCACTATGGGAGAGCGTTTTGGGTATTCTCTTCAGGCAAATGACAACGTCAAGCGAGAAGTTTTTCCAAAAAGTAAAGCGTATTTAGTTACGGGATAGGCCACTTCTCTACTTGTCATACCCCCTCCTTAAACTTTTATTTCCTTTAAAAATTGTATTTGACATATTATTTCCCTGTAACATTTTATTGTATTTTATGGTCTCCCTTAAAAATATTAAATTAAAAACTATAAAGTTTTTTTATTTTATTTTTATTTCCTGAATTTTCATTTCCTTTAAAAATTTTATTCGACATATTCTCATGTAACATTTTACATTTTTTTTTTTGTATTTTATGGTCTCTTTAAAATATTAAATGAAAAACTATAAAGTTTTTTGTTTTAATTTATTTTTCCACTTTTTTTTTTGTTTTAATTTATTTTTCCACTTTTTTTTGTTAATTATCCTAGATCATAATAATAATATTTATTGTTATCTGTATCAATGCGTTATTATATTTATAGAAATATATATATATATATATATATATATATATATAAAGTTTTAGAATCCGTGTGATGCGCGGGATACTTAAAAAAATACAATTAAGTTATAAAAAATTAGATGATTGATTTCTTTTTTTTTAAAACCTATATTTTATCAAATTAAGTGGTTTTATAAGTTAAAATTATACTTTCTAATGAAATATTCATACGAATACGTGATTATTCTCACGCAATTTCTTTATAATCAAGAAAAAGATGCACCTAGTGATTTTGTAAATTGTAATTATATTTTTAATGGAATACCGAATTCTACAGCAGAGGATAAGATGTTTCATCATGAATGACATAAAAAGAGAGCATCATATATAAAATTAGTATGAATAAAACATGTTTTTATGCTAAAGGTTTGAAAGAAATAAATGAAAACTCTCTGGATCTATGGAGGTTGAATGAATATGTGAGAATAAAATTGATATTCATTAATGCTCACTTCTTTATTATCTTAGACTTATAAATATCGTTCACTAAATTTTATCGCATTCATCCTCTACATTCGAAAGTGTATATAAATTGATTTAATAAAACAATATAGATCTGATTTCATTAAGCATATAAATATTTTGATTATATTGAATTAAATACCCGCGTATTGTTAATTCCTTAATTTAGGTAATTAGTTATTTGATTAAATGATTAATTGTTATGTTTTTATTACACTGACATAAATATGCTTTCATTAAAAATAGAAAATAGTTTAAGTGGGAATTTTAGGCTAAGAATGAATATTGAAATGACATATGTCCAAATTATTTTCTTTTATTAGAATAGGTGTGTGTATATATATATATATATATATGCTATTAATATTTAAGAAAAGATATTATAAATATTTATAAAATTAATACAAAAAAATTAAAAATTGATGATAATAGCTTAATAGTTTTTAATTTGATATATGTAGTGGAGGCTATTAAGTGAAAAATAATGTTGTAGGGATTAATATATATGTAAATAATGTTAAGAGCTAATAGTAGTTGATCTAATAAGTTCAGGGGGGCGTACGTTTAGTAAAAATGATATAAAGGAGGTACGTTTAGCATTGCCCTTAATTACTTTGGCAAATGAGTTTCACTAAAATCACTTACTTTTTCTTAATTTATTTATTTAATCTAAACATTATTTTAATTATGGTGGGTCAGTAAAACCATTACACACCTTAGTGGAAAAAAATCCTCCATCTATGTGACCGGACATTTTTCATTTTTAAGTTGTTCCATTACAGATGCCCTAATAATGGTGATAACATAATCGGGTTTTTGTAGCACGGTGCCACATAGCTTTGGCGAAGAATGAGTGCAACGGGGGTATCGAAGAGAACTCATGGGGTGTTTGGCTAAGTTTCTATCAATACTTATTTGTTTTTTGAAAAACTCCAATTTGAAGCTTTAAAATGAAGCTTTACCAAACAGTTTTTTCTTTCGAAAAAGCAAATAAACATTTATTAAAAACTCAGCCAAACACCCCCTCAATGTGAGACTGGGGGTGGGATGGTTACCGTTGCGTCTATTTCTTGAGAAATTAGAGAAGTCATTTTCTTAAATAAAAAATATATAGTTGGACTGTAGATGTAATCGTTAAAATATGAGACAAAAACGGTTAATGTAAACTTCCCACATGATGCATTCGTATAATTAACTCCTTATTTAACTTAAAATAGTGACTCTGCTGTTAAGTAACCAATAAGGATGAGAGCCACACTTCAAACACACGACCTAGAATTAAGGAAAATGTAGAGCTATCGCTATTAAGCTGTCTTCAGTTATATTCTTCACTAGTTTATTTACTATGAACCAAAGAAAGCACAAAAGTACGATACCTTGACTATAGTCTATTTTTCATGTTCTATTGACGGATGAAAGTTGAGCGTATTAAAAACCATTATCCCATAGTTAAACTATTTCTCTTTTTCAAAAGAGTAAAGTACTACTTGCATCTCTGTGGTGAACGAAAGGAAACATGTTGCGACCCCTTTTTGAAATTTACCCCATTTGAACTCTGACGCCGATATTTCCCTCCACTTTGAGTTCCTTGGTCTATTAAATTACCAATTTGTCCATTGGTATGTTAAATTGTTGCATTTGGCATTAACAAAGTTTATTACTTGGTTTAGTCTTAGCGCCTGATACTAACGGAATTCGCGTCAGTTCCCTGCCTCAATACGTGTTTTTTTTGTTACGGTAATTCGTTATTTTTGGGCGTTGGCGAATTCATTCTTTAGTTTAGTTCGAGTTTTCAAGTATCACACTGGTTATACCAATCAACTACAAGTCGTTTTAAATATATATTTTGTAGTTATCATTACTTTACAAACCTAATTGATAATGACCGAATTCACGTCGTTGAACCGCCGCAACGTGAGAGGTTTGTCACCTAGTTATCACAAAATCAACCCCTTGATGCCCAACTTATAGTTAGTAAATATCTTCACACCATAACTCAATTGATAAGAAAAATATTTACTAACTTTTAGTAGCTTGTAACAAATCAACCGTTAATGGCAAACCATAAAACTACGATAACAACAAATACTATAATCCAAAATATATTTCAAAACCGTTAGTATAGTACATTGAGATCATAGTGACCGTTTTAACCCTTGTTTTGTTAATTGGTTAGAGTACATATAAATTTAAATATGTTTATTTACTTTCAAAAATATGGCATTGAACTAGGGAGCAGGGATGAACAAATGCAAACGGTATTTGTACCGAAACATATTGAATCTCGGTACTGGTATCAAGTTTTAAAAAAAACCAGGATCGGAAAATCTGGGATTGGTACCGAACCCAATATTTTGTTGGGGAATTATTGTAGAATAACAGGTATCTTTGGATATCTTAGAGTTGTGTAAACACTTTTAGATAAAAATTATTTGTAGTTTCCAAATATTTTTGATAGGATGAAACTCATATTTAAGATCAAGAATCGAGTGTGAATTTGAGAGAGTATATTGAACCAGAAGAAGTCTCGTATGATCAAGAAACAATTATTAGGGTTTGGGCCATTAACTACCTTTGGTAGTTATCATGTATTTGAATATCATATATGTTAAACATGTTCTTATTGTAACTAACAATATACATACAAAATTTAATAATAATTAAATGTCTAATGTATTTTTAATAAAGCAACATTAAGTCAAAATCAATAGCTTCATCATTTTGATCTGAAAGTGTTTACACGACTCTCAGATATCCAAAAGTACCCGTTATTTTGCAATAATTCCCCAACAAAAGATCAAAATTGTTTTATCTGAAGATGGCGAATGGGCAATCATTGAAGGACATGACAAGCAAGATTGACAAATTGGAGAATTTGATGGCCAGGACTTCCGCAGATGGGAAAAGAAGATGCACTTTCTCTTGACTACCATGAAAGTGGTGAACGTGTTGAGTACACCCGTATTGGAGGTTATGGAAGAAGGAAACTTATTCTAAACGGTATATTCTGAAGGAGGAAATTAAAGTGGGATAATGACAATTACATATACCTTAGCCTTAATCTGAACGGTATAAATTTCAAAAGTCTAAATAAAACTTTTTAAATAATAGTGAAAATAATTTCTTTTTATAATTTAATAATATGCTCAAGAATTTGAAAATTTAAATAAATTTCTAAAATAAAATTAATTGGAATGAATAAATAAATGATGCGAGCATCAAAAAGGAAATAATTTTCTATAAACACAAATTATGACAAATTTTCAGATTAAAGGGTTATAAATTTTATAAATAGCATGAAATTTTGATATTAAATAAATTTTATTAATTTGAAATGATGAATTATAATTGGAGGATGTGTCGGACCTTTGAGAACTCAGAGATTTATTGATAATTTTTTAAGGATAATAATTTAATACTATAAATGATTTTCATTCAGAAATTAAACAAAATAAATAAATCCAAATTTCGTGGGTTGGGTCTCCCATGAGCTTTCCATGACGTTTTAATTAACAACTAATAAGGTAACATAAAACTTGTGAATTGGGTCTCCCATGAGCATTCCATGGCATTTTAAGTGGCCAAATTAATTAACGAATTATAATGATAAATGAGTTGGACCGCCTATGAGTTCTCCATGGCAATTTAAATGGTCCAACTAAATAACGAATTAACGAAATCAAATATGGGTAGTGGAAGCATGGATAATAATGCTCCAACAAAAGATCATAATTAAAACGGGTTGAGAAAATGGATAGTTGGAGTGTCCATGGCTTGTCATGGGTTTTTCACCCAACTAAACATTTTAAAATAATAATATAAAATAATTGGAATTTCCGAATTTAAACACGAAATCAACGTGAATTCGTTTTTAAATAAGGAATGTTTTCGTTAAATCGGTTATGTTGACTACTTAAAGTTCCGATCATATGACGTGTTTTGGCTAAAAATTAACAAGCGTAATTTTGTAACCAAATTAGTGAGTGAGTGTGGTGCTTGAAGGGAAATGAATGTAAATATGTAGTAACACAGGATTTGTTGCGAGGAAAAAACCCGTTATCCTGAGGATAACAAGAAAAAAACCGGGCGGTGAAAACTATCACCATCAGTTTATTAATAATCCAAAAAAGGTTACAAGTGTTGGAGCTTTTTCTCTTTGGATCGTGTTACAGAGTAATGCTATAGCTAGAGTGTACGTTGTGTGTTTTAATCCAATCTATAGCTCTATTTATACAAAAATTCAGCTAACTATAACTCCTAGAAATCCGGAAATACTAGACTACTTCAAACTAGCCGTTAAACTCCACGACATCCATTAAGCATGTTTCAGTTGAAGTAGTTGAGCTGTAGTCAGAGTCTTTAGGAGATTATGGGAACGTTACAAGACCTGGTAAACATCAAAGAAAGACGAATGATCCGTTAGTTATACGATATATTAAGGATACCTGTTGCTTCTGAGGATACTGTATCCTGAACTTATCCTGAATATATCGCCTGTTTAGGATACCGAAAATCTGATGCCCAACAATTGTCCCCAAAATTGACGGCTGTGAAAGTGCTTTATAGCTGTTAATTTTTGAAATTCGAATTCTGCATGTAGTGTAGATTATCCGCACGTGTCACGCATCCGTGAAGTCTGCTAAACCCTTGATTATCCTTATATTTACTTGGATAAATAAATCAAACTTCCATCCGATCATCTATCCAGGTAATCTATTCTCCCTTTCTCTTCTTCATCCTCAAAGATTATGAGTATCAAACTCCGATCCTCCGGCATTGAGGATTTTGTTTCACAAAATCTCATCACAAACCCTGTTAATGAAGTAGGTACCTTTAACAATACCGACATTATGAACCTGCAAGCCGAAGGATGTTTTCCTCCGGGAACCGTCTTCAGACCCTTCGATCCTTCAATTTCGTCTGACCTTGTTTCAAAATCTTGGATCTACTTCCCCTTTTTACCGTTTAAAATCGGTTTCACCTATCCTTTCCCGGCTTTTACCACCGAGTTCTTCAGCAAAACCAGCCTTAGTTTTATCCAAACCATGCTCATGGTTTGGAGAACCTTGTTTGTGCTTGAGAGATTGATTACCGATCATGACCTAGATTTTACCCTTTCTGAGCTGGCCTTTGTTTACGACCTTCGCAGCCATGGCTCTTCTCGTTACCTCCTCAAGACTAAATCCGGCAGAACCCCTCTTTTCCTGAGGAATACTCAGAACAATGATAAGTGGAAGAAACAATTTTTCTTCGTCAAAAGGGATTCTCTTCCAGATCCCGAAAGTCTTCCATATATTTGGGTTACCAAAAGTAGGATACGTTATCCTAAGGTAGTATGCTAAAATGTATCGAACTAACGTATTTTGTCTTTTTCTTGCAGCTCTGAAGTTTTTTGAGATCGCTCCCCTAGCCGATGGACCAGGAATAAGGTGAACTTGTTTTACCTTATAGACGAGGAGGAGAGAACCTTCCACCTTCAATCAAGCTTCCAGGATCCGTCCCAATCAGTGGGTTCCGATATGTCTGGTAAGAAACACCAATCTATTAGTTATAAATATTAAAGGTTTAGAGATATTAACCTGTATTTTTGCAGGTAAGTCTGCTGCAGTCTTTGTGCTTAACAATATCGATAGCATGGTGTCCACCCGTAGTACATCAAGAAGGAAATCACTCCCAGTGCTCTGCCAAAGCCTGAAAGCAACCATGCTAAAAGCTCCAAGAAGAGAACGAATCAAGAGACCTCTGATTCCACCCCGGTGTACGACGTTGAGTTCTAGCAGGTACGCATTTCTTTATCATATCCTTGTATCCCGAAGATAACTTATACTGAGAATAACTTATCTTGGCAGGGTCTTGAGCTGCTATCCTCCAGGTTTAGTGCTGTGAGCCAAGAACTTTCCGACTCCAATACTCGCAACACTGAACTGTTAAAGATTGGGACCTCCAAGACCAATCTCCTAGAGAAGAAGACTAAGGAGATTGAAGACTTGAAGCAGGAGCTTGCGTCGGCTAGGAAGGAGTTGGCCCATTAGGAGGCAAATGCTTTGGTGAGGATCCAGGAGGTCACTAAGGGAGCTAAGATATCGATGGCGATCTCCATCTTCCAATCCCGGCTCAGGATGGCTAATGAGGCCAAGGATGCTGGCCTGGATACTCCTTTATAGGATGTGGAAGCTTGGGAGAAAGTTGTGAAGGAGCTAAGTGGAAAAGACATGGAGGAGCCGGGGCCAAGCAAGGTGGATGAAGTGGCTGAAGAGGCAGTGAAAGTGGCGACTAGCGAGGTGGCGAAGGCGGTGGGTGATGGTGATCAGCTGGGCAATGATGGCGATAAAGACAAGGCCTGAGCCCGGTTTTTTATGTTTGTTTGTGGTTCATGTTTGATGATGGTTTGTGGCAGTATGTTAGACAATTTGAATTTCTGTTTTGAATAACTATGCTTGGGATAATAGGAAACCATGGGTGGAGGGATCTTGGTTTCAAGACGAAGCCCATATTTTCCTGAACTTTGACAATCCGATAATGCTTAGGTGGAGGGGTCTTCCATTTGTTGAAGACGAAGCCCGGGCATTGTTGTTTAATTTCCTTCGCTTTTTATTAATAATGACATAATCTTTTGGCTTTACATTGTGTTTATCTGTTATGATGTTTTAGATGAATAATATTGATATGTTTTTTAGAGTATGGTGCTATGTCCAAGAAACCTTTTTAGGACTTCAAGTTTTGAACTAGAACATTTTAGGGATAATATATTTAGAAAGTATGTTTTCTAAACAGAGTATTTTATGAGCCATACACTTTAGAAAATATGTCTCCAAAACTTATTATATTCAGAAAAATATCTTAAGGATAATGCATCCAGAATATCTTTAAGATAACATATCTTTAAAACTTCTATAGATAAGAGTTGTTACAATTTAACCGAAAAGATCATATCTTGATAATAAAATGTACAACAAAACTAAGTGTAAAGGAGTACCTTCGTAGTGAACACTTAACAAGCTTACATATGATGTCCCTGACTGTTGAGTCTTTATGGATCATGCTTTTGGAATTTGCTAAGTTAAAAATAACTTAGTAACATCTTTACACTTAGCAACCTGACCAATCTCTGATCTATCAAAACCAAGTTAGACAATTCTGGCGATAAAGCCGGTTTACTGGCGATAAAGCCTTTACTGGGGTAAACCCGTTATGCTGGCGACAAGGCCTTTACTTGAGAGACATGAAAATGTCTAAACTTAGATAAAACTGGGAAAAATCCCAAAGCGTGAGTGACATGAAAATGCCGAAACCTTAGATAACATGAAAATGTTATAAACCTTAGTAACGTATGTGTGACACGTTTACCACTTATCTTGAGGATCCGATCTATAGCCAACAACAACCGGATTATCAGCTGGTCTGGTCCAGCTGCCTCGAACTATAGTCGAACATCGTGCGCTCCAGGTGGGGTGTTACCCAACTCGTTAGAAAGGTGAAGACCTTTAAACCTTAGAAGATATCAAGGATATCTTATTTGTGTGGGAAGTGATCAGCTTCTAACTATTGTCAAGATAACGTATCCTTAGGATACTTGCAAAACACTGAGCTTTTGATGAGGGGTGGGTGTTAGCCTGGCTAACACCCCTCCGATGCTTAAATCAGTAAACTTGATAAAGAGATAATGAAGTTTAAATATATAAGAATTTATAGATAGGTTAGGGAACATACCTTTATCGTAAAATGTTGAAAATACGAACATACCGGTTGAGAATACTAGTAAAAATATGTCTTAAGATGGATAGCATTTCAAGCTCTTGGTAAAGGAACACCTTCCATACTGATCAATCTGTAGGCCCCTTTGCCTGCTGCTGAATCAATCAAATAAGGGCCTTCCCACTTTGGAGCTAGCTTCACATCTGCTGGATTAGTGGTATTCTGAAATGCTTTTCTCAACACCATATCTCCTACTTGGAATCTTCTAATTCCGATGTTTTTGTTGTAGGACTTGGCTATTATTTGCTGGTAGGCCACAATTCTGATCTTAACTAGATCTCTGAGCTCGTCAATAGTGTCTAGATCTTCAGAAAGGCTTTGGTTGTTGGACTCAGCATTTTGGATGCTGTTTCTTGTTGTGGGGATCACCATCTCTATAGGGATAACAGCTTCGACCCCAAACACCAAAGAAAAAGGTGTTTGACCCGTTGTATTTTTTGAAGTGGTTCTATCAGCCCAAAGAACGAATGGCAACTCTTCAGCCCATTTTCCTTTCTTGGACCCCAATTTTTTCTTCAAGTTGTTGATGATATCTTATTGCTTGATTATGCTTGACCATTGGCTTGAGGATGTACTGCGTTAAAGTTACCATCTTGATTCCCCAACTTTCACAAAAGTTGGTTGTCCTTATACTAATGAACTTTGAACTATAATCACAAATGATCTCTGCCAGGATACCAAATTTTGTCAGGATATTGCGCTTGATGAAGGATATCACTTCTTTCTCCCTAACTTGGAAAAATGCTTCAGCCTCGATCCACTTGGAGAAGTAATCCGTCATAGCCAGCAAAAATACTCTTTCACCAGGAGCCTTGGGCAGCTTTCCCATAATATCCATCCCCCATTTCATAAATGGCCACGGGGATATGATAGGATGTAGTGGTTCAGCTGGTTGGTGCAAGATGTTGCTGTGTCTTTGACAAGCGTCACAATTCCTGGAGAAATCCAATGCGTCCTTCTTCATTGTTGGCCTGAAATAACATGTTTTAGTATCTTGGACACTAATGCTCTGCCCCTAGTATGGTTTCCGCAATCACCTTCATGTATATCCTTGAGGACTTCTTGTACTTCATGATGTTCCAAGAACCTCAAGTATGAATTTGCAAGTGATTTTCTATACAAAATATCATTTAGGATAATATATCTAGTTACCTTCATTTGAAAAGCTCTGGGATTTTCTTTTTCCGGGATCTCGTTATCCTGAAGATACCGTATTATGGGACGGGTCCAGGATACTGGGCTGTCTTCAAAGTTTGAAGTCTCCATGACTTCGTGGTTCTCCTTTGTTGCTGGTGTCAAGATATGAACGATGGGTATCTTGATGTCACTTGGTATCTTGAGAGCTGATGCCAAATTTGATAAAACATCTGCTTCAGCGTTCTATTCTCTAGGTACCTGTACTATATCAAACGTTTCGAAACACATAGCTTGGTTAACTATTTCTAAATATTTTGCTAAGTTTTCTGCATTTACTGCATAAGAGCCATTAAATGGTTAGCTAACAATAACGAATCGACATAAACCTGAAGATACCTGACCTTCACATCTTTAGCTAATTGTAATCCTGCTAACCAGGCTTCATACTCAGCCTCATTATTAGTAGCCTGAAATTCACAAGATATATATAGAGGTATAATGTCCCCCTGTGGTGATTTTAGTAGGATACCTAGACTTTTCCCTCTTATGTTAGAGGCTCCATCTGTACGCAAGGTCTCTTTGACGTCCAATTGTTGAACTTCTTTTTCTACTTCGTCAAGGATATCCTTGCTAAAATCAGCCACAAAGTCGGCAAGTGCCTGAGATTTGATGGTTGTCCTTGGTTCATGCAAAATTTCGTATACACTAAGTTTCACAGCCTACTTTGCCATCCTACCCGACGTTTTTGGTTTCTCAAAATAGCCTTAATAGGATAGTTAGTTTTTACATGAATAGCATGAGTTTCAAAGTAATGTCTTAGTTTAGTAGAAGCCATTATAAGTGCCAAAATTAATTTTTCAAGATAAGAATACTTGGATTCAGCATCTTGTAGGCTTTTACTTACATAATATACTGGATGTTGTTAACCTTCGTGATCTTTAACTCGGACAGCACTTATTGCACTACCCGAAACGGCTAAGTACAAAGATAGTGGTTCACCATCAACTGGCTTTATCAATAGTGGTGCTGAGGACAAGTATTCTTTCAAGGATACCAACGCCCTTTCTTGCTTATCTCCCCATTCAAAGTTCTGATTCTTCCTCAGGATATCGTAGTAGTGTTTACACCTCTCTGAAGATCTTGTGATAAGCCTGTTGAGAGCTGCTATTCTTCCAGTTAACCTTTGGCATCTTTGACGCTTCTTGGTGATTTGATATCCAGGATAGCCTTGATCTGCTCGGGGCTTGCTTCTATTCCTTTTTTGGTGACCATGTATCCTAGGAATTTTCCTGCTTTAACTCCAAAGTGGCACTTGGCAGGATTCAACTTCATGTTGTACTTCTCCAGGATATCAAATGCTATTGCCAAGTCTTTGAGATGATCCTCAGCTCTTCTTGATTTCACCACCATGTCGTCTATGTAGACTTCCATCGTGTCCCCCAGTTGGTCTTTGACATCATATTGATCAGCCTTTGGTATGTTGCACCTGCATTTTTAGTTAAAAAGGCATTGCAATATAACAATATATGCCTGTGGAAGTCATGAAGGTTGTATCTTCTTGATCTGATGGCTCCGTTTGAGTTTGTTAGAATCACGATGATGCATCCATGAAGGTGAGTATCTCGTGACCAGCAGTCGCATCTACCATCGAATAAATGTGTGGGAGTGGAAAGGGGTCTTTTGGACAGGCCTTATTCAGGTCTGTGAAGTCCACAACCACTCTCCATTTCCCATTCTTCTTCTGGACTACAACTAGATTGGCCAACCATCTAGGATAATGGACCTCCCTTATCATCTTAGTTTTGAGTAGCTTCTGCACTTCTTCTTGTATGATGATGTTTCTTTCAGGAGCAAACTTTCTTCGTTTTTCATGCACCGGCCTGAAAGAGTTATCTATACCAAGCTTATGAGTAATAATAGACTTAGAGATACCTGTCATATCCTCATGTTTCCATGCGAAGGTAGAAGCTCTTTTCTTTATGAAGGATACCAATCCTTGTTCAATATCCTCAGGCATACCTGATCCTAACAGAACTTTGATATCAGTATCCTGAGCATTCAAGAATACTTCCTTCACATCTTGATTCCTAGCTTGCAGGACCTCCCCTGGTTATTTATTTAATTGCTATGCTGGAGTAGGCTTTGCAGCCGACTTCATTGATGATGCATAACAATCTTTGGCGTCCTATTGATCGCTTTCAATCTTGATAACCCCCTAAGGACTTGGAAGTTTTACACATTGATGATAATTTGAGGGTACTGCCTTCATGTCATGGATCCAAGGCCTGCCTAAGATCATATTACAACAAGATAATGAGTCAATAACACAAAATTTTTGTAGAGAGTTTACACCTCCCCTGGTTGTTTCTGTAATTGCTATGCTGGAGTAGGCTTTGCAGCCGACTTCATTGATGATGCATAACAATCTTTAGCGTCCTGTTGATCACTTTCAATCTTGATAACCCCCCAAGGACTTGGAATTTTTACACATTGATGATAAGTTGAGGGTATTGCCTTCATGTCATGGATCCAAGGCTTGCCTAAGATCACATTACAACAAGATAATGAGTCAATAACACAAAATTTTTGTAGAGAGTTTACTCCCTCTATGTATACTGGAAGTTTGATGTCTCCCAATGTATTCTTGGTTTCCCCACTAAACCCCACGAGGACTAAGGATCTTGGGATAATCTCAGCTTCAGGGATATCCATCTTCTTCAAAGCATCTAGTTGGATGATGTTCACGGAGCTCCTGCCATCTATAAGTATCCTGCGTACAAAACAGTTAGCTATACATAAAGTAATTACCAAACCATCATGGTGGGGATCCTGAAGATCACATCGATCCTCCTCTTTGAAGGATATAATCTTTTGGGTGGTCAATATGGAGGTACGAAGAGGTCTTTCTCCGTTATCCATCTTTGTTTCTTTGGAACGTTTCTTGGCCGCTGAGTATGAAGTTCCACAAATGTCTGAACCTCCCGAGATAAAGGCAACGACCTTTGCTTCGGGTGGTGGAGAGGGTGCCCTTTCAGGTATCTTGGCAGGATCCTGACTCTTGTTCTTGTTTCTTCCAAACAGTTCCTTTAGGTACCCTTTGCTGGAAAGGTATCCAATTTCCTTCTGAAGTGCTATACAATCGTCAGTATGATGACCAAAGTCTTCATGGAATGCACACCATTTGGACTTGTCTTTGCTGGATCCGGACTTTTCATTTTTCTTGGGCCATCTAGCCTTGTCACCTACATCTTGCATGGCGCATATCACACCACCAATATCAATGTTAAAACAATATTCGGAGATTTTAGGATACTCCTCATCATCTTCGTCTTCTTCCACGGCATTTATCCTGGAACTATCTTGTTTGGAATAAGGCTTAGGCCTGGAGAACTTTTGTGGAGAATCTGACTTTCTGTTGGTAGACTCATATTTCGGGATAATCAGATTCCCATGAGCCTTATTTTCATCCTCTACCTAAATACATCTTAATGCCCTATTTCTGACTTCGTCAAGATTCCTACATGGTGTCATGACAAGATCGTCATAGAAAGGAGAATCTTTCTTCAATCCCATCTTGAGAGCTTCAACAGCAGCCGCCATGTTGAGGTTGGGGATATCCAAAGCTTCCATGCTAAACCTAGTTATGTAATCCCTCAAGGATTCATTATTATGCTGAACAATTTTATATAAATCACCTGTCATTTTCTCAAAAGATCTACTACAAGAAAATTGATTATTGAATAAGTTAATCAAATGAGCAAATGAAGTAATAGTATTGGAAAGAATACTCAATAACCATTTGAGAGCTGGTCCTATTAGCGTCGAACGGAATCCCTTGCATAGGTAAGCTTCTTTGATGTCGATAGGGATGGGGTTGATCTCCATCCTTTCTCTATACTGAGCTACGTGTTCCTCAGGATCCGTAGTGCCATCATACAGCTTCATGCTAGGAGTTTGGAATTTCTTGGGGATCTCTACGTCGCATATAGGCCAGGTGAATCTGGATAACCTGTGGCTGCCCGCGGGAACTTCTGCTATGGGACGTATTATCCCGGGGATATTTGAAATCATATCCTTCAGTTATAGCAATTCTCTTGCTATCTCAGGGGACATCCCCTTATCCTTCACGGAACCACGATTAGCATATAAATTTGCATTAGGTAAATTGTTACTGAGATCGTGGCTAGGAATCTGGCATCCGGAGCCTTGGCGACTAGCATCTCCAGCATAAGTAGTTTCAGGATACGGTGGCGTCTGCATAGGGATATCATCCCCAACATGCACTTCAGAGGACACTATGGGAGATCCTGACGAGAATAAGCCGGCTAGCATGGTTGAACGAGGATGCATGTTGATGGAGTCTGGCCTCGTAGGTCTGGGTAACTCCGAGGATACCGGAGGATAAATTCCCCAGTATCCTGACTGCTGCTGAGACGGAGTCCTTGTTGGTTGCACCCCCAATTATCCATGATTCTGGAGGATAGATGATCCTGGAGAATCAAGATCAAGGATCCTAGGCATGATTGGAGTAGCCTCCTGCCCTGGCTTATTTTTGATCCCTTCAATCTCTTTGAACAGCTTCGAGTTGATCTTTTCTTGCTGCTCCATGTGAGTCTTTACCTGTTTCATCAAAGAAAGAATCTCACTGTTAGAAATAACCAGATCTACCCGTGTAGAGGTTCCCGGGTATGTTGGAAGTTCTCCTCTGGGCTGCGTGTTCTTCTTCAGAACTGGAGGAGGAATAAGGTTGACAGTTGAAGCAGTGCTGACCACTAGAGCAAAAATGGAATTGGTTTTTGGTTGTGAAGACATGATGAAGGGATGAGAGTGATGGAAAACGAAGTAAACTGTTTTAAAGGATTGAAGCACCGATTGCCTCATGGTGGGCGCCAAATTGTTTTGGCTAAAAATTAACAATCGTAATTTCGTAACCAAATTAGTGAGTGAGGTGTGGTTCTTGAAGGGAAATGAATGTAAAAATGCAGTAACACAAGGATTTGTTGCTAGGAAAAAACCCGTTATCCTGAGGATAAGAAGAAAAAAACCCCAGGCGGTGAAAGCTATCACCACCAGTTTATTAATAATCCAAAAAAGGTTACAAGTGTTGGAGCTTTTTCTCTTTGGATCGTGTTACAGAGTAATGCTATAGCTAGAGTGTACGTTGTGTGTTTTAATCCAATCTATAGCTCTATTTATACAAAAATTCAGCTAACTATAACTCCTAGAAATCCGGAAATACTAGACTACTTCAAACTAGCCGTTAAACTCCACGACTTCCATTAAGTACGTTTCAGTTGAAGTAGTTGAGCTGTAGTCCGAGTCTTTAGGAGATTATGGGAACGTTACAAGACCTGGTAAACATCAAAGAAAGACGACTGATCCGTTATTTATATGATATATTAAGGATACCTGTTGCTTGTGAGGATACTATATCCTGAACTTATCTTGAATATATCGCTTGTTTAGGATACCGAAAATCTGATGCCCAACATGACGTATGTTCCGCTTTTGCCTATAGGTTTGAATACTGTGGTCGGGAATCCTCCAGGAAAGGAATAACATTTTTCCTTTGATTCTCAGAATCGTTTTGTCAAGGCCCGATTCATAGTTTCTCCCCCTTACAGTTACTACGGGAATACTTTATCTTTCTTGCTTTAAAGAAAAAGAGTAAAATGAAAACAAATAATGAGAATTCTTAAGGAATTTTCCGTGTAGCCTCGGAGTTTGTGTATATGTGTACATAACTAAATAATAAAAATAAATAAATTTGTAAAGCCGTAAACAACAAAATAAAACACATAAGGCTACACAAAAGCACATATAGGGTCCTAAGCATGCTCCTAGGCAGTTTTTAATGGCCTATCCTATAGCCTTTGACTCTGATACCAATTTGTCACACCCCAACCTAAGACGGAAATGCCGAGGGATCGAACTGATTGATCACAGCACACAAAATACTATCATACAATATTAATGATCATATCTATTTTATTTTACTAAATCAACCAAGTACATAATTCAGAAGAAAAAATATAAATAGAATCCAAATTAATCAAATATTCTTGCTTATTATAATAACCTAAAATTCAAATAAACTAAGTTCTTCAATCACTTCAACCATCCAAGATAAACACTCTGCAATATGCATAAAAATAGGTTTATCAACAATACATGTTGAGCAAGGAAATGGTCAAACGACACCACCTATTTGTTCATTATTTAATTGTTAATGCTCATGATATTGATTCGCAATTTCATATATTATATTTATCATCAACAGGTAATTACTTACTCAATATGTGTTATTTACAAACCTATTTTTACGCATATTGTAGGGTGTTTGTCTTGGATGGTTGAAGTGATTGAAGAACTTAGTTTATTTGACTTTTAGGTTATTATAATAAACAAGAATATTTGATTGATTTGGATTATATTTGTATTCTTTCAAATTGTGTACTTGGTTGATCTAGTAAAATAATATAGATATTGTCATTAATACTGTATGATAGTATCTTGTGAGCTGTGAGCAATTAGTTCGCGTCCTGAAATTTTTGCCTTAGGTTGGGGTGGGACATATTGGTTATCCAAGGCTTTAGACAAAAGGAAGGAATAGACTACTTTGATACATATGCTCCTATAGCAAGAATATCCACAATAAGATTGTTGATTGCTTTAGTAGCTATACAAAATCTTGCGATTCATCAAATGGATGTGAAAAATGCATTTCTGAATGGTGAATTGGATGAGGAGATATATATGAAACAACCAGAGGGTTTTGTTATGTTCATTAATGAGCATAAGGTGCGTAAGCTTTTTAAATCACTTTATAGTCTAAAGCAAGCACCAAAAACAATGACATCAAAAATTTGATGGTATGATGTTGTCTAATGGTTTTCTCTTAAACCAATCAGACAAGTATGTACACAACAACCTTGATGCTTCTAGTAAAGGAGTCATAATTTGCTCATATGTAGATAACATGCTGTACAAATCAAGATCAAGTTGATAAAACAAATAAATTTTTGTCATCTTTTTTTTATATGAAGAATATGGGGGAGGTTGAAGTGATCCTTGGTATAAGGATTAAACGTGAGAACAATGGTATTTCAATATCTCAATCTCATTATATTGAGAAGATTTTGAAGAAATTTAATTTTCTAAATTGTTCTCCTGTTAGTACTCTTACGGATCCTGCTTATAAGCTCTTGCCTAATAAAGGTAATGCAGTGAATCAACTTGAATATTCAAGAGTTGCAGGATCTCTCATGTATGCACCATATGCACCGATAAGTACTAGATCGGTATAACTTATGCTATTGGAAAGCTTAATAGGTACACTAGCAATCCGAGTTCAAATCATTGGCAAGCTATAAATCAAGTAGATAGGTACTTGAAAGGAACCATAGATTATGGTTAGAATTAACTTCCTTCGGTTATGGTTATAGAAGTCTATTCAGATGCAAGTTGGATTAATAATACGGAAAATCATTCTTCCATAAATGGATGGACTTTTCTACTTGGGGGAGGTCCTGTATCATGGACATCTAAGAAAGACTTGCATCACTAACTCGACTATGAATATGAGTATGTAGCATTAGCCACATCTGGTAAAGAAAATGGATGACTAAGAAACTAGATTCATGAGATTCTATTGTGGCTAAACCGATATCACCCATTTCTATCAGGTGCGATAGTACTGCTACTTTGGCTAAAGCTTATAGTCAAATGGATAATGGGAAGTCTAGACACTTAGGTGTTACACATAACATTATTCACGAGCTCATCATGAATGATGTGATATCAATGGAGTTTCTAAAAACTCAACGAAATTTAGCCGATCATTTAACGAAAGCGTTAAGCAAAGATTTTGTGCACAAGGTGGCTGTAGGGATGAGTTTAAAGTCCACTAAAATTTCTCATGTTGAGACACCCAATTCCTATCTAATTTGAAATTAGGTGCTGAAATGTGGAAAGGTTAACATCTATAAATTGTAACACATTAGTTACATCATCCTAATATATGTGTTCAGACTTGCAAGTTAAGGATGTTGAAGCTTAGCTTCTTAATAGTTCTTTTGGAAAATTGTATATGCAGGTGCAAGAGGAAAAAACCTACCTATATGAGTAGTGTAATGTATATGTATATGCATGTGTATATACATTTAGAATATCAATAGCTCAATATAAGGATGGGCTCGGTACCGACCGACATCGGTATCAAAAATGCTCGGTTCGGTATCGATATCTTAGGCAAAAATTCGGTAAATATGTGTGTGATTTTAGTGTAATTGGAGATTAACTTGTTGAAAAAGTCAATTGTAACAAGAATCTAAATAAGTCGGGTGCAGTGTGCATACTTATTTGATCTTATTATAATTTATGATCCTATTGGAACTTAAGGGCGAAGCCCTTAAGCTATGGGGGTTCCAAAGGGGCAACGCCCCCTTGGCGGGGATCCGGGGGCAGCGCCCTTGTAGCATTGTCCAGGGGGCGGCAGCCCCTAGAAGGGTCTAAGAGGCAAAGCCTCTAGCTGGATTCGAGCTGCCAGGCTAGCTTGGAGATTTTTTATTTTGACTTTCATTGCTATATTAAAAATACATTAGATATGTAATTATTAATAAATTATTTGTTGTTTCCAAATATTTTGACCGGATGAAACTCACATTTGAGAGCAATAATCGAATATGAATTTAAGAAAGTATACTGAACCGGAAGAAGTCTCGTATGATCAGGAAACAATTATTAGGATTTGGGACATTAACTGCCTTTGCAGTTATCATGTATTTGAATTTTCGAATACATTAAACACACTATGATTGTAACTTACAAAACACATAGGAATTTAATAATAATTATATTTCTAATGTATTATTAATAAAGCAATGCAACTCAGAATAAAAAATTTCCAAGACCGTTCCAAGGGCTTCCGTCCCTTGGACCATGCTATCAAGGGGCGTTGCCACTTTGGAACCCCCAAAGCTTAAGGGCTTCGCCCATATGTACCAATAAGATTATAAATTATAATACGATCAATTAAGTGTGCACCTCGCACCCTACTTATTTAGATTCATATTACAATTAAGTTGATCAATAATTTAATCCCCAATTACACTAAAATCACTAACATATTTACCAAATTTTTGCCTAAGATACCAGTAACAAATCAAGCATTTTTTATACCGATACGTGTCGATACTGAGCCCATCTTTATATTGGACTATTGATAGTTTCTTGTCTAAATGTTTATACATATACATATACACTACTTGTGTTTGTGGAAAATTGTTGTAGGAAGGACGATAAGTGATTCTTGAAACTTCAGTTTTGAAGACCAAAGACCTGACGAAAATTTCAAATCTTTGAACCTAAAAGGTAGCTTTTTGGTTCAATGACATGGGAATGTGACGTTTAAGGCTTTGAATCCTTAAGGTTTCAAGTTCGAAACCAGATTTAAGGAGGTTGTTCTAAAGTGACGGGTTTTCTCTTCGAAGGTGTTCCCGGATGAGTTTGCCTGAAACGTCAAAATTAGTATAAACTGTTAACATTCGTGTCTTATTAAACTCACTCGGGTATGAAAGCTGATGTTAAAAAAGAGTAGATAAAAAAAATAAAAAATTTATATGAAAAAAAAGAAATATTATTTAGTGACTGATGTCATAAAGACATCAAGAAACAGCAAGGAAGTTTCAAGTTCCAAGTCGCCTCTTGAAATTTGACCTTCCTTTCTTCATTCCAAACATGCATCTCAAAACCACACGAAACAACAACGACAAACTTGTTCATGTCTTCTTCTATACGATACACCTTCAATCTCTAACCTCCTAATTTCCTCTTCCCTTCCCTTCCAATTCCACTCGATAATTAGGGCACCAATCAGCCGCTACGAAGATGTAATTATTTGATACTTTACTTTGCTTTGCTTTTGTACGGACGGATGAAGGGAACCAAGGTTGTCCTTCGGCACTTGCCGCATAATATCTCTCAGTCGGCGCTCGTCGACCAAATCGATGCTCGCTTCGCCGGTCGCTACCACTGGTTTTGTTTTCGCTCCGGCAAGAATAGGTTAGGCTTGTACCTGCATCTTTTTTCACCTTCATTAATTACGATAAGACCTGTTTAGCAAATAAGTAGCAATTTTATGCTTTTTTGAAAATATTTAATAAAATTAGGAGGATAGGGTTTATTATTTCTCCACGTAAAACATATAGCTAAGTGCTAAACGAGTCGGTTTTATGTTTGATACTTGTGTTAGTTGCGTTGCCTCTAACCTGTTAAACACGATTTGGTAGCCCAGTTGTAGATTTTTGAAGGAAAGTTAAGTTATGTGCATTTAGGGTTTGGTTCTTGCTGTATATTTGAATTTGTGTTGAACCATGGAGGATAATTTGAATTGGGTGCCCTGAATACCTTTATGACGTTTGAGAGGGTGTTTCAGATTGCTTATTAACTTATGGCTTTTGTCGAAAGGAGTTTTTAATAAAGTGTTTGGATTAGCCTTTGTGGTGGGAAAAGTCAATAAGTCAATTGGTTGTTTTTTTTAAAAAGTGTTTGGTTTAGCTTATTCAGGTAAAATGACCAAAAAGGACAAAAAGCAGGTTGGTGAGGAATGAATGCAAAGGGAAGGGTGGGTAGATTTGTAATTTGGTATTCTAAAACGCAAAAGCAGAACAAAAAGCTAGGCTTTGTGGCTTCTCAAAAACAACTTTCCAACCCATACCAAACAGCTAAAACGAAAAGCACTTCTGCAAACCCAAATACCTTATTGAAAAGCAATCCCAATTCCCAACACCCCTGAATATGTGTTGAACCATAGCCTTAATTGCCTTCATGCCTTGTTAGACACTTGTTTGATAATTTGTGTAGTGTAATGACAAAGAACGTGAGCAATATGTTTAAAAGGAGTATATGAGGCTAATTATTGTATATGTTTTTGACTTGTCATATTTTTAATAACAAAAGAATTTTCCTAATCTTTGGGGAATAAAATATCAGACGCGACTCTTTATTAATTTAATTTCTATTGTTAGTTGATGAGGGTCCCATTATCTTGTTGTAGTTAACGATATATCTCGATTTTATTGGCGTTCGACATTGGTAAATGACATCATATTGGCAATAGAGAGAGCTTGAATTAGCTCTTGGATCTTTAGGTAACTTTACATTACATAGCAAGGTGGCATATGACATAATCATTGTATAAACAACCCTCTTAACAGGGTCCCATTATTGGTGTGTATTCATGTAGATCTTGTTACCGTTGTACCAAATCTACCTGCTTATTAATGTGGAACCATTGAAAGCAAGACAAGTTGCAGGTTGAGATATGCTAGCTAGATAAATGAAAGATGCAATATTAAGCATATAGCATGCTTGCCTAACATTAAGCAAAGGTGTCTTGTTAGTATGTGAAGAGACCCCTCACCTGTCAGTTTCTATATTTGTGTTTACGTTTTTGTTTTATAGTTTGCTATTGGTTCATCATTTGGATTGCATATGATTGACAGTGAAAGACTGAGTTATAGCACGCGAGTGTTATAATTAGTTTGTGTGAACTTGACTGGGCCTAATTTCGTGTAGTCAAAATGTTTTTGCTAACTGGTGCATCTGGTTTAATAACTTACTATAATTGCATATGGCGTTCTTAATTATGTGGTGGTTATACCTCATCCTTAATTGCATTGTTAATCACTAGTTCAATAATTTGTGTACCATATTGACAAAAAACTCTATCAATAAATCAGTAATTTGTGTACCATAATTTGTCACTTGTTCAAATCTTTTGGGAATAAAATTTCAGGCGAGACTCTTCTTTAATTTTATTTGCTTTGTTAGTTTTCAAGGGTCCCATGATCATCTTATTGTGGTTAACTGTTGACATCTCTAGATTTTATTGGTGTTCGTTTTTGGTAAATGACATCACCAGTGACAGTAGATAGAGCTTGAATCAGCTATTAGATCTTTTGTTAACTTTACATTACATAGCAAGATGGCGCATGTTTTCATCAACGTATAATTTATAAATAACAGTCTTAACGAACGTCCCGCTATTGGTCTGATTTAATGCAAATCTTGTTACTGTTGTAATAATTCTACCTGGTTACTAATGTGGAACTCTTTTTTTATGTTTCCTAGTTTATTGAAAGCATCTGTTTTTGGCATATTTTTTTTAACAATTTCTGTTAAATATGTTTGCAGTTTGAAGTGTCAATCCTATTCTAGAGCCTACATTGACTTTAAACAACCAGAGGATGTTATTGAGTTTGCAGAGTTCTTTGATGGCCACGTGTTTGTTAATGAGAAGGGTAATACCGTTATTAACTATATACATTTAACAGTTCAAATGCCGTCATCATCTTTTTCATGTTGATTGATTTTAGTATGTGTTTGTTGACTTTTAGTTTTGACTTTTAATATGTGTGTTTATTCATTTTATTAAGTGTTTCTTGGCCTGCAAATGAACCAAGCGAATGTGAAAGGGGCTCCGTGTTCGTTTGTTTACCTTTAACCGAACAAACGATCTATCACGAAGAGGGTTTTCTTGTTCGTGTTATTTTGTTAAGGAAAAGAACTGTTCACGCTTGTTTATGTTCGTTTGTTAATAGTATAAATGAGCGGTTCACGAACGAATATAACTGAAGATAGATGAACGAATATATTTAACATAGCTGAGCAAAGACCAATTAAAAGTAAACACAAATATCAATCTGTTGGGCCAAAAAATCTAATAAAATTAGACAAATTGTAATCATAGTTGTCAATAGCGGCTATAGCGGGCGCTATAGCGCGCTACATAGCGAAGCGGCACTTTCCCGCTATATTATATTTAGCGAACAAATAGCGTGAATATAGCGACTGTTCTGTTTTTTTTTTCTTTTTTTTTTCCTCTCAATTTTGAGTTCTGGTCTGACCTGGGGATTAGAAGTGTAGAAACTACTGTGCTATCAAGAATAATCGGGTTCAGTTCTTTAAATCTTCTAAAATCCAATTAGCTATTCAGCAGCGGCTGCATCTATCTCATAATCTCAGGCTGATTTGCATCTGATTAGGCCGTAACTTAATTTTTAATTGGATTTCAACTGTCTTCCCTATTAAAGGGGTATTCACTTTACAATTTAATCTTAACTGCACAATTAGTGGGCCTAAATAATTGGAAATTTCAATTCCAAATATTTGTAAGTTCATTTTTGAGGTTTTAATATTCTGTGCTTTTTATTAATTATTTTTTAATTCTCATAATATTTAATTTTGGTACTCAGGTATATTTTAAATGGTATTATTTTTGAACTTTTGCTACTATGTTATTAGCATAATGCCATAATGTTGAATACTTGAATATTAACATAATGCTAATGCTGATAAGAACATGCATATATTTAGGCATGTTTTCGTGTTTGCTTTCTCGCTAAACATGAAATAGCAGGCACTATTTACCGCTATTCGCTACGTAGCATATAGGTAGCTTGTCACTATTTATCGCTATTCGCTATTGACAACTATGATTGTAATGGGCTTAACAATTTTGAACGAATACATAAACGAACAAACTCAAACTAACGAACATAAACGAACGTTCACGAACATAAATGAATGATTGTGACATGTGTTCACGTTTGTTTGTTAAACTAAATGAAGTAATGAACAAAAGTTTTGTTCATGCTCGTCCGCTTATTAAATAAATGAACATAAATGAATGTCTTGCCGAGCGGTTCACTGAAAGCTCGGTTCGTTTATAGACCTAAGTGTTTCATCACAGTATTATTATGTTTCAGGTACACAATTTAAAACTATTGTTGAGTATGCACCTTCACAACGTGTTCCAAAACAATGGTCTAAGAAAGATGGACGTGAAGGGACCATTGACAAAGGTATGTAGGTGGCTAAATGGTTACTCTTGTTGATAATTTTGTCGTATATATTAGTAATAATTAACTTTTGATTAACACACAGATCCTCAATATCTTGAATTCCTTGAATTACTTGCAAAGCCTGTTGAGAATCTTCCTAGTGCAGAGATACAGTTGGAAAGAAAAGAAGCAGAACGAGCTGGTTAGTCTTAAATAGAAATAAAATCAATCCTTAAAAATGAAAATTGGAATTTACATGGAATTGAGTTAATACAACTTATATTTTTATTTTTGGTTTTCAAGGTGCTGCTAAAGAAGCACCTATAGTTACTCCTTTAATGGATTTTATTCGCCAGAAACGAGCTGCCAAGGGTGCATCTCGGGTATGTTCTATATCTAAAAGCTTAAGGTTGCTATCACACTTGTAAACGAACTGAACGAACACGAATGGAGCATGTTCTTATACGTCTGTTTAACTTTAATCGAACAAATGAGCAGACACGAATAATTATGTGAACAAAAATTTCTTGTTTGTGTTCGTTGTGAAGAAAATGAACATGTTTGTTGTTTATGCTCGTTCGTTAGCAGTATAAACGAACAGACATAACTGAACGCAGATGAACGAACATAACTGAACTAAAATCAGTTAAACTAACGTGAAAAATAATGTGTTGGGCCTAAAAGTTATTAAAACGTGACTAAGTTGTAACAGGCTAAAAAAATTGAAGTGAATGTGTTAACGAAAGTAAACAAAAGATCTTAAACAAGCCTAAACTGATGAACATAAATGAACGTTATCAAACATTTATAAACATATTTAAATGAACAAACATTTACGAACATAAATGGACAACTGAGGCATATGTTTATGTTCGTTCGTTTATTAGATAAACGAACTTCCTACTGAACAGTTTACGAGCTGTTCACTGGATGTTCGGTTAGTTTACAAGCCTAGTTGCTGTTAGTTGTGAGAATGGAAATACTGTTGCTTATATTTGGCAAAAAAACGTGTAAGATCTTTAACATTATCTTGTAGTTTTTGTTGCTTCACGAGTTTTACTCTCTTGGCTTAAAAGTTTTTATGGTAACTGTTATTACCACTATATAAATATATCATGTCACATGTGCATATGCTTTCTTTGTTCTTTGGTAACCTATGTAGAGGGCCTTGGCTAATGGGAAATTGGCAAGAAGGACTAGTGGCGGGCCCTCTTCAAGTTCTACTTCAGCTGCAGTGAAACGTGGTTCTGAAAGGAGGACTTCAACCACCATGGTATGAAACCTACAAGTTGTGATACGGCAGTTATAAGTGAAATTTAGTTAATATCTTGTTTTCATTGGCAGTATGTGCCGAGAGATACTGGGAAAAACAGAAGTGGTAAAGAAAAGTCAACCTATGTCCAGATCCAAAACCGTGATGGTCAACAGCTTTCTGAAAAGCCTGCTGGTTCTTCTGTATCTGGAAGTGTAGTATTGGAGGGTATGTGCTTGTCACTGTGTTTATTTTATTCTATTCTATAACTAGCTTTTGAACCCGTGTATTGCACGGGATTTGTCAAATAATAAAAATAAATAAGGTCCGTTATTTGAAAGAAATGAACAAAATTAAAGGTAAAGAGAAAATAAAATATATAGTACAAATAATAAGAAGTCTATAATCTTAAATTTACAAATTAGAAAAAATCTCTTTATATACAACTTCTGCCAAAATTGTTTTGACCTATTACCCATGGATAGTTATGATGAATGAGATGAGAGTTGGAGAATTAGAAGAGAAATTATAACTCATTTGTTAAAATTGTTTTGACTCATGATCTATGGATATGTAGGATAAATAAGATAATTAGAGTATTATAAAGAAAATTATAACCCATTTGTCAAAATTATTTTGACCCATAACCCATGAAGAGATAGGATGAATGAGATGAAAGATTAGAAAGGAAATTATAACCCATTTGTCAAAATGGTTTTGCCCCATAACCCATGAATATGTAGAATGAACGAGAAGAGAGATTAGAACAAGAATGAATGTGAGAAGCCACATCATCTCCATTATTTTCTTTTATTAGTATTGTTAGATTAGTTGTATCGGGGTCAGTAAAAAATCCGAACAAAGAAGAATGGGGGCATGCTCATGTCCGTTCAACTAAACTTTAACCGAACACGAACACGAACACGGGGTCACGAGCAAATAATCGAATGCTTTTTTTTGTTCATTTTTGTTTGTTACGAAAACGGACATGTTCGTGTTCGTTCATTAAAAATCTGAACACTTCGCAAACGTAAACGAACGCAAGTGAACACGTCTAATACATTATCCATTGATTTAAATGGTTAACAAACACATCTAAGTTAGTGGTTAATATGCACATGATTCATCAAAGAATCCATCATGATTCTACCTAAACAAACTTCTGTTAATATTCAAACTGAAATAAGCGAATGATCATAAATAAACAAACATAAATGAACGAATGCAACATGTGTTTATGCTTGTTTGTTTACTTAAATGAACAAAAGATTTCTTTTATTAAATAAACAAACTTCTTGCTGCTCACGAAACATTTGGTTCGGTTACAGGCCTACTTGTATCAATTAGCCTTACTGCTTTGTTTATGCATTTTTCTTTACAGGTTCTGCTGATACCGGGAAAAAGAAAATTCTGCTCTTGAAAGGAAAAGAGAAAGAAATTTCTAATGTAAATATTAAATATATTTTCTTTTTCTTTTTTTTTTCTATAAAACTTTGATTAATTCTTACATATTTTGTTATTTGGATTCCAGATAAACTTATCATCACCTGTTAAACTTTTGCATGGTTCTGGTGGTACAAAACAGAACCAGCAACGGGAGGGAAGGGTGATTAGAAGCATACTTGTGAACAAACAAAACCAATCTGAACAACAGAACCAGCCACCAAACATGGAGATAAAACCGCCACCTAGGCCTTCCAATGGTTTACCAGATGATAATACTAATGACAGGCGTAGTACCAGGAACAAGGACAGACCTGAACGTGGTGTTTGGACTCCCCTTAAGCGGTCTGATGAACCCCTTTCGTCTTCTAGCTCTCAATCTATACAAGTGCCACAAGATTCTGCAGAAGGTACGGTTAAACGAGCTGATCTGCTTGTGAGCTACTTGAGATTGGCTGGCTAAAAGTCAAATCGAGCCGAGCTTTAACTAGCTTGTTTCTAAAAATAAGCTTGTTTAATAAATGAGCCCGAACCCAAGCTTCACTTATCGAGCTCGAGCTGGCTCACTAGCCTATTAGTTTTATAATTTTCATTTAATGTATTAAATACATATTTGTATAATAGTAGCTTTTATATAGAATCTAGAGTGAACTGCTGTTTTGGTCCCTGGGGCTTGGTCAGATTTGCTGTTTTGAATAACTTTTGATCAGTTTTTTTTTATTTTCACTATAAAAATGTGGTTTTCAAAACTTGTCATTCTGGTCCACTAGACTAACGCTATTCATTAGCTCTGTTGATTTGTATGTGATTTAATAAAAATACCCTTGTTATTAAAAAAACAAAAATATATATAAATAATAATTATGTTCTTTGATTATTTTATTTTTTTTAGTAACAGGGGTATTTTTATCAAATCACATAGGTGTCAAATGGTGCTAGTGGATGTGGCCTTAGGCTAGAGGACTGAAAGTACACTGTTTTTTCAGCGAAAAATCAAAATCTGATCAAAATAGCAATTCTGACTAAATCCCAAGGACCGAAGCAGCGATTTACCCCTAAAAAAATAACGATTAATTATTATATATGTATCTAAGTTAATTAATAAATAATATGCATGCTGGTCCTGAGCCGAGCTTGAGCTTGAAAAAGTGCTCACAAGCTGAGCTCGGGCTCGGCTCATTTACACCCCTAAATTCCAATGTCAGCATGTGACGTTTAATGCAGAATTAGGGGTAAGGGTCTATACTCTATACGTGCCAGGTTGAGTTGCCCCCCACCGACAGTTTTTGCTCATCTTTTATGAGTTATGCATTAATTGTGATTGCAAAAACTATAATCATCTAAGTTTTGAATATGATGATTGTGAGGTTGTATTCATTAATGATAGACGTTGGGTGACTTTTAACATGCTGATCCATTTGCACAGTTCCCCCTTTAGCTAGTTTTTCTTATTTGACCCATTCGAAATTCACAGCCCAAATTGGCCTGTGCATTAGTAAATGGGTCAAAATTGCCATCCTTTGGTTTGACAATATAGTTTTGCTGACATTTAAAAAGGTTCATCAGGAACTCATGGAGAGGTGAAGAATGACCTGTCAGTTGCAAGGAGTGGGGGACGTGGTGGTTATTTCTCCGTTGATAACGGTTGGTTTGTACATTTGATGAAAAACACATGCGTGCTTATATACAATAAAAAAACATGATTTTTATCATATGATAAGAAAGTGATTTTTAGATAAATATGTAGGCTCCTACAAACATGGTGGTCGGCGTGGAGGACCATCTTACAATTTTAAGGATGCTGATGGCTCTTCAAATTTAAGTGAGGGAAAGCCTTTGAAAAGAGGAGTTTCTGGTTCTCATGAGGTGTGTTTTGATCAGACCATATTGGTGACCGCATTTCCTGATTTCTTAACGATGACTAATTTTTGTAAGATGCGAATATAATGCAGAAACAGGTCTGGGTTCAGAAGTCGAGTTCTGGTTCTTAGTCTTGTCACTAAGGTAAATCTTCCTTCTCATATTTTTTTTAAAAACTCAAATAATGGCATACTAAAAAAAATTATATTAAAGATATCCATTAATGAAAAACTTATAATATACTTTATTATATCCTTCTTCTCATTACACATCAAACACTCATAATCTATAATGTACTTGCATAAAGGAAGGTTATAAATGTCGATAAAATGAAAATGGGTAGATTTGATATTATGATTTTTTGTTGGGTAAATACTAAATAAGCAATCTATATACTTTCTTTTATCATTTAAAAAATCGTGTCAACAGCAGTTCCTTTTTACTAAATTTGTTTTCTTAGGAATCAACTTGTAGAATAACATTGTCATTTTTCTTATCATAATTTCGTAATGAATAATTCATGCCATAAAAATGAATTTATGTCACCAATATCTTGTTTAAACCAGACCATTAATTACATTAATGTTGGTGATTTGCAGTTGAGTGAAGACATTGATTTTCTAGAAGTATTGGAGGTTGGGAGCCCATGAAATTTTGTTTTTGCAGAAGCAAAAAAGATGATGAAGTAATGCAGGCTTATTTGTGAAAGCTTAGGGGTAGAATGGACATTTTACCCTAGTTACAAATGAAACAGGAACAGGAAGTGGAACAGGAACAAAAGTGATGTGTTTTTTTTATTGAATGAAAAAGCAAGTTCCCGTTAGTTAATCGGGAGTCTTGCTTGCCCATCCAGCAAAGCTATCCATGGCTGGTGGTCTTTGTTATATAGCTGAATTTTATGGCTTTTAAGAGTGACTGTATGTATATACTATGCTAAGCTAAGCAACCCGGAATTGGTTCCTGATATATGCACATATAATAGAGAGATGACTGTGTTTCTATGGTGTTATGTAACTGTGGTCTGCTGTTTGGATTTTGTTTAAGGATGATATTGGTGTTGATCTTGTGTTTTGGTTTTGCTGCTATTTAAAGCATGGTTTGGGCCAATGCAGGAGGTTGTTAAATAGTCAGGAGAGTCTCACTAGTTCTTTTGTCATTACCATATTTCTATGGTGTTATTTTATTGTTTTCCCAAGTTTTAACACGGTAGAAGAGTCACTATGAAAAACCCAATAGGTGTTTTGTCATGTTTGCGTGATGGCTAAATCGCTGCAGCTATGTGCATAAGATAGTGCTGTGCCTTTGCAGTGTGAAAATACGGATGTTCACTAGCCAAAGCTTGTGCCGAATAAGATGAATATTTGGGTGTCGGCTCACATAATACTACCAACTCTAATTAAAATTACACGATAAAATTATAATGCTGTTTATTGGAAATTACGCCCTAAAAATGTGCAATAAAAAATACATCATTAAAATTTGTGTCATTACAATTATTCTTTACGGATGTTTATAGATAGACGCTTTCAGACAACTATGTTTTAGGAACGGTAATCGGTAAGCATGATAATTGTTCAAATATTCATCTCCAACAGGAATTAAAGATTTACTTGTTTTCACCGTCTTATATCCAATTTCAGAATTTGTGTGTGTGTAGTTTCCAAATTTTGAAATAACGACACCTAATAAAAGAAAAAGGAAATATTGTTAAGTTTATAAATAAATATCGGAAATGGTTGTTATATATTATCGTTAGGCGCTGCGTGGCCATTTGCGAACTAACAGTCACTGGCACTGCATTTCAATTTCAAAAGTCAAAACCCATTTCTGATTTCTGTTGTATTAATATTAATAATGGGAGCAGGTACATTAGGATTAGGAAGCCCCTTGTTGAAGCCTATTACTACTACTACTACTCAAGATGCATCTTCATCTTCTACGATTTCACAAACCAAATCCTTCTCAGGTCTCCATTTCTCCTACTTTCCTAATTTAATTGTATGTATGTATCAATCATCATTTCGCCAATATAACAGGGGTGTCTTGTTCCTTAAGGCAATGAGCATCTTCCGTAGTTAATAATAGTATCAAACAACGCCTCACCAACTTAAATGAACATAGATTATTAAACATAGAGAGTCGGTCTTTTGGGTCTTCAACTCGGACCCAAACAATTAAATGAGTATATAAGCGAGAACGTTACATGTGTTCATGCTCGTTCATTTAACTAAATGAATCAAAAGTTTTCTTAATGTTCATGTAATAAATAAACGTTCGTTCAGTTCGTTTACAAGATTCGGTTAAAATGTAGTCCGTCGCTTTTACACTACGTAATTTGCAAATGCTGTAGAATTATATTCCATTGGTTGATTTCAAATAAACAAGGGCAAAATAGTCATTTAATGAAATGACAGGGTAACATGCAGGAAAGACAGAAGCAGATATCATTGTTATAGGAAGTGGTCTTGGTGGACTGTGTTGTGCTGCTCTTCTAGCCAGATACGGGAAAGACGTTATCGTTTTCGAAAGCCATGATTTGCCAGGTGGCGCTGCCCATTCCTTTGAGATCAAAGATTACAAATTTGACTCGGGCCCCTCCTTGTTTTCGGGTTTTCAATCTCAAGGTCTTCAGGCGAATCCCCTTGCACAAGTATTCATCATGCCATTTCATATTCTTCATATAATATTTAACATTACTAGTTATTACCTATAAATGCATTTGATTTTTATATTGGTGTTGATAGGTATTAGATGCGTTAGGTGAGTCGGTCCCGTGTGCCAAATGCAACTCATGGATGGTTTATGTACCCGAAGGGGAGTTTCTATCGCGCATTGGTCCGACTGAATTTTTTAAGGTAGTTTGTTAATACTCAAAACATGTTTTTTTAAATAACTGGGGGTGCAAACGAGCCAAGCTGCTCGTGAGCTACTTGAGATTGGCAGGATAAAAGCTCGAACTAAGCCGAACTTGAGCCTAAAAGTAAGCTCATTTATTAAAGAAGTCCAAGCATGAGCTTCAGTTATAGAGCTTGGGTAGGCTTGTGAGTTATGAGCCTAAACAAGCCTATCATTTGTATCATTTTAATTACTACATATATATTCATATGAATATTGTTATATATAAAGTTATGATAAAAATCATAATTATAAATATATATCAATGTAGTTATAAATATATGAAAATTATATAATAAAGGAGCCTAGGTTAAGCCTAAAAGTAAGCTCGTTAAATAAACGAGCCCAAACTTCACTTATCAAGCAGGTTCGCGAGCCTATCATTTATATAATTTTATTTAATATATTACATATATATTTACATAAATATAATTGTATATTTGTATATAAAAGCTATCATAAAAATAACTAAATAATATATATGTTAAATAAAAACCATAATTTTAAAGGTATATAAAAATAATATAAGTATAAATATTTAATAAACGAGCCAATCTTGAGCCTTCAATATATAGCTGAAACCGAGCTGAGCTTGAGCTCGACCTCGAGCTCTCGCAAGTTAAACGTTAAACATGGGCTCTATTGAGATAACAACACTTAAAAATAGGGATAAGTGTAGAAGTTTAATTAATGTTTATTTATGTTTGAATATGAAATTGTATTTGAAGTTTAATAGGTTTAGGTGATTGAGGCTCGGCCCTTTTACTCCCCTATTTGTAATATGTTAAAATATGGTTATATGATATATCATATATCACCAAATTTCTATTTAGTTTAATCACTTTTCTAGCTCAAGGAGATCTTTTTATTTTTAGTTTTATAAATAAACATTTCAGGACTTAGAAATGTATGCTGGCCCGGAAGCTGTGCTGGAGTGGCGAAAACTTCTTGTTAGCAACATTTAACTTTATTTTCACTTCAGTATTTATCCTCAAATACTGGTCAAATAAAGTCAAACTTCGATTCAAACAGGACGCAATACTTCCATTATCTGCAGCTGCAATGGCTTTGCCCCCTTTATCCATCAGGGGTGACTTGGGTGTTCTTTCAACTGCTGGGGCCCGATACGCGCTCTCACTTTTGAAATCATTTGCACAAATGGGGCCCACAGGTGCACTTGGTGCCACAAAGCTTGTTAACTCGTTGGGACTCAAAGATCCGTTCATTAGGAACTGGATCGACCTCTTGTCTTTCCTGCTTGCTGGAGTTAAATCTGACGGTGTGCTTTCAGCCGAAATGGTACATAAATTACTTTAGTATTATGTTGTTTATGGTAGTTAGGTTACTGAACTGGGCCAGACAGCCTCCTTACTGGTTTATTGGTCGGACCAAATGGGCCTGTAAACAAACTGAACGTTCAGTGAACCATTTGTGAACTGTTCGGCAGGAAGTTTGTTTATTTAATAAACAAACGAATATGAACAGTGTCTCGTTCATTCACTTATGTCCGTGAATGTGCATGATTGTTCATTTACACTTGTTTTTGTTTTTCGTTACACTCAATTATGAATTTGTGATCGTTAGCTTACTTGTTTTTAAGTTTTTTCGTTTACGCTCGTTTATTTTCAATAAGTCTTTTAGACACGCTATAATCTAGTATAGTATTATTAAATTTTGAGGCCCGGCAGATAGATGGTCATGTTTAATTTTAGTCGGTGTATGGTCGTTTATGTTTGTTCATTTCTGGTGAGCTATGTCCGTTCTTTTATGTTCGGTTTGCTGTTTAATACTATTAACAAACGAACATAAACGAACATGAACACGCTTGTTTTCTCATGTCCGTTCATGTGTGTATGTAAATATATATCTAACACAACACATAATATGGAAACACTTTATGTTTTAGTGTGAATTTGCAATTTTAATAATACATTTAAGACTTAAATATGGAGTCTCTATAAGTGAATCATAAAATGAGATTTTGAGAGAAAAAATTAAAATCCGGTCCGACCTGGCCTGTTCAAATGGGGAACCGGTCCGGTCATGAAAACACTGGCCACTGATGTTGCACTCAATATTTCCATATTTGCAGATTTACATGTTTGCAGAATGGTATAAACCTGGTTGCAGTTTAGAATACCCTATTGGTGGAAGTGGAGCGGTTGTTGATGCTCTTGTTCGGGGATTAAAAAATTTTGGCGGTCAAATTTATTTAAAAAGTCATGTCGAGAATATAGTCGTTGAAAACGACCGAGCAGTTGGAGTGAAGCTAAGAAGCGGTCAAGTGAGTAACCAAAACTTATTTTATTTGATGTTTATTTTTAATAACTTTTGTGATAAATAATCACAGTTTATACGCGCAAAGCAAGCTGTTGTGAGCAATGCATCCATGTGGGACACATTAAAGTTATTACCTAAAGAAGTTGTTGCAAAATCATATGAGGAAAGGATTAATAATACAAAGCAATGCGAGTCTTTATGCATTTGCATTTGGGATTTGATGCAGAGGTGAGTGTCTAAGAAATAAATATAATAAAAATTTTACATTTCAATAATGAGGTGTCTAATTAAATATTCAAATATTTAGGGGATACCTGAAGATTTAGGGATTCATCATATAGTTGTAAATGATTGGGACCGTGGAGTTGATGCTGATCAAAATGTGGTGTTGATATCGGTGCCAAGTGTCCTTAGTCCTGATCCTGCGCCACCTGGCAAACATGTTTTACACGCGTACACCCCGGGAACCGAACCGTTTGAAATTTGGGAAGGGCTTGATCGTAAAAGCGCACAATATAAGCAACTCAAAGCGGAGAGATCTGAGGTATAGTATACTCAGTTCACATTTTTTATTTTCAAATTGAGAGTTTGCATGTAAACAATTTCATGAGATGGGTTATAAAAACAGTTAGCTTTTAGCGTTAAATGGGCGGTGCTTAGCGTAAAAATAATATTCTTGTAAGAATATTACTTAGAGTGTCAAATATATTGCAAAGAATATATTTTTCTCTGGGGCTGTTAAATGGGTCATGTTCGCAGGTTGGCGGGTCGAACCCAACACGGATCCGAAAATTGCCACTCATTAACCTGAAAACGGCATGGGTACTTACGAGTTAAGACGAACAGGAACCATTTAGCCCAAAAAAAGGATTTTATTTAATTATTTTTACAATTTAATAAATTTAATACTTTAAAATTCTAAATTTACATATTATCTATAGTTTTTTAAGCAGTCATGTTTTAAATATACCATTTTTAAAAACTTTTACATTTTGGCATAAAAATACCCAAATAGTTTAAGTTATTAATAAACACAGTTAAAAAAATAATAGAAAAATGAACATGTTAAACGAGCCAACCCACGAACCTATTGGGTTAACACAAACACCACCCACTTAGGTAAATGCTTTTGCAGGTTCGACCCAAACCCTTTAGACCAAAACCCAAATCTGCGACTTTTCGTGTTGGGTTCATGTCCTGTCAGAAATTCACACCCTTATTTTTCTCAAAAATAATATAAATTTACTGAAGAATTGTGCATTGGAATACATTTGCGTAAATTTTAACCCGTTTGAGGCTCAGGTAATGTGGAAAGCAGTGGAGCGTTCTCTGGGTCCGGGGTTCCGTCGGGATAAATGTGAAGTGAAATTAGTAGGGACTCCATTAACGCACCAACGGTTTCTTAGACGGAACAGAGGAACATATGGCCCCGCCATAGAAGCGGGAAAAGACTCATTTCCTGGACACCCAACACCGATCCCGCAACTTTATTGTTGTGGTGATTCGACTTTCCCAGGGATCGGGGTCCCTGCTGTTGCTGCTAGTGGTGCCATTGTTGCTAATTCACTGGTTTCTGTTTCTCAACACTCTCAACTTCTTGATGCTATAGGGATATAGTGCAAGCACTAAGTTTGTAAGTTATAATATTTTGTTTATGAGAATTGTTATGTTCAACAGCTACAGTTTCTTGTAAAGCATAAAGAAGTTGACGACTTGTTAAGATACTTTGTAAACAAATGATACTGGTGAAAGATTGTGAGAGAAATTAACTTTGTTTTTCTTTCTGTAGAAAAACATACATGTATATATTTGTATTATATGCTCACTAGTCACTACACTGTAACATCGTACTTTTATAAATAAATATCAATATACTGTTATTTAAGTTAATTGTGAATTAGTATTTAATAATAAGTTGAGTGTGGGCTTAGAAAAAAATAAAAGATGGAATAAGAGACGGGGATGAGCCTTAAGGTTCATGGGCTTAGGGGTATTTAAACACCCTTGAATCTTCCTAAAGCCCTCATTTCCATCATCCTTACATCTCCCTACACACTCAAAAACACACACAAACACTCCTCCAAATCCGGATCTAGATCCGAGCTAAAGGGGAGTGGATTTAGTGTCCACGTATCATCAACAACAATGAACCTAAAGCGATTCAAGTGTCGATTCAGATCCGAACCAAACCGGATCCAAGAAAGGTACGTTCTTGATTTGAAGGTTGAGTATTTGAGGTCGGATCGCTATGAAACTCGGTAGGATAGTGAATCGGACCATATCGTGTATGAAAGACGTTGAGTCGGATATCTACAAAGGAAGATTGGAATCTTCTCAACCTCCTCTTGCAATCGGCTAAGTATGGACTACGAGCAAGCTTAGATCATCGAGCATGGTCTTTCAGCATATTCTTCTAGGTGTTGAAGGCTTCGAGCAAGCTACACTTCTCCGAGCAAGAGTGTTCTTCTATCAAGTACGGATTGCCAATCGAGCAAACGACTTGATCATTCAAGTTTTAGCAAAAGTGATCCAAGCACAAGTGGTCTGAGCACATTGGTGACGAGCATGGATGCAATAAGATGTCATGTGTTCAAAGTATAGACTTCGAGCATGGTTCAGTTCCGAGCAAGCTTCACATCATAGCATGCTGAAGATTGCTCAATAAGTCAAGGCAGAATTGAAGACATCAAGAAGAATAGGCTTGCTCGAAGGACAAATTCGAGCAAAGCAAGGATTAGTCAAGAAGTATGAAGCATGCTAGAGAAGAATAATTTCTATCAGAAATTATTCTAAGTAAAGTGTGCTCGAAGTCCCTCATTGAGCATGCACTGCATATCAAGTTTGCTCAAACAAGATACAAGTTATGCTCGAAGACTTTTACACTTGTATTCTATGTCATTCATTATGTAATAATTAGGGGATTCTAGAAGGAATGTCAGGGCCTATAAAAGGCGTCCTAGGTTTCCATTTTAGATAGCGGAGAACGGAATACGAGGTCACAAACATTCCAATGAATATTCTATTTGTCTCCTCGTACAGTCACCGCCGCCAACATGAAACCCTTGACATTCCTTTCACTGTTTCATTGAATGATACATTAAATGCAGTGAATCTTTGTCTTTGATATTGTTCTTACCGACTATATTTTATTGTTTCGTTGTTCTTATCTCATACCTTCGTTCCTATCCGTTGAATATTCTGATTCCACCAGAATATTCAATAGGCCTTTGGGTTATTAGATATATTTGTTCTTGTCAACCTACTTAAGGTTTGCACCAGATTTATGGTCCTGGTAAAAGACATAAACTTGGTGTTAAACGAGCTGTTTTGGACAATTCGGGATCAACGGGTGGCGTTCGGACCATGTATGGAACAAGTGGGAAAGGTTGTTAAGACCCAGAGCTCGTTATATTGGTAAAACGGGTCATAAAGGGTTGAAAGAAAACGTTTATAACGAAAGTAAGAAAGCCCGGTTCGAATCGAATTTATGATTGGATTGCCAAAATCGATTCGTTTGAGGACTCGATTCGATTCGTTTGGAATTCGATTCGATTTGTTTAAAGAGTTGATTTTTCTATGAATTTTTAATAAAGACTTATTGATGATGCTACTAGGGGTGCTGCCCCCCGAACCCCCGTTCATTAAGGGCTTCACTAACCAAAAAATATGATCTAAATAGGAGTAGTTAAGTGATGCTTGTAATTTGTTACACAGTTAGCCATGCCCAGCTAAAAAGAGGTGTTACCGTTAACTCCGAGAGATATAGGATTCAGGTGAGCTTCTAGCCCCTTTTTCTGTTATGTTTTTTGGGACTGTGTGCATATTCATATGTGTTTAGTTAATACACTTACCTTAAATGGTAATTATATGCCATATGAATGTTTGATGAATTATATTTAAATGACCTAAAAAGGGTAAGAGTATGCATGTAGACACGTATATGAATATATGTATATATCACAAAAAGTATGTATGGCATAATATGTATGGTTGTATGGTTATCCGTAAAGAAGGACAAAAATTAAATGATTTGTAAGAAATGGTTACTGTTTTATATTTTCATGAAAGTTTTAATTCTCTATGATATTTAGAACCGTGTTTATAAGTAAATCCAACACCGAACGTAGAGCACCAGGATCAAAACCTTACACAGACCCACTACATCCCTTTGGCATTACCTACTACATGGTAATAATAAACTACATTAGTTATATTTTAATAACAAACAAGCTAAAAAGCTACATTAATTCTACTTTATTAACAAACAATCGTACCCGGTAAAATCTCACTAGACGACGCGAACTCTCCGGTTGACCTCTGCTAGAAAACCTCCTAAACTAGTAATCATATATGCACAACGTACAATCAATGCAAAACCTTGATTAGAACGTAGAATCATCTCTTTGGCGTTGTTTATTTGACTTCAAGATTCTATTGGAAAATTTGTTGCTAAACAATATAAGACCACATTTTTTTTTGCATGTGGGTCGCAACTGTTTCCCGTTGCATGCCAGATTGCCAGGTGTTCGATTATTATTTACCTAAATAATAACTTAGATTTTTGGTCTAATATGCTCGGCTAAGATCTTGCATATGTATATACTGATTCAACATCTTGGGTATTGGGTTTTTAGGAGTTTAGTATAATTGTTTACACATGTGCATGCATATGAATTATGAATGTATAATTGTTTCCTGGGAACCGAACCCACCCGAACAGAGACCCATTTTCAACCCGAATCGAACTGGTTAAAACCGGGTTTCAAACCCGATCCAAAGAATTTAGGTCCAAACGCGTAATAGTTAACATTCATTAGTTAACAAAAAGAAGGAAAAATAAAACTTAAGCGTAAAGTTTCAGGCCTAGATTCATTCTCTTAATTGTAAATCCGAAATCGAAACCCAAACCGTTTTTAGAAACCGAAACACCAAAAACCAACCTTTGGTTATTGGTTCGGTTTGAGCCAAAAACCGAACCAAATGCAATTTAGGGTAAACGGTCAAAACAGTTCAACAATAAAAGTCAAAACCATTTTATGATCGGTTTCAGTTCGGGTTGAAACGGGTTTCTTGATTAGTTTTGCGTAGTTTTTGACCGGTTTTGATTCGGTTAACCGGTTTTTGGATCGGTTTTAGTGGAGAAAATTACAAACTGGTTCTGAGCCTACGATTTCAGTTGGTTCCAAACCAGTTTCTACGTATTCGGTTTCAAACCGGTTCAATTTTGGTTCAATTTTCGGGCCGGTTTGGTTAACATGTCTTTTTTCCCACCTCTAGCTGCAAAGAAGCATATCGGGTCATTTGTAATTTTTTAGAAATATTTTGTTGAGTGTGACAACCTTACCCCTACAATTACAATTTCTGTTCTTTAGTTGTAGGGGTAAATTTGTCTTATAAAATTAACAGGAAGTGTAACTTCTGTTGGTGGAAAGGAGGTAAAGTATTACAACTTTTCAAATAAATAATGTTTTTTTGTAATTAATGAAGTTAAAGAATGCCGTCATTTATAACTACGTAATCACTTTCAACACGAACATCCAAATATACTGAAGAGGTATGTACCCGCCTCAACATCGAGCGGGGCGGGTCAACCCACAAGATATATACAAGACATTAGAAATCAAAGATATTATCAAGGCACAAAGCCAAAACTTATGCGCACAGCGCATATCGCATATGCTCAAGCATCACATGCTTGCAAGCATCACATATGCTCAAGCATCACATATGCTCACGCATCACATATGCTCATGCATCACATATGCTCGCGCGTATCACATGCTCACGCATCATATATGCTTATGCATATCACATCGTGCGTGGCGCATCCGCGCGCGGCGCATATCACATACTCGCGCATCATACATGCCCACCCATATCACAGTTGCGCATGGCGCAGCTGCGCGTGGGGCATCCGCGCGTGACGTGTATTACATGCTTGTGCGTATCACATCTGCGCATGAAATATCTGCGCGTGAGAATAAAGAGAAGACCTCGCGCATCCTCAGGATGGGCGCATATCACACATGCACATAATCAACCTCGTCCTTATCCAAATCAGGATTAGGGCAACCTTGATTGTGCACGTCAGACAACCTTCCAGAAGGCATCTTTTTAAGGAATAAGGATATGCTGTTGTTGACAGCTGCTAAATGAAAGGTGGACAGCTCAGCATGACTCATGGGTTACCACGTGATTATAACCAATGAAAAAGCACCAGGTGTCTCCAAGGACACGTGGCGCAAATCGATTGGAGGAGGCCAACAAAACCCTAATTTGGTCCCAGCTCAATCAGTGGAAACCCTAGCACTATAAATACAGCATCAACTCCACAAGGAAAGAGATACAAGAACACAGTCACACAATCATACAGTATTCAGCTATTAAGCAATACTCTCCAGATTCCCTTACTCTCACATTATTATCTTCTCCTACATATACTTATTCTCACGCCGGAGGGTTACCCCAAAGATGACCCCTCTGTCCCTTTCTGAGGGGTAAGTTAACGGCGTTGTTCATTTTGTAGGTGGAAGAACACAGATCCAGAAGAACCATCGGTGAAATAGTACAATCAAAACCCGAGGAAAGTAGATCTGCTACCAGTGAGTAGATCCACGTTTCTTCATTGGCGCCATCCACTGTTACAAACGGCAATCAGATCTCATCAGATCTACATAAAAAAAATCAATCACCATGGTTTCTGGCGTTCGTAACGCTGATCAAGCTTTGGAGGATATTGAACGTGAGGGTGTCAATGAGGGACAGCAGTTTCTGAGGGTGCCGCGTGATTCTACGCGCACCACCAGTAACCGTCCCTTCATCACAACCCCTCACGGCCAGACTGAAACTCCTCCAGACGATCTCACGTTACAAAATCTTGCCGGCGCGAAACTGAAAGGACCAATGGGTCCAGAAGAAGAAACAAATGATCCGAATGAATGGCTCATAAACGAGCAGCGGCGTCTAATGGAAAAGTACAATGAAATGGTCAAACAGAAAAAGCTAGCCGACCAAACACAAAGGCAAGCGTTTGATAAGCAGACTACAAAAAGGCCGCGCGCGCCGGAAGACGGACATTCTGTTCACACTGCACACACTGAGTTCAGTGATGAAGAAGTGCATAGCATGAGGAAGACGCGAGATACTCATGCAGGAGGCTCACAACTCCGCGCGCCTGTGAACATGGCGCCTGGAGCCAGAGCAGATCTGGATCTGCACATGCCGTACAGCCCGCCAGTGAGGGGGCAAGTGGACGTAACCACGCCGTACAGGCCGGCCATCTTAGTGAAGCACTCAAAATTTACTGAGCGCATCGCTAAGGCCCCCATCCAGCACAAGACCAAGATGCCAAGTGGTCTGGGCAAATATGATGGCACAACAGATCCAGATGACTTTTTGCAAGGTTTCTATAACACGGGAAACCTAGAGAGCTGGACGATGCCAACATGGTGTCACATGTTTGCCCGCTGCCTTACGGGCGCGGCGCGTGTCTGGTTCGAGAGCTTGCCGACTGGGCAAATTGATGGGTTCGAGGAACTATTGGAAAAGTTCCAAGCCCACTTCGTACAGCAGCGCAGACACACGCGCGATCCTGATGACATCATGCACTGCGTGCGCAGGAATGATGAAACGATTGAGGACTACATCACTCGTTTCAATCAGGAGTCTCTGGCAATCGGGTATAACTGAGCAACTCCTGCGCGTGGCTTTTATACAAGGCGCGCGCAGTGATCAACTCCGCCGAGCTCTCGTAAGCAGAGATGGTATGCCCACCACTTGGGCAAAACTAATGGAAGCATCGCGAGTCTTCGCGAGAAATGAAAAACAGATTGCCCAAGATAGGGCAAGAGAAAGAGCGCATCAGGCTGAATCACCGCGCAGCAAAGAGAAGAGGGCCAAACAGAACTCTGTATGGTCCAGGTTGCAACCAACAAGTTTTTCTTCCGCAGAAAAGCAAACGCAACCAAGCTCACCCCAGCCCCAAAAAGATGTTCGTAATCGCGGGGAGGGTGACAAGAGGGAAGGCGGCAGAGATCCTAGCAGACCTCTGCCAAGAATATGGACTCCCCTCACTAAAACACCTTCACAGGTGTTAAGTACTGAGAATGTCCAATTCAAGCCCCCCAAGCAACTACACTACAAGGGACCGCAAAACAGTGGCAAATATTGTGAATTTCACAGGTCCCCGGGCCACAACACCGACGCATGCCATCATTTAAAGGATGCGATCGAGAAGGATGTAAAATCAGGCAGGCTGGCTCACTTGGTGAAAAACCCAAGAATAGAAGATGAGCAACCGGAAGGAGCCTCTGCCAGCAAGAAATACAAAAGAATCTGTGTGGCTGAGGGGGGACGACAAGGGCAGACGTCAAAAAAGAGAAGCGCGCAAATCAGCGGAGATTGGCGCGAGCAGCAAGTTATCTTCCCAAGAATCAGGGGAGGCCCTTCAATCAGCAGCCCTCTCGTCATCACCACACACATTGCTCATTACGAAGTGTCAAAGGTCCTGGTGGACACTGGAAGCGAATCTGACATTATGTATGAGCAATGTTTCAGAAAGTTAGACCCGGCAGACCAAGCGCGGCTCGAGATGGTGAACGCACCAATCTGTGGTGTTTCAAATGAAATCATCCATCCCCTAGGTCAAATTCAGTTTGAACTAACTATGGGGGATGATGAGCACAAGCGAGCCGAAGTTGTCAACTTCTTGGTCTTGCCCACCACGTCATGCCACAATATGATCCTGAGTAGGGGAACGATTGCCCAATTTAATGCTATACCGTCGCCAGCGCACGGCGCATTGGGGTTCCCTACACCAACAGGCGTAACATTTGTTTACCGCGATCATTTGTGCGCAGTGACAAGTACGCCGCGGAAAGGGAGAATGAAACTTCCAATGGCGGACAATGCGCCAGAGAAATGGATTTTAAACCCAAAATTCCCAGAGCAAACGGTCACAATTGGCGCTACCATTTCAGACGAAACGAGATTGAGAATGAAAAGGTTGCTCACAAAATACACGTCGGTCTTCGCGTGGCAACACTCCGATATGACTGGGGTCCCGCGAGACTTGGCGCAACATTCTCTTAACACGTTCAAGTCGGTGGAGCCAATTGCTCAGAAAAAGAGAATCATGGGGGATGAAAAGGCGAAGGCCATGAATGAGCAAGTTGAGGACCTGTTGCGCGCAAACATCATCCGCCCGATCCGATACCAGACGTGGGTAGCCAATCCTGTGATGGTAAAGAAAAGCAACGGGTCATGGAGGATGTGTATTGACTTCAAGGACCTCAACAAAGCATGTCCGAAAGACTGTTACCCCCTCCCAAACATCGACGCAAAGGTGGACTCCGTGGCGCAATTCAAGCTCAAATGTTTCCTGGATGCCTACAAAGGCTATCACCAGATTCAAATGGCACCACAAGACGAAGACAAGACTGCCTTCAGAACCGACAAGGGTGTTTTTTGTTACACAAAAATGCCCTTTGGTTTAAAGAATGCGGGCGCCACTTATCAGAGACTTATGGATTCGGTTTTCAGTGAACAAATCGGAAGAAATCTAGAAGTCTACGTTGATGATTTGGTGATCAAGAGCAGGGAGGAGAGACAAATGCTCAAAGACATCGAGGAAACTCTTCAGCGCTTAACGGAAGTCAACATGAAGCTCAACCCGAGCAAATGTACTTTTGGCGCGGAAGAGGGGAAATTTCTTGGTGTAATGGTCACTAAGGATGGTTTCAAGGTGAACCCTGAAAAGGTGGAAGCCATCCTTGACATGCCTTCACCATCCACCATGAAAGAGGTTCAGAAGCTGAATGGTAGATTGGTGTCAATCAACAGGTTCCTAGCGAACCACGCCAGCAAATCTACTCCATTCGTTAACACTTTGAGGAACTGCTTGAAGAAGAGCCAATTCAAGTGGACGCCTGAGGCTGAGCAAGCTTTCAGTGAGATAAAAGAATGTCTCATAAAGCTGCCCGCGCTCACAGCTCCACTTCCTGGCGAAACCCTTACATTGTACTTGTCAGCTGGAGACCGCGCCATCGGCGCAGTATTATTGGTGGATCGCAAGGGGATCCAAACGCCAATATACTATGTGAGTCGGGTGCTGACAGACCCTGAGACGCGCTATTCCATCATGGAAAAGTTAGTTTTGTCACTAACACATGCGTCGCGAAAGCTTCATAGATACTTCAATGGTCATCCTATTGAAGTTCTGACAGGTTACAACATCCAGCAAGTCTTGCGACGCCCCGCGCTCTCCGGAAGGCTGACAAAGTGGGCGCTGGAATTAGGTGAACACACGATCACCTATAAGCCCCGTCCAGCAATAAAGGGTCAAGTTTTAGCGGATTTCATCACGGAAATCCCAGAGGGAAAGATTGAAGAAGCTCAGCGCGAGGTAGACCCTCCGCGAGCAAATGATGAAGAAGATGTTTGGAGGCTATTCACTGATGGAGCCTCCAACAGCGAAGGGTCCGGCGCAGGCCTCAAACTGGTGGACCCTGATAATCATGAATATACTTATGCTATTAGGTTGGACTTCAAAAGTACCAACAATGAGGCTGAGTATGAAGCCCTGCTGGCTGGTCTGCGCATTGCGCGCAAGTTTGGGGTTAAAAGGCTAGAGGCCCATGTTGATTCTTACTTGGTAGCTGCACAGGTCAATGGCCTTTATGATGCCAAGGAGAACACCATGCCTCTATATCTAGAGCAGGCAAAAAAGCTCGTTGAGCAGTTTGACTTCTTCAAAATCATACACATCTCGCGCAGCGAAAACAAGTCCGCTGACGCGTTGAGTAAGATGGCATCAACTAATTTTGATCACTTTGGCAAAGATGTCAGGGTGGAAGTGATGAGCAACCCGTCAGTGCAAACGCAATCTGTCCTTGTAATTCATACAACCCCTTCATCCTGGATAACTCCAATAATGGAATTCCTGAAGGAGGGGAAGTTACCGGACGATCGCGCACAGGCGAGAAAGATAAGACACAAGGCGCAAAACTATGAACTACTTGATGGTACATTATATCGACGCTCTTATCTTGGACCGCTCATGAAATGCCTGGATGCTGAAGAAGCAAGCTATGTGATTAGGGAGATTCACGAAGGAATCTGCGGAATACACGCTGGCCCGCGCATGGTGGTTGCCAAGGCAATGAGCTCAGGCTACTATTGGCCAGGCATGTACTTGGATGCGCTAAAAGAAATCCAAAAATGCAAGGCATGTCAGAGCTACGCGCCAAACACCATGCGGCCAAAGAACAACTTGATTCCAGTGACCTCCGCATGGCCTTTCCACAAATGGGCCATTGATATTGTGGGGCCCCTGCCGCAAGCGCAAGGGCGAGTGAAATTTTTGGTAGTGGCGGTAGACTATTTCACAAAATGGGTTGAGGCCAAGCCACTAGCAAAAATCACAGCTGAGGCGATGAAGCAATTTATCTGGAGCCACATCATTTGCCGTTTTGGCCTTCCTATGGAAATTGTGAGCGACAATGGCAAACAATTCACTGACAGGAAGATATCCAGCTGGCTCAAAGAATTGCACATCAACCAAATCTTCACTTCGGTCTACCACCCTCAGGGGAATGGCCAAGTGGAGCGCGCGAATCAAAGTTTGTTAAATGGGCTGAAGAAAAGGTTGGAGGGAGAATCCCATTCTTGGGTCGAAGAGTTACCTAATGTCCTGTGGGCGCACAGGACATTAAGCAAAACTAGCAATGGCGAATCCCCGTTCAGCCTAACCTATGGGACAGAGGCTATGATCCCAGCAGAAATTGGATGCCCATCCCATAGGGTACTCATGATGAGCAAGACTGATAACGAGCGCGAAAGAAGATTGGACCTCAACTTGCTTGAAGGGCGCAGAGAAGCGGCTATCATCAATGAAGCCAAATACAAGAAAAAGCTGGAAAAATATTATAATCAGCGCGTTAAAGAATGCCGCTTCAAGAAAAATGATTTTGTCCTTCGAAACAATGAAGCTAGCCGCGCAATACCCCCAGGAAAAATGTCCCCCAATTGGGAAGGACCTTATCAAATCTCAGAAGAATTGGGGAAAGGCGCGTACACTTTAAAAGATTTGAATGGAAAAAAGATACCGCGCGCGTGGAACGCAGCACAGCTTAGAAAATGCTTCATGTAAAAATTCAAATATGTAATCAAGGCTTTTAAGCCATCATGAATGATGATTCGCGCTATCTTTCAATATTTGTTCTATTACCTTTGCATACATGTTTCACACTTCCTTTATTAATTTGGAGCAATATGACAACACTATATTGACTTCAAAACAAAATAAAACGAAGTAAAACATACATGCGCGAGCCTTAGCTCAAACGCGTTAACGAGTCTTAACTCTAAAACGTCAGGGCCTTAGCCCAAACCTACGAGCCTTAGCTCAAACACGTTAACGAGTCTTAACTCTAAAAACGTCAGGGCCTTAGCCCAAAACAAAGAGCCTTAGCTCAAAACATTCACAAACATCCATCTTACATCCCGCGCAGCCTGATCATAAAAATCCCTAAACACAACTAAGGCAAAGTACATGCCAAATCATAGTTGTTAAGGTCTCAGGTCGAGGTCGCGCGCGGAATCATAGTGGATATCTGAGTAACACATGCTGACATGTAATGGCTAAAACTCATAATTCCATATAAAAAACGCGCGACAACGACGCGCAAAAAAGGAATAGTGAAAAGTCATCGCGCGTGTCAGCATAAACAAGATACTGCGAAACCACTTACAAAATAGGACTATGGTTAAGTAAATAATTTCCTTACAACCTTGTTCTTATTTTAACGTGCAAGCATATCTTATATCTATACAAGCAAACATGAAGAGATGAATGGAAATGCGCAAGATGTGAAAAAGGGAAAACAAATTTCATTCCATAGCATTGAAATTTACAAGTGTGATGAGTTACAAATTACAAGTATAACAAAAAACAAAAAAAAATTAGAAAGATGAAGGGCTTCTCAAGTCTCCACGTCGACGTCAGCCACTTCATCACCCTCATCATCTCCCGCAGCATCTGGCGCGGCCCGCTCCTCATCTCCAAACTGACCATAGTCAAGTTCTTCCTCCTCAATGGAGTCTTCTATCACGACGGTGTCAGGAGCAGATTCTTTCGCCGCGCCAGAGCCGCTGGCAGGGGCAACATCCCCCGCGCCACCATCATCGCCACCAGCCCCCTCGCATTCATCGAGCAACTTCTTTAGCGCGCCGAGGTCGGGCTGGTCAGCAAGCGCAGCTATCTGCAAATCATTAGAAAAGTATTGAGTACAAAACACTTGGAAAATTAATCAAGAAAAACTCATTAAGGTCAAGGTACCTGCACAAGGATGGGGATGGGAGTATTCATATACTTCTCCCCCACCGCGGCCATGTCCGCGCAGGCCGCGTCGCTCTTGTAAGGGTACTCGGATGGGTTCTTCTTCAACATGCCATATTCATAGCCATCCGTAAACCCTTCAGCTCGACCCACCAAGCGCGCGGCAGCATTGCAGTCCATCACAAGGGCCTGAAACTCGCCAGAATATTTCATCGCCAAAGCGCAACGAGTCATGCCCTGTGACACCAGCCATTGGCGATCCTGCGCGAGGCCAGCAACAGACGTCTCGAGGGCAGGAACCTGGGAGTTTAATAACTCAACAGTTTCCTTGGTCTTTTTTAGCTCCTCTTTATCAGACGCTGCTGCCGCCAAAATTTTTTCTTTCTCCGCCTGCGCAGCATCAAGTGCTTCCTGGCTAGACGCTGCCGTCGCCAAGGCCTCATCTCTATCGGCCTGCGCGGCCGCCAACTCCTTCTTCAGGCGCGCAACCTCACTCTCCAGTGATGATTTCTCAGTGATACTCTGGACGATAGCTTGGTCACGCGCCTCCGCCTCCAGTTCCAAGTCACGCACTCTCCGCGCGTACTTGGCAACCTCGGCCTCCGCCACCTGCTGCTTCTCCCGCGCAGCTTGGAGCTCATGCCCGCGCTTAATAAAGGCGGTGTTGGCACTTGCTCGGTTTTCGCTGAGCTCCGCCTGGAGTTTCTCAGCTCGTGCGCGAGCATCAGAAAGGTTCCAGGCAGCCACCTTAGCCTCTTGCTGGGCTTCCACAAGAGCATCGCGTACTTTAATATAATCACGATGAAGCTCTTGGGAGGCAGCAAAGAAAGCCGACCCAGCGAAAATGTGATCGTTGAGCAAGTCAGCGCGGGTGCGCCCCTCCTGATACCTCCTTTCAGTAGGAGGCACGGCATGAGCCCAGAAGTCCTCGCGTACACCCATGGATTGGAAGGAACTGTCTTCGTTAATATTCCATCTCGGGCGGTAAACGTGGTCACCTTCCTGCAAAACACAAGAAATGTTCTAAGTCATAAAAACATACTTATATGGAAGTACGCGCAGCGGAGCAATAAATTAAAACATACCTGCGGGGATGAAGCAGAAAAGTCAGCGCCAGCCTCACCAGAAGTCTGCGCTGCGGAGTCTTGTGGCATCGCAGGGCTGGCACGGACTCCGAAGGAGTCTTCAGCTTGAGCTCCCTCATCCTCCTCATCTTCTTCAATCGGCCTCTTCTCCTGCGACCTGGAGGGCTCCAAACCAGTCTCGCGGAGAGGGCTGCGCGTAGGAGGAGGCGAGGGAGGTCTCGACGCCGCCAGTTCGGCGCGCAATACGGCTTCCTGCTCCTTTGTAATCCCAATAAGGGGAGACCCAGCACTAGCAGTAGCAGGAGCAGAACCAGCGGCGCCGGCAACGGCGCCAAGAGTGTCACCAGCAGCTTGTACGCCAGCTACAACTCCTATGAACAAATCAACAACAAAAAATGGTTTATGATTTGATCAAAACAAAAAATTCAGAAGACAATGGCGCAAAACATACCTTGGCGCAATTCTGTTCGCGCGGCGAACATCGCCATAAAGTTCATTCTACCCTTTTCTGAGGGTAGAACAGGGGACTTCGAAGCAGCCCCCGGCGCAGCCTCAGCACCTTGTTGCGCCTGCGGCTGATCTGCTACCGTCGCCGGTCCTGCAAACATTCAAATGCGAAAAGATTTAATAATAATTCAATCAGAATCGCCCTCATTGAACCATTATGGGTAAGCAAAGTATACCTTTCGCAGGCGCGACACTGCTTCTCTCTTCAGCCGCGCTAAGGGAGGAGGTCACGCCACCATACCTCAAGTGGACAGGAGGTCTGCCCACTTTCACAGGCAGGGAAGCTAAAGAAACCTTGGTGGTAAACACCTGGGTTTCCTCAGGTCCCTTCGTTTGAGCATGGGGATGAGCGACAGGGGTGTCATCTTTCTTCTGTTTCTTACTGCCCCCTGCGCTAGATTTCCCCTTAGCTTTGCGCTTTAGTAGGGGCGCCTCCTCTTCCTCCTCCTCCTCTTCCGCGAGCTCCAGCTCGTAGTTTTCGAGCGCATCTGCAAATACAAGCAACAGAACTGTTAATAAACTTTGGTATTCTAAAGGAATAAGCATAAGTGCGAAGGCTTACCAGGCGCGTCGCTATCAAAGTCAAATTCCAGATCCACAGGGATGAACATGTCATCGAAGCGATCTGGGAAGCCCACCTCCCCAGCGCCCAACGGGACGGAGCCACCCTCCACTTGATCGTCGTATGCGGCGTGGAAAAACTCCTTGGTTACTGCGCAAAAACAAGACAAATAATATCAGCAAAGGCAAATTTTATTAGCGCGGAAATAAAGCAATGCGATAACTTACGCAAGCCGTCCACTTGGATGACAGGCTCCGCCGCGCTGTCGGCCCACAGCTTACTCATGCCGACCCCCACCAGCGCCTCCTCGCGAATTTTCTTGGCGGGGGATGGTTCGGCGGTCAGTTTCTTAACCCAGGCGCCGGTTGGGTTCTTAATAACATCCGCATCCGCGGGCGCAGAATCGATCGCGCGCATCGTCATGCGGATGGGGATTACACCAGCCCTGATGTAGAAGAACCTCTCAGACCAGTCATGAAGGCTCTTGAATGACACGGTGCTGCACTTAACCTTCTGACTGCGAGGAATAAAGGAGATCCAAGAATCTTGGATCTTGGGCTTGTAAAAAAATTGAAAGCGCCGAGGGGTGGGCTCCTCGCGCTGTGATTTGCACATGAACTCGAAATGAGTCATGCGCACAAGTCCAAACGGATGGACTTGGGATATATGAATCCCGAAAAACCGTAACACCGCGCCTACAAACCTTGTCATCGGAAGACGAAGGTTGCAGTGGGTGAAAAAATGGGTGTACAGTGAAATATAGCCGGGAGGCGGGTCCGCCGCCGTTTGCCCGGCCACAGGCAACATGCAGCCAAACACAGGGAGAAAACCCTGTGACGAGATGAGGCTGTCGAGATCGGCCTGCCTCAGTTTGCAGGGGATTTCATTCCACCTTTTCGTGGCCTTGGTCCTCCCTACTTCCTCCGATGTGGTCTCAACAACCCTCTTCCCCTTGCCCTTTTGCTTCAATGTCGACATCACCACAGATTTCACACGGCGTCTTCGAGAGGCAATAGAGGTGATTGAGGGGTTAGAGGAGTCTGAGCTATCAGACATACAATAACAACAGCAACAGATAACAGGGTATCTGGAAGCAATAACCAGAAAATCGGAAAGATAGAAGCTTTGGAGTACACAACAATGAAGATGAAGATAAAAATTTTTCCTAAGGGCCTGCTTTTATAGGCCCAGGAGAGAGAAAATTGGCAACTGATCGGATTTCACGCGCCCCCACTCGCAGGTGTAAGCCAACGCGGGCGCGGCACGTGTCCCTAACACTGTTGAGGGGACATAAAAACGTAACGGAACTGCCACGGAGCAGAGACGCGCCCCCACTCGCAGGTGCAAACCAATGCGAGCGCGACACGTGTTCCAGACAGCTGTGCGAGGGGACATGAAAGGCAACTGTAGCACCTCGAGCACACGAAACGTCTGACACGTTTCCGGCGCACGTCACCACCAACCAACCCTTCGTTTCAACCAAATGGATAGAACTTCGCGCAACGATGGAAACAACCAAGAAAACGACAAAACCCCATTAAAAAGACCAAATCAGTAAGTCTAATATCTATCTTACCGCGCTAGCGCGAGATAAGACACACATTAGACTGGGGGGGCTTGAAGAGGTATGTACCCGCCTCAACATCGAGCGGGGCGGGTCAACCCACAAGATATATACAAGACATTAGAAATCAAAGATATTATCAAGGCACAAAGCCAAAACTTATGCGCATATCGCATATGCTCAAGCATCACATGCTTGCACATATCACATATGCTCAAGCATCACATATGCTCACGCATCACATATGCTCATGCATCACATATGCTCGCGCGTATCACATGCTCACGCATCATATATGCTTATGCATATCACATCGTGCGTGGCGCATCCGCGCGCGGCGCATATCACATACTCGCGCATCATACATGCCCACCCATATCACAGTTGCGCATGGCGCAGCTGCGCGTGGGGCATCCGCGCGTGACGTGTATTACATGCTTGTGCGTATCACATCTGCGCATGAAATATCTGCGCGTGAGAATAAAGAGAAGACCTCGCGCATCCTCAGGATGGGCGCATATCACACATGCACATAATCAACCTCGTCCTTATCCAAATCAGGATTAGGGCAACCTTGATTGTGCACGTCAGACAACCTTCCAGAAGACATCTTTTTAAGGAATAAGGATATGCTGTTGTTGACAGCTGCTAAATGAAAGGTGGACAGCTCAGCATGACTCATGGGTTACCACGTGATTATAACCAATGAAAAAGCACCAGGTGTCTCCAAGGACACGTGGCGCAAATCGATTGGAGGAGGCCAACAAAACCCTAATTTGGTCCCAGCTCAATCAGTGGAAACCCTAGCACTATAAATACAGCATCAACTCCACAAGGAAAGAGATACAAGAACACAGTCACACAATCATACAGTATTCAGCTATTAAGCAATACTCTCCAGATTCCCTTACTCTCACATTATTATCTTCTCCTACATATATTTATTCTCACGCCGGAGGGTTACCCCAAAGAGGACCCCTCTGTCCCTTTCTGAGGGGTAAGTTAACGGCGTTGTTCATTTTGTAGGTGGAAGAACACAGATCCAGAAGAACCATCGGTGAAATAGTACAATCAAAACCCGAGGAAAGTAGATCTGCTACCAGTGAGTAGATCCACGTTTCTTCATATACGTTAATGGCTCCGTTGGAGTCTGATCTAGCACAAGTCCCACTTTTAAAGTCGAGATCAACTCAAGCAACTCAGTGAGTCTGAATGGGCCCCTGGTCCAGCCATGCTTGTGGTCATGGCTAGCAGTGGCTATCTAAATTTAGATATTTTTGGGTTCAAACAAGTTGTAATAAAATATAAACAGCTTAAATGAGCCATGAATATATTTTCGGGTTGTAAGGAATTGGTTGGACAGTAATCATATACTAAATGGGCCTCCAAGAAACATAAATTTATATCATTTTTTATTTTTTTTACCAAATAATTCATTAATTTCATGCTACTAGAAGTTTGTTTTAATGTACGTTATATTCAGCTTACATCGAAACAGAAGGCAAGCGGGCAACAAGCTGCGCCGCTACCCCTTTTTGAATCGCAAAACCCAATCTTTTAAAAACTATATTTGCTGATTTTGGAGTCATAACATTACTATGCATGACCCGCTGAACACGGGTAAGTTAAAATTTTTTAAAATTTTTTTATTTTAAATGGATTAACAGGTCTGCTTGTTTAATTAATCGGATTAAACATATCAACATGACACAACAACCCATTTATGAACGGGCTAGAAATGACGATTTAGAACCTAATTATTTTGTTTATTGAAGGATGAGGTCTGGTCCACAACACATTATCTTCGGATCAGACCTTACAGCATACATCTTAGTCATCTATTTACATTTCTAGGCTATTATACTAACAAACTACAGTCAGATTAATACTTGTATGCCTAACCATATCTACATTATAGATTCATCATCTTCCTGACTGGGCACCCGTGCTTGAGGACCGATCATCGGGGCTCGGAGGACTATCGGCTCGATCATATCTATAATCCCCATAATAATCATCATAAGATGAACCTCTTTGATAGTACACATGCCCTCCTTTACTTGCTCCATGGTTGTGAGATGGTGGCTGCCTGTAATAGTCTTCTGCCACACCAGAAGCCTTGTGAAGGTGGTGGTCTAGTGGCGGCTGGTAGGGTGGTGGTGGTGGTGGTGGCGGTTGGTGGTGGTGGTGGTGATGGTGGTTTTGGTTCATGCTTAAACTTGCAGGTGCAACTTGATTGCGCAAACTTGGGGAGCTATGGTTTCTGGTTAAGGAGGTAGGTTTACCGTGACTAGCGGCGGATTCAGGGTTTATACTGGCGGTTTCAGGCGGTGTTTTGGCGGGGAAAAGGAAGGCGCGAAGCTTCGGTGCGCCTTGGTGCTCGTGCCGATCGCATTCGTCAGTCATGTGGTGGATATCTTCGTCCGATTTTACTGTGACCAGCACATCAAGATCATCTGGTATTAACTGGTACTTGAGGATCATTTCACCATGAAACATGCTTGCAACCTTCTTCATAAGTTCTATAATTAAATCCAATGTTAGTATAACTACAAAAAGAGAAGAGTAGACTAAGCATAATTACAAAAGCAAACCAAATCAGAATCTAACTATATATTAAAGCTAACATGATTTTTTCACTGTCATTATTCTATATAGGATGTTACATAGATGTCATGTGAACAGTTTCCTAAATATAAATTATTGTGTGATACAAGTTTCGAACCCAAGACCTCATGTTTCAAATTAAAGATGCTTACCAACTCAATTTAAGTAGTTATTGTGATAAATTTCTTGATTTCTAAATGATATATTGTTAATTCACTTATAATTAATGTATTATATATAAATTTTTTTTATTTTTATTATATTTTTCACCCGTGTGAAACACGGGCTCTAACCTAGTAGAATAATAATAATAACGACACTTAATTTAATTCTCTCTCTCCTACCGAATAATATTCATATTCTATAATTCAATAATTAATATTTATTTGATCAAAATTCGTTGTTCTTCGATCTACTTCATGATTCCAGTGATTCAAATGCAAATTTATTCATTCATTTTATTAATAATACCAAAACTACACATTGAGACAAATTAAAACCTTATTTTGCCAATGCTATGGTTTGTAAGAGAAGGATACCGGGGAAGGTGATGTCGCGGTGAACGCCGATGACGCGAGTTTCACCGCCGGTGTACTTGAGATGGCCGTCGGCAGGGCGGGGGAGAATCCTGCCTCCGTGACTGCACAGAAACTTCACGCCGCCCGAAACGGATTCGGCATCGCTGCCGCCTGTGATTAATTGTCAGATTTCAAGAAAAAAAAATGGAACGGAGATTATATATATATATATACACACACACACATACATACATGATGATCGTTGATGATGAGATTTGGATTGTGGCATGGATGGATTCACTTGCTGCTGAATTTGAACTTGCCGCCTGTGTGTGTGTTTTTTTTTGTGAACAAATGCAGAAACTAACTTAACGGAATAATAATACTTTTAACCGCTCATCATATTACGGTTTAATAGAATAATATAAAATAAAAGTTACATTTGATTGTATTATATACATGGTTGTTGTCTCAACCATTTCAAAGCAAATAAAATTCTGAGGTATTTTGAAGAAAATAAAATAATTGGTTTGTATTTTCGAAATTTATTTTCATGAGTTTTAAAATATATGAACGAATAAAGTTAGGAAATGTGAGTTTCAATTATGCGTCTCACAAGAGGAAAATTAGAGTTTTAGCATTATGTCAGCAATAGTAATAGTGTGTTGGTTCGTAACCCTCAAAGTGAATCTAGGATGCATTAAATAGGTGTTCACATGCATATTTGTTAAAAAAAATGAACCTTATTCGAGTGAGAGCTTCAAACCCTATATTTATTTATAATAACAATTGGGCATGCATACCCTGAACATATATGATAGAAAATTTTTATTTTTTTTAACATCTAAATGTTTACACTATTCGGCAAAGGCCAGAATACCCGGTATTTAGAGTATTTGGAACAAAAATATGTTCTAAAAAATATCGGTTTTTAGCAATCAGTTTAATCTAGTGATGAAAAAAAAATTGAAGGCTTGCAACGAGGAGGTATTTATTGTCAATGTTATGGTCCGCGTGATCACGCAACAACAAAATGAATTTGCAACGAATTCATATAGTTAAAATTGTCACACCCCAACCTAAAGCGGAATATACCGGGGCGCGATATAATTGTATCATAGCTCAAAAGACACTAAAGTAAAATACACGTGCCAATATCTAAATTATTTATTTCATATGTCAAGTACGCAAAGCACAACATTGTCTCAAAAGAAATAAACATTACATCTTAAATAATTAAAATTAAAATTCAATAAATAAGTCTTTATTCATAATGCAACCTAAGGTCCAACTATTCTTTAGTTTGTTTCTTCATCCAATATAGCTATATGCATCATACGTGAAAATAAATAGTTTGTCAATATAAAGTTGAGCAAGTAATCATAGTTTTTTGAATACATATAATATTGAAAATGACAATTCCTTGCGATAAATATGAACTACTACAACTATCATAACAATAAATATAAAAATTGTCTTTTCACTCGAATCACATAAATAACGAGCTACTCCGACGTCGTATGATCATACTAATGAGGATGAGGATGAGATACCAACCACCAAAACAAAAAATAAACACATAATCGCATTTGCACGTATAATTAATTGAGCAATACCATATCACGCAAATAATGGAATTGTAGTGAAATAAAATGGAGTTGTGAACGCATAACGCCCCCAAAATATAAAACGGTAAAAAGGGGGTGTGAATTACTTACCTTATAGGTAGATTAATGAGGATGAGATAATAATAAAAAATGAGGATGAACACGTTCAAGCCTTCGAGATACGTCAACAAAGAATGCCCTAATTATTAAAGGTAATGTTAATTACATATAAGCGAAGTATTAACAAAACTTAACGATTTTGGATTCGATTGTTTTAAGAAAAAGTTTATTATTAGAACTTCATTAATTTAATGATCAAAATTATTATTATTATTATTGTTATTATTATTATTATTATTATTATTTTTGTTGTTGTTGGTGTCGTCGTCATCATTATTATTATTATTATTGGTATTTGGTAAACGTTAATGGTTATTAAAATTTTCTTCTTCCAATATAGCTATATGCATCATACGTGAAAATAAATAGTTTGTCAATATAAAGTTGAGCAAGTAATCATAGTTTTTTGAATACATATAATATTGAAAATGACAATTCCTTGCGATAAATATGAACTACTACAAGTATCATAACAATAAATATAAAAATTGTCTTTTCACTCGAATCACATAAATAACGAGCTACTCCGACGTCGTATGATCATACTAATGAGGATGAGGATGAGATACCAACCACCAAAACAAAAAATAAACATATAATCGCATTTGCACGTATAATTAATTGAGCAATACCATATCACGCAAATAATGGAATTGTAGTGAAATAAAATGGAGTTGTGAACGCATAACGCCCCCAAAATATAAAACGGTAAAAAGGGGGTGTGAATTACTTACCTTATAGGTAGATTAATGAGGATGAGATAATAATAAAAAGTGAGGATGAACACGTTCAAGCCTTCGAGATACGTCAACAAAGAATGCCTTAATTATTAAAGGTAATGTTAATTACATATAAGCGAAGTATTAACAAAACTTAACGATTTTGGGATTCGATTGTTTTAAGAAAAAGTTTATTATTAGAACTTCATTAATTTAATGATCAAAATTATTATTATTATTATTATTATTATTATTATTATTATTATTATTATTATTATTTATGTTGTTGTTGTTGTTGTTGTTATTATTATTATTGGTATTTGGTAAACGTTAATGGTTATTAAAATGTGTAACCAAGATATGATATTTATAAATAATACCCATTATGAATAATTAATCATTATATATTTATATGTATTTGTATATTTATATATATTTTGTCGAAAAATTAAATACTAGTTTTGATGACATGTTATGAAATAGGTGGATTCATTATTATAAGCACTTTACTATTTGAACGTTAATAAGTTATTAGATCGGTGTGTTTAAACGAGTGATAAAACATTTAAACTATATTAATTATATATAATCATTATATAAAGGTATATATAAAAGAAAGTTGTGAAACTAGGGCCAAGATGAGGAGAAATAATCATCACGGGGTTCGGTTTCGTTAAATTAATGTTTATTTATTGTTATATTATGATTAAAATGTTCAAAACAAAAGAAATTAAGAGGAAACATTGAGTCAGGCTTAGGAGGGGATCGAACCCGGGTCCCTGGCCGGTTCAGGCCTTAACACGCATAGACAAACCATCAGACTAGGTTCCTCAATTGTTAATATCTTGGAAACAGTTAAATAAATAAACAGGTTCGGTTATTCATATCCATTTACATAAAAACACTAGCTCTTAAAACCGTTGATTGGTTCATTGTTTGTTGTAATTTATTTGGGGGTTTTGTTCCTGGTTTAAAAACGAACAACAAGCATGTTTCAATTACCCGGATTGAAGACAGATTAAGGGTGAACGGCGACTAGGGTTTGTGGCCCGTTCTTGGTATTAAAGCTTATACAGATGGCTTCGTTTGCTGCTACTAGGTTAGGGTTTTGTTTCGTGATGTAGAGATGATTGAGTGTGCAGGATTAATTGTGTTTTCGTCGTGTTTATATAGTAATTTAGATTCGGTTGAGCCGCGAGATTAATATTACGCAATTAGCTGTGATTGTGATTCGTTTTCTATAATTAACATGTCGGTGTGATGCATTTATGATTAGCTAAAGATTTGATGAGATCAATTTTTGATCATACCCGAGAATTATGGAACAAGAAAAGAAAAGAAAAGAAAAGGTGGTGATGGCCGGCAATCGTGAAGAAGGAAAGAGAGAAAGGATGTTTGAATATTTTTGGTAAATATTTAAAGATTGGTCCTTCATCTTTTGTGGTGGGTGCAAAAATGATTAAGAGCTTAGTTTAGGGGTTGATTAGGCAATTCTTTGATAGTTAGAATATTTTATATATAAAAAATAATAACCGAAACTAAGTCGGTGTCGTGAAATAGAATAGCTGATCAATAATAAATTTATTAATCTGATTAAATAAAATAGTACAAAAAATAAAATTTTAAACGGATCTGGTTTTAGCGTCCGAAATGTAACGAATTTTACAGTATTCACAACTTTTTGAAAATTTCGTCCTGAAATTAGAATACAAGAAAAACAGAAATTAAAATAAGAATAAACCCAAATTACTAATTCATTTTCGTAATAAACGAAACAACACAGATGTTCGAGTGACCCGGAAAACGCTACAAATGGGTAATATGACAAGTCCACTTATATATAGGATGTACCAGCGGCGTATCCATCATGACCTTGTCATCTTATATATCATTTGTATCGTTGTCCTTTAGTCCCTCGGTTCTGAGTTGTTCGCACACCAACGTACTCACCATGACTTCCATGCGAGGGTTTCGGTAATTATGCATGCACTCGTAATTACTTATTTCGTCGATTGGTCCACATGGTTCGTTCCTTTTGGTGGGTTAAAAATCATACATACACGTTTAAGATAAATCTTTTTGAAAGTCAAAGTAAATTCGGGGTGAAGGCGAAACAAAATTTAATGACCATTGAAAAATAAAGAAAACCCTTGAAGTTAAATATTAACTAGTGTAACACCAAAATGATTGAACAAGCTTAAATATTAAAATTTTTTAGAGTTAATGTATATCAAGATCGAACGTTTGAAAGACGTAACAAGTTGTCGGGTACTAAAACGAGAAATAAAAAAACTCTTTTTATAGTAAACGAAAATAATCATCACAATAGTTAAGTCGAATATACGAAACATTGGGATTCATGAGAGGCTAAAAAAATGTGTAAACATATGATAACCACAAGAAACCAACAAAATTAGAGAAATATTGATGCAAGTCGTAAGTTTGTGATATTCTCGAGGAAGTCTAGCCGTTATGGGGAGAGTGTAAGTTGGTGACGCTCGTATTGAGATAATGATAAATCGTAAATGAGAATATAAAATCAATAAAATAAAATGCGTGCATAGGGCTCCTATTAGATAGCTACGCCTTAACCAAGTACACAGCCCCGGTTCGAAAGTGACCGGTCATAAGCAGCCCAGATTACGGTTCCTATTAGATAACCAGGTACATAGCCATGCACATGGTCCCGGTTTTCACTAACAATTACGTTTGAGGTCACCGGTCATAGGCCGTTAAATTGAGTTGATCATGAGCAAACAATTACTATTCTAAAGATAGCTATAGAGAATGCATCTCGTGCTTTTTGAGGGGAGTAAGTGAAGATGGATATATCAAATGTAAACACCAATTCATTAATAATATTGAAAATTTGAGTACAAGGAGACAATATTCAAAAGAGAAGAACAAAAACAAAAGTAATAAATGCGAAAATAAAAAAAAAATGTTGCTTGCAGCGTTTGTCTTCTCGGGGTAGGTCGGTCTTTAGGCATAATGACTAGTGTGAAGTGATGCCATTATTCCTAAGTTGCAACTCATTGGCGTTGGTGTAGTACACACGTCCTTGCATGCCCTGATTGGCTTCATTCGTTTGGGTTTGCTCGGCTTGGTTTGGTTGAGGTTGAATAGCTTGGATGGGTTGGGCTTGCATTAGTTGGGCTTGGTCGACTTGATCGGCTTGAGGTTGGAAAGTTTGGGCTTGATATATTTGGAGTTGATTGGTTGGGCTTGGGTAGGTTTGAATTTGATAAACGAGTTTTGGACATGCGTTCTGAAGATGGTCTGGGCTACCGCAATGATAGCAGGCTCGTATAGTTGGGAGAGATGGAGCATATGGTAGGGCATATGGTTGGGGAAATTATTGAGTGATGGGTTGGGGAATAGGGGAGTTAAGTTACGTTTTCATAGGCTCTCGACAATATTGGGTGAGGTGGCCGAATCGGTGGCAATTGGTACACATTCGGCAAGTGGATTGGGTCAAATGGTGACGTTGGCAAGTGTTGCAATATGGGTGTGTGCCGGTGTATGGTTTCTTGGTTGGAGGGGCTTGTTGGGCCTGTTATTGGGCTAAGACAAAGTTTTATGAATTGGGCTTTCTTTTGTTATTGCGGTAATTAGATGAGTTGTGGTTGTGGTTGTGTTTGGAAGATTCGGGCTTGGACTCTTTAGCGGGTTTGGATGCGGGCTTATCTTTGGGCTTTTTGGAACTTTTCCGCGTCAAGGTCCCGGCCTTAACATGGTTTTCAGTGAGGGTACAGGCTAGGGTAATGGCATCATGAAGTTCTTTCGGGTCACAACTAAGGACGGAATCTAGGATTTGCATCGGCAAACCCGTGATGTACTTATCAATGGCACGCTCCTAAAGAGTAACCATGTGCGGGATGAGGATGCTCAATTCGTGAAACCGATCGTTGTAAGCAGTTTTATCACCTCCATCTTGCTTCAAATTTCAGAATTCTTCTTCCAACTTCCGGAGTTCATATTTCGGGCAGAACTTGTCTAACATGAGCTTCTTGAGGTCATCCCATGGCAAGGCCATGGCAACCTCAGCCCCAAGGTCCTTCTTTTTGCAATTCCACCAAGTAAGGGCACTCAATATGAAAACGCTTGAGGCATAAGTGGTCTTTTTGTCATCCGAACATGCACAGTGGAGGAACACGCTTTCCATGTGCTCGAACCATTGAATAAGTATTGTAGCATCCTCAGTCCCAACGTAATCGGTCGGGTATGGTTAGCGTTGGTGAATTGCTTGATAGAGAAAACATTAGGGTTCACGGAAGCATTAGTGGCATTCACGGTTTGGAGTTGAGAGATGACTATTGGGAGGGCTGCCATGTAACACCCCGACCAAAGGCGGATTATACATCGGGGCGCCACATATTGTTTCATTACTCGTGACACTATTGGGTGTCAATATTTAATAAATACATTCATTCGCGCACGCGCAAAGTAAACATAAGATAACAAAATCATCATAAATCAATATATTATAAATCATAATATTCGAACAACAATAACTTGTCTTGATACATTTTTAATCTAGGTCCAAAATAAAGAAAACTTCCTAGGTTATCTCGAGCTCCAAAACAGCTACTGCAAACCTGAACATGTGTTAAAATAAACGTCAAACACTTGCGTGTTGGTGAGAAATCAAGTTTAATACAATACATAGATAACAATAAATCTGCGCGCAACATGTGTATGTCTGGTTTTCAACAAGGGTGTAATCTGATCGGGACCAACTCTAAGATTCATAAGACTGCCAGTGCTCACAATTGAGCTCACAAACAAGACAAACTGTGCATGTGTAAACAAAAGAGAAAATCATAAACGATAGTTCTCCCGTGTTCATCTAATGGTACCATGAGAACTGCGGAATAGACCGACAAGACGGTTAATGATCCACACATACAAATAAACAGCCAAGTCTACGTCCTCAACACATGGGATACTGCGCGACTAAAGTTCATAAACAAGTTTAAGACTCTAAGTTTGTATGAACACATGAACATCCCAAAACATTAAAAGCAAAAAGGGATTAGGTACGAGATTACTCACTTGATAAACGATGCGGTGTAAGATAAAGCAAGAACCAACTTTAAACAAGCACAAGTTAACCTATAAATAAGATTATTGTTTTAATGAATTGATTTAAGTCTTGATTATAAGTTAGCATAATTAATAAGTAAATTATTATTTATAATATATATATATTACCGGAAAAGCAGGGCAGAATAGAAAGGAAGACGGAGGCAGAGAGGAAGGCGGCAGAGAGAGCAAAGGAAGAGAGATAATAAGTGTTTGTGTGTGTAGTGTTAAGAAAAATAATACTATTATTTATAGAGAAACCCTAGGGAACACAATCCCTAGAAAAGGGGAAAAGATCTCAAAAAGCAAAAGATTCCAAAAGCAAAAGATATCAAAAGATATGGTAGCTGCAGGGGACAAGAGAAAGCTGTCAGGGAACAGTAAACAGGCGTGGGCGGTTCAGATAAAGGTACTGGTCAAGCATGGCAAAAGCAGATCTCAAAAGATAATGTCAGTCACTTTTTCTGTCAACCAATGGGGTTGGTGCGCATGCTGCGCCAAAAGTGGCTTTTCAGACATAAAGCAGATTAGGTCAACAGCTCAAAAGATAAGACAACACAAAAGCCAACGGCTAGATTCAACAGAAGAAAACTCAAAGGGTTTAGCGCGAGAAGGCTAAGGCGCGCCGCGGGAAGAATCACATTTCTTAGCGCGCCGCGGGAGGAACTATAATTCCTAGCGCGCCGCGGGAAGAACTATAATTCTCCGCGCGTCGAGGGATGAACTACGATTCCTAGCGCGCTGCGAGAAGAACTACAAATCCTTAGCGCGTCGCGGGAAGAACTACCGTTCTTCGCGCGCTGCGAGAAGAATTACAATTCTTAGCGCGCTGCGAGAAGAGTTCGTCTCGCGTATCGCTGAAACAGGTGGTCTTCACGCAGGATTCCTTGTAAGGGGTCTGGCGCATGGAGCTGCGCAGACAACCTTAGGCGGGAAGGAACAAAGGACAAGCAAAGAGTTAGAAGAAAAAGAGGGAAACAAGGCTTAAGGGCGGAACGACGGCAAGAGAGAGAAAAAGGCGGGACGGCGACAAGAGGGAAAAGAAGGCGGAGAGAGAGAAGAAGAGGGACGGGACGGCGGAAAGAAAGAGAGAGAAAGAGGCGGGAAGGAAAAGATATATTATTATTAAAAGTAAAATATAAGTATAAATAAATATTAAATCACAAAAGGAAGAGATCGAGTCAGAGAAACGGGTACCTGGGTCGGGTCGGATCAGGGCAGATGTCACAGTCTCCCCTACTTTAAGAAATTTCGTCCCGAAATTTATCTCGAAGTAGGTTGCGCAGAGAACAGGTGCGGGTACTTGATCTTCATTTGATCTTCCCTTTCCCATGTAAACTCGGCTCCGCGCTTGGACTCCCAGCGAACTTTCACGATAAGGATACGACTGCGCTTGGTTTGCTTAACCTCGCGATCCATAATCTCAACAGGCTTCTCAACGAAATGCATAGTTTCATCAACTTGAACTTCATCAAGTGGAATGTGAAGGTTCTCGTCGGCTAAACACTTCTTGAGATTGGATACATGGAACGTTGGATGCACATTACTGAGCGCGGGCGGCAGGTCAAGTCTGTAGGCAACTTTTCCTACACGCGCGAGAATCTTAAATGGTCCAACATATCGAGGAGCAAGCTTACCTTTCTTCCCAAAGCGGACAACACCCCTCCAGGGCGACACTTTGAGGAGAACAAGATCACCAACTTGAAATTCGAGAGGCTTCCGCCTACGATCTGCGTAACTCTTCTGTCGGCTTCTGGCAGTCAGCAGATGATCACGGATCTTGGCGATTTTATCAGTTGTCTCTTGAACAAGTTCGGGTCCTGTGATTTGAGCTTCTCCCACTTCGCTCCAACAAATCGGGGAGCGGCACTTACGACCGTAAAGTGCTTCAAATGGGGCCATACCAATACTGGAATGATAGCTGTTATTATAAGAGAACTCGATCAAAGGCAGGTGTGAATCCCAATTGCCTCCAAAATCAAGAACACAAGATCGGAGCATATCCTCAAGAGTCTGAATAGTTCGCTCAGACTGACCGTCAGTCTGGGGATGATATGCCGTACTCATGTCCAAGCGAGTTCCTAGCGCAGATTGGAGAGATTTCCAAAAGCGAGATATATAACGGCCATCGCGATCGGATATGATGCTCAAAGGAGTACCATGGCGGCAGACAATTTCCTTGACATAAAGCTGCGCGAGTTGCTCAACACGGTAGTTTTCACGAATGGGCAGAAAGTGAGCAGACTTAGTCAAACGATCCACTATTACCCAAATGCTATCATGTTTGCTTGCTGTCAAAGGTAACTTGGTAATAAAGTCCATCGCTACACATTCCCATTTCCACGTAGGAATTTCTGGTTGTTCGAGCAAACCAGATGGGCGTTGGTGTTCAGCTTTCACTTTAGAACAAGTCAGACATTTAGCTACGAACACAGCAATATCCTTTTTCATACCGGGCCACCAATAAGTAATGCGCAAATCCTTGTACATCTTATCAGCGCCAGGATGAACGGAATATCGAGATTTGTGCGCTTCACTCAGGATATCAGCGCGAAGATTCTCATCAAAGGGAATCCAGATGCGATTGAGATAACAGAGAATTCCACTCAGATTGGGCACAAAATGTGTTTCCGCGCCACACGCTAACTCGGCGCGAAGGTTACCATTACTGATGGATGCGCGCTGCGCGCCACGAATACGCGATTCAAGGTTGCTTTGAATCGGCGCGAAGTGAAGCTGGGTGCGCGGCAAGATACAGTTAAGCTGGCAGGGTTTTCGGCTGAGCGCGTCGGCTACCACATTAGCCTTACCAGGATGATACCGGATCTCACAATCGTAATCGCTGATGAGTTCGTTCCATCGGCGTTGCCTCATGTTGAGTTCCTTTTGATCAAAGATATGCTGAAGGCTTTTATGGTCAGTGTAGAGGATACACTTAGTACCATAAAGGTAGTGTCTCCAGATCTTCAAGGCAAAAACAACTGCACCAAGTTCGAGGTCGTGAGTTGTATAATTCTTTTCATGAACCTTGAGTTGCCTTGATGCGTAAGCGATAACCTTGCCTCGTTGCATAAGAACACAACCGAGACCTTGGTTGGAGGCATCGCAGTACACGACAAAATCATCATTACCCTCAGGTAACGCAAGAACAGGAGCTTCACACAACAATCGCTTGAGCGATAGAAAGGCTTCTTCTTGCTTCGAGCCCCAAATATATGGTTTACCTTTGTGCGTTAGAGCTGTTAAAGGCAAAGCGATCTTCGAGAAGTTCGAAATGAAGCGCCGGTAATAACCAGCTAAGCCCAGAAAGGAACGGATCTCAGAAGGAGAGGATGGCGTAATCCAGTTCTTGATTGCTTCAATTTTGGATGGGTCGACATGAATACCCATCTTGTTAACAACATGGCCAAGAAACTGTACTTCATCCGACCAAAATTCACACTTGGAGAGCTTAGCATAGAGTTGCTCAGCTCTAAGCTTCTGCAACACCAACCGAAGATGTTGCTCATGCTCGGCCTTGGTCTTAGAATACACCAGAACATCATCGATAAACACAATCACGAATTTATCCAAGAAAGGCCTACACACCCGATTCATTAGATCCATGAAAACGGCGGGTGCGTTGGTTAAACCGAAGGACATGACCAAGAATTCAAAATGGCCATAACGAGTTCGAAAAGCTGTCTTCGGAACATCTTCATCGCGGATGCGCAACTGGTGATAGCCAGAGCGGAGATCAATCTTGGAAAAACAAGAGGCACCTTGGAGTTGATCAAAGAGGTCGTCAATACGCGGTAAGGGATACCGGTTTTTAATGGTGAGTTTGTTCAACTCGCGGTAATCAATACACATGCGAAACGATCCATCTTTCTTTTTAACGAACAACACCGGAGCACCCCAGGGCGAAGAGCTAGGGCGAATGAATCCTTTAGCAGTCAACTCTTGAAGTTGGCTTGCCAATTCTTGCATCTCAGCGGGCGCAAGACGGTAAGGAGATTTAGCTACGGGGGAAGCACCAGGGACAAGATCAATACGGAACTCGACTTCACGAGCGGGAGGGATACCAGGAAGATCATCAGGAAAAACTTCAGGGAAATCACGCACAACAGGGATATCGCGAAACTTCTTTTCTTCAGCAGGTTTAACCACATGGGCTAAGAATGCAATACACTTCTTCCGCATGAGCCTTCGGGCTTCGGCGCAAGACATAAGTTTAAGACCGCGGGAGGGTTTCTCGCCGTAAATATGAAGATCACCATTTTCTCGAGGAATGCGAATCAACTTCTTGGCGCAAATAACTTCGGCGCGATTCTTCGAAAGCCAGTCCATACCAATGATAACATCAAAGCTCCCAAGAGGCATGGGGATGAGGTCGATCAGAAAATCGTTTTCGTTAAGGTTAAGCGTACAATCCTTAATCACCGAGTTAATTAAAACAGTTTCGCCGTTAGCCAATTCAACTGAAAAATCTTCTTTTAAGTTATCGCGCGGTCGCGCAAGCTTCTGCTCGAAGGCGCGAGAGATAAAACTTCGATCGGCGCCAGTATCAAAAAGTATAGAAGCATAAAATACGTTAAGCAAAAATGTACCATTAACTACGTCATTATTCGCTTGCGCTTGGTGCGCGGTTATATTAAAAGCTCGTCCGCGTGTCGCTTGGTTCGAAATCTGGTTCACCGGATTCGCTTGCGTGATTTGCACTTGTAGTCTCGGGCACGCGTTCCGGAAATGACTGGGATCACCACAGTTAAAGCACGATCTGGGTCGTGGGTTTTGGTAGGTTGGTTGAGGGTTTTGCGGGTAGACTGGTGGTGTTGGCGCAATTGGATTGGCGAGAAGGACTCTACAGTTTTCTGCAAGGTGGCCAGCGCGGCCACATCGGGTACAAAGTCGACATGGGACTTGAGGTGGGTGGTGAAGTCTACAGGTTGGGCAAAAGGGGTGGTTTCCTGTGTAAGGTTTCTTAGGTGGCGGGGCAGGGAGTGCTGAATTGGTCAAGGCATAGTTGTGGACTACAGGAGGTGTTGGGTAGGCTGTCAGTGGGTTAGGCGCGTAAACTGGGGGTTGGTAGATGGGTTGCTGGACAATGGGCGGGTTGGTAAGCGCGTAAGCTTGTCTGCGCCTACGTTTCTGGTTATGGTTTGAGGGTTCTGGTTTGGTTTCTGCGGGTTCAGGGGCAGTTTTGGTGAGTTTGGTCTTTTCTGTTCCCCGCAGGAACAGGGTTCCTGCTCTGACATGGTTGTCGCTGAGTACAGCGGCCAACTCGATGGCGTCAGAGAGGGTTACTGGGTTTCTGGCCCATACAGAATCTTGAATTTTCATGGGGAGACCCCCAAGGAATTTCTCTATGGCTCGGCGGGAAGGGGTAACAAGGTGAGGGACAAGCAGGCTTAGTTCATGGAAGCGCGTCGCGTACTCGCGCGCTTCACCGCTGTATTGCTTAAGATTCCAAAATTCTTCCTCCAGGCGCTTAACTTCGTTGGGAGGGCAGAATTCTCGCGTCAGAATTTCCTTAAATTCCTCCCAGAGCATGCTAGAAGCAGCTTCTGCGCCACGCGCATGAGCTACTCCATTCCACCATGTAAGCGCTCTGGATTCCAGGACACTAGAAGCATATAGGGTTCGTCTGTCTGAGGGGCATTGGGTGTGGAGGAAAGTGTTTTCTATTTTCTCAAGCCACTGGAGCATCACGGTGGCTCCTTCAAGACCTGTGAACTTTGGAGGGTTACCCGCGTTAAAGGACTTAATGTTTTAACTAGAGGTGTTGGTATTGTTTTGGCTCAAAGCTTGGGCTATTGCGGCGGCCATTTCCTGGGAACGTTGCAGCGAACGTCTGCGCGCGGCTTCCTTCTTCTTGAGATGGCGAGCTGATAGCGGAGGCATTCTATAAAAGTTTTAATTTTAGTTAATATCTTGGTTTTAGCGCAAAGTATAACCTCGAAAAGCTTGGTTTCACGGAGTCAGTTACTGTCAAAAGTTAAAGTAAAATAAATGACCCTAAATGCAGACTTAATAAAGGTAACGAATTCGAATCAAGAATCGACAATTCATGTATCACCATGACTTTCCGAATTCCCAATTTAAAATATACGAGCAAACGAGTATTGGAGATTGGCGATTCATGTATCACCATGACTTTTCAATCTTCAATATAAAATGTACAAGAAAATGAGTATTGGAGGTTGACAATTCATGCATCACCATGACTTTTCAAGTCTCCAACCTCAGAACATAATCGTAAATGGAAATTGAAAATCAACTATTCATGTATCACCATGACTTTTCGGATTTTCAAATCCAACAAACGAATATGTAAGTAAAATCAGTAAAAATCGAAATTCAACAAAAATCGAAATATCGCGAAATAAAACATAAAATCATACACTGCGCAAGCGCGAGCATATTCATAAATAACGAGTAATTAACAATAAGCGCGCAAACATTAGATTTCTCTCATGCGCGAGAAGGGACTCTTAGGTATTCTAGGCCGTTACGTCTAACCACCTATCCTAAAGTCAACGAGCTCTGATACCAATCTGTAACACCCCGACCAAAGGCGGATTATACATCGGGGCGCCACATATTGTTTCATTACTCGTGACACTATTGGGTGTCAATATTTAATAAATACATTCATTCGCGCACGCGCAAAGTAAACATAAGATAACAAAATCATCATAAATCAATATATTATAAATCATAATATTCGAACAACAATAACTTGTCTTGATACATTTTTAATCTAGGTCCAAAATAAAGAAAACTTCCTAGGTTATCTCGAGCTCCAAAACAGCTACTGCAAACCTGAACATGTGTTAAAATAAATGTCAAACACTTGCGTGTTGGTGAGAAATCAAGTTTAATACAATACATAGATAACAATAAATCTGCGCGCAACATGTGTATGTCTGGTTTTCAACAAGGGTGTAATCTGATCGGGACCAACTCTAAGATTCATAAGACTGCCAGTGCTCACAATTGAGCTCACAAACAAGACAAACTGTGCATGTGTAAACAAAAGAGAAAATCATAAACGATAGTTCTCCCGTGTTCATCTAATGGTACCATGAGAACTGCGGAATAGACCGACAAGACGGTTAATGATCCACACATACAAATAAACAGCCAAGTCTACGTCCTCAACACATGGGATACTGCGCGACTAAAGTTCATAAACAAGTTTAAGACTCTAAGTTTGTATGAACACATGAACATCCCAAAACATTAAAAGCAAAAAGGGATTAGGTACGAGATTACTCACTTGATAAACGATGCGGTGTAAGATAAAGCAAGAACCAACTTTAAACAAGCACAAGTTAACCTATAAATAAGATTATTGTTTTAATGAATTGATTTAAGTCTTGATTATAAGTTAGCATAATTAATAAGTAAATTATTATTTATAATATATATATATATTACCGGAAAAGCAGGGCAGAATAGAAGGGAAGACGGAGGCAGAGAGGAAGGCGGCAGAGAGAGCAAAGGAAGAGAGATAATAAGTGTTTGTGTGTGTAGTGTTAAGAAAAATAATACTATTATTTATAGAGAAACCCTAGGGAACACAATCCCTAGAAAAGGGGAAAAGATCTCAAAAAGCAAAAGATTCCAAAAGCAAAAGATATCAAAAGATATGGCAGCTGCAGGGGACAAGAGAAAGCTGTCAGGGAACAGTAAACAGGCGTGGGCGGTTCAGATAAAGGTACTGGTCAAGCATGCAAAAGCAGATCTCAAAAGATAATGTCAGTCACTTTTTCTGTCAACCAATGGGGTTGGTGCGCATGCTGCGCCAAAAGTGGCTTTTCAGACATAAAGCAGATTAGGTCAACAGCTCAAAAGATAAGACAACACAAAAGCCAACGGCTAGATTCAACAGAAGAAAACTCAAAGGGTTTAGCGCGAGAAGGCTAAGGCGCGCCGCGGGAAGAATCACATTTCTTAGCGCGCCGCGGGAGGAACTATAATTCCTAGCGCGCCGCGGGAAGAACTATAATTCTCCGCGCGTCGAGGGATGAACTACGATTCCTAGCGCGCTGCGAGAAGAACTACAAATCCTTAGCGCGTCGCGGGAAGAACTACCGTTCTTCGCGCGCTGCGAGAAGAATTACAATTCTTAGCGCGCTGCGAGAAGAGTTCGTCTCGCGTATCGCTGAAACAGGTGGTCTTCACGCAGGATTCCTTGTAAGGGGTCTGGCGCGTGGAGCTGCGCAGACAACCTTAGGCGGGAAGGAACAAAGGACAAGCAAAGAGTTAGAAGAAAAAGAGGGAAACAAGGCTTAAGGGCGGAACGACAGCAAGAGAGAGAAAAAGGCGGGACGGCGACAAGAGGGAAAAGAAGGCGGAGAGAGAGAAGAAGAGGGACGGGACGGCGGAAAGAAAGAGAGAGAAAGAGGCGGGAAGGAAAAGATATATTATTATTAAAAGTAAAATATAAGTATAAATAAATATTAAATCACAAAAGGAAGAGATCGGGTCAGAGAAACGGGTACCTGGGTCGGGTCGGATCAGGGCAGATGTCACATGCCACGATTCCCTTCGTAATACGAGGTGACATGCGACGGCCAGAGTTGCTGATGCGGCGTTTACTTGTTAATGAGGTTTGAAGACATACTGCAAGGATAAAATGTGTAAATTTTATAAGACCTGGGTAGATATTGTAAATTTATAAGTTTGTGTAAATTGATGCTTGTGAATTCTATTTAATAATTTGAGGTTGAGTTTGTTGTTGAGGTTGAAAATGATGTCATTTTTATGAGGCTTGATTTTATAAGTGTTGACGTTTATGAGGAATAAATAAATAAATAAATATAACATAACTTAAAATTGAAATATAAAGTTTCATTTGTTGGTTAGGATTTCATGGACCACCATGGTTCCTTCCAATGAAATAAATAAATAAATATAACATAACTTAAAATTGAAATATAAAGTTTCATTTGTTGGTTAGGATTTCATGAACCACCATGGTTCCTTCCAACGAAATGAAAATATCGAAAATCAAATGAAACTGTTGAAATATTCATGTATTAATTTCACAAAATCGTTGAAAATTGAGTTGTGAGGGGTGTTGAGATAGGTGGTTGAAGTACTTCGGGAACCACCCCGTATTTGTGTACTTCAACCAACTATTCAACTAAAACACAATACGGAAAACCGAGTTTAGCCACGTATCACCGTGAATTAGGTTATAAATTAAGGATGTGATTGTCACATGACCACGATTGATACAATGAGGGTAGTAGATTCGTGAACGTTTGGTGTGATACGCTTTGGCTTAACAAGTTTCACACTCACACCTCACCCTCCAGGAAGGCAACCAGGTCTCGCGGCTGATCGAGATTTATGCGCATTACACTTCCTTAGGCTCTCAAGCCTTGGTGTCAAGGGATCGGTGTACAGGTGTGTCCCCCTTACAGTTACTACGTATCCGTCACACGAATCATCCTCAAGGAGAGGAAGTAAAAGGTGGGATTTCTTAAGGAAATTACCGATTTAAAAATCATCCTAAAGTTTTGAAAAATGATTTTGAGGCATAGTCTCGAAATAAGTATATGCTTTGGTGTACAATTGTATATGATTAACAATTTAAATAAATTAAGCAAAATTTTAACAAGTAGGGTGCACGTATAGGAACACGTATAGGGACCCTAAGCATGCTAGTAGGCCGTTACATCTAACCACATATCCTATAGCCTTCGGCTCTGATATCAATACCAATCTGTCACACCCCAACCAAAGATGGAATATGCCGGGGCACGAAATAATTGTATCATAGCTCAAAAGACAATGCACGTGTCAATATCTAAATTATTTATTTCATATATCAAGTACGCAAAGCACAACATTGTCTCAAAAGGAATAAACATTACATCTTAAATAACTAAAAATAAAATTCAATAAATAAGTCTTTATTCATCATGCAACCTAAGGTCCAACTATTCTTTAGCTTGTTTATTCATCCAATATAGCTACCTGCATCATGTGTGAAAATAGATAGTTTGTCAACATAAAGTTGAGCAAGTAATCACGGTTTTTTGAATACATATAATATTGAAAATGACAATTCCTTGCGATAAATATGAACTACTACAACTAGCATAAAAAAAATATAAAAATTGTCTTTTCATTTGAATCACATAGATAACGAGCTACTCCGACGTCGTATGATCATACTAATGAGGATGACGATGAATACCAACCACCAAAACAAAAAATAAACACATAATCGCATTTGCACGTATAACTAATTGAGCAATACTATATCACGCAAATAATGGAATTGTAGTGAAATAAAATGGAGTTGTGAACGCATAACGCCCCCAAAATATAAAACGGTAAAAAGGGGGTGTGAATTACTTACCTTATAGGTAGATTAATGAGGATGAGATAATAACAAAAAGTGAGGATGAACACGTTCAAGCCTTCGAGATACGTCAACAAAGAATGCCTTAATTATTAAAGGTAATGTTAATTACATATAAGCGAAGTATTAACAAAACTTAACGATTTTGGGATTCGATTGTTTTAAGAAAAAGTTTATTATTAGAACTTCATTAATTTAATGATCAAAATTATTATTATTATTATTATTATTATTATTATTATTATTATTTATGTTGTTGTTGTTGTTGTTGTTGTTATTATTATTATTGGTATTTGGTAAACGTTAATGGTTATTAAAATGTGTAACCAAGATATGATATTTATAAATAATACCCATTATGAATAATTAATCATTATATATTTATATGTATTTGTATATTTATATATATTTTGTCGAAAAATTAAATACTAGTTTTGATGACATGTTATGAAATAGGTGGATTCATTATTATAAGCACTTTACTATTTGAACGTTAATAAGTTATTAGATCGGTGTGTTTAAACGAGTGATAAAACATTTAAACTATATTAATTATATATAATCATTATATAAAGGTATATATAAAAGAAAGTTGTGAAACTAGGGCCAAGATGAGGAGAAATAATCATCCCGGGGTTCGGTTTCGTTAAATTAATGTTTATTTATTGTTATATTATGATTAAAATGTTCAAAACAAAAGAAATTAAGAGGAAACATTGAGTCAGGCTTAGGAGGGGATCGAACCCGGGTCCCTGGCCGGTTCAGGCCTTAACACGCATAGACAAACCATCAGACTAGGTTCCTCAATTGTTAATATCTTGGAAACAGTTAAATAAATAAACAGGTTCGGTTGTTCATATCCATTTACATAAAAACACTAGCTCTTAAAACCGTTGATTGGTTCATTGTTTGTTGTAATTTATTTGGGGGTTTTGTTCCTGGTTTAAAAACGAACAACAAGCATGTTTCAATTACCCGGATTGAAGACAGATTAAGGGTGAACGGCGACTAGGGTTTGTGGCCCGTTCTTGGTATTAAAGCTGATACAGATGGCTTCGTTTGCTGCTACTAGGTTAGGGTTTTGGTTCGTGATGTAGAGACGATTGAGTGTGCAGGATTAATTATGTTTTCGTCGTGTTCATATAGTAATTTAGAGTCGGTTGAGCCGCGAGATTAATATTACGCGATTAGCTGTGATTGTTATTCGTTTTCTATAATTAACATATCGGTGTGATGCGTTTTTTACTAGCCAAAGATTTGATGAGATCAATTTTTGATCATACCCGAGAATTATGGAACAAGAAAAGAAAAGAAAAGAAAAGGTGGTGATGGCCGGCAATCGTGAAGAAGGAAAGAGAGAAAGGAGGTTTGAATATTTTTGGTAAATATTTGCAGATTGGTCCTTCATCTTTTGTGGTGGGTGCAAAAATGATTAAGAGCTTAGTTTAGGGGTTGATTTCGCAATTCTTTGGTAGTTAGAATATTTTATATACAAAAAATAATTACCGAAACTAAGTCAGTGTCGTGAAATAGAATAACTGATCAATAATAAATTTATTAATCTGATTAAATAAAATAGTACGAAAAATAAAATTTTAAACGGATCGGGTTTTAGCGTCCGAAATTTAACGAATGTTACATTAAGCGGATGGGATGGGGATTTGGTGTTCTTGGGGATTTTAACGATGTTCGGTTCTCTTAAGAAAGAAAATATTCAGGTTTTGACCCGTCTTTTGCTCAGGCTTTAAGCGAGTTCATGTGGATGGATAAATACTCCCCATGATAGCTAGAATTTCACTTATCATAAAAGTAAAGGAAGAATATTTAGCAAGATTGACAGGTTGGGTTGTTAATCACGATTTTGTGGATAAGTGGTTGGATTCTTCGTTCTATGCTCTTCCTCGTTACTTATATGATCATGCGCCAATTATTCTTATTCTGACCCGTTAAACTATGGCCAGTGTCCTTTTAGATTGTTTAATTCGTGGTTGGATAAGAGTGAATTTGAGGAAGTGGTAGCTAATGCTTGCTCTTTGTTTGTGTGTGAAGAAGAGCCGGACGTCCTTTTGGCAAAAGCAATTTAAGCATATCAAGTTCAGAATCAAAGAATAGGTGTGGGAAGATCGGTGAAGGATAATGAAAAGTTCGAGGCGGCTTTTAAGGAGTTGCTCGATATTGATGTGTGTATAGAAGAGAGACCTTTGTTGGAAGAGGGGGAATGGACCAGAATCGAATGCCTAAAAGAATTAGCTGTCTTGTTGGAGCAAAAGACGAAGGATACTCAACAGAAAGCTAAAATGAACTGGGCGTCTTTTAGGGATGAGAATTCAGCTTTGTTCCATAGAATGATAAAGCATAAAAATTTATCAAACAGAATCCGTGGGCTAAATATAAACGGGAGGTGGGGTTCTATTCCAAACAAGGTCAAGATGAAGGTGACGTAAGGTATAAATCATGATTGTTGCCCATTCTCATTCGTTGTGTGAATATAAATAATTACAATGTTTGTAACCCACAAAACAATATCTCCTAGTATATTGGTAAATAATATAAGATATGTACAATGATGTTATGTAACTATATTATCTCTATCAAAAGGTCTTAAAGCATTTCAGGGGCTCGATTTAGGTTCTGTTTGTTTTTGCTTAAAACGTTTGCAAGGGGCTTACGTCTGCGGGCGCGCAGACATATGTTTCTGAAGACTGTTTGTTTTTTCAAATGAAAAGGATCTGAAAAATGCTTTTATGGTCTTAAAAAATAAAATATTGTTTAACTTCTTCACACTCTTCACATCCTATCAACTCCCAATATCCAACACCACCACCACCACCGTGCGCCACCACCACCACACACTGTCCGCCACTCACCACCACCACCACCACCCACCGTCACCGTCCACCACCACCACCCACACCGTCACCCACATCGTCCACCACCCACCACCACCACCACCACCGTCCATCACCACCACCACCCACCGTCGGCCACAACCACCATCCACTACCACCACCCACCATCCGCCACCACCGTCTACTACCCGCCGTCACCGTCCACCACCACCCACACCTTCCGTCACCACCACCACCATCCACTACCACCACCACCACCACCTCCACCGTCCACCGCCCACCACAACCGTCCAACACCACCACCCACAGTCCACTACCACCGTTCACCGCCTACCCAATCGTCTACCACCACCCACTTCCATAATTCGTACACCACCACCAATTATTTTAGCAGTCTACAAATGTTAAATGACTTCTATCTACTGTGATATGTATGATATATAACTACTTTTCAGCTTATGCAGACGATATCCAGTTTATTAAACAAACAGTATTAAATTTTCAGATTGCAAACCTTCATACCACATGAAATCAGATGAAATCAGATTGCAGACAGTTTTTGTCTTTAAAAACAAACATCACCTTAGTACACTGTTGAATTCGAGCCCTAAGTTGAATAGAGAAGGTTTTAGACGGTTATCAAATGAGGAGGCTTAATTTTTTGTTGAATAGTTTTCAAACATGGAGATTAAATGGGCCGTTTAGGAGTGTGGGGAAGCCCCGGCCCTAGGTCCTGAACAATTTTCAAGCATGAGTTTTGAATTCATAAAAAGGTAGTGGCAGTTTTTTTAGGAGGATTTTGGTAACTTACTAAAGTTATTATATAATAAAGCAAAGATGGACCGATATGTTATTCGTCCTTTATAGCTTTAATTCCAAAGTTAGGTGACCCGAGTTTGTTACAAGTTTTAGACTGATTAACCTCATAGGACATCTCAAAGATTGTGTCAAAAATTCTTCCTAATTGTTTAAAAAAATGTGCAAAAGTCGGTTATTTCGAATGCCCAATTGGCTTTCTTAAGTGATCGGTCTATTTTAGAGGGCCCATTTATCATACACAAAATTATCACGTGGTGGAAAAAAAAAGAAAAAACCTGGGCTTTTACTAAAAGTCAATTTTGAAAAAAGCACATGATCATTTAAGCTGGAAGTTTTTAGATGGGGTAATGGATAAAATGGGGTTTCCAAGTTTATGGAGAAATTGGTTTTATGGGATAGTGTCGTCAGCTCGTTTGTCCATTTCATTGAATGGGGCATCCACGTTCGAGTTTAAATATCCTATAGGAATCCGACGAAGGGATCCGATTTCTCCGTTTCTGTTTATTATGGCTATTGTAACATTTCGGATTTTTCGTATTGCATTTGCTTATATTTACCTAAATTGGGAATGAAATTCTGATCCTTTGTATTAATAAAATCTTTCATTTATTAGTAATTAACTTTGTTTAATTTATTTTATATCCTCATACCATTCAAACTCGTCAAACAACCATTAAAAACCCTTAAAATCGTTATTTAGGTTAAAAATAGCATCTTTAGAAGTATAGGGACTAAAATTGACAAAATCAAGCATCAGAAGGACACTCGTCGCGCCACGTGGGGAGCCTATTCCTAGTAGGTCGTGCGACGCGGGGAATCATCTGTGCAGACCAGAATCATTTGAAAGTTTGGTTTATCACCAAATCGTTTCCTTTTTTAGTTAAATCATGAAAATTAAGCTACAAGAAATGTTATGTGGTATTGCAACATGTCCAAGTTCATTACTTTAGTATTATAAACAAATTTGTTAGTTAAAATACTCGATTTTTTCATTATCTGATTATTTCTTTTTCCTTAATCAAGCCCATTACCAAATTCATTTATTAAAAATAAATTTAAGGCTTTATTATATAAACTAAAGTCTCATAAACCCTAACACTTCCTGCAAGTCAGCATCCATCATCCGAATCTGACTTCTCTTGGTGAATATTGTGTTCTTCCTCAAGAGTTTCATCTTTGGTTTGACTTTGGTGTTTCAAGATTCTTTGAATCGTATTTTCTCATCGCTCCTTTATAGTTGTCTTCTGATAGAACGTGTGTTTTTACATGAATATCAAAAGCCCTCAACCAATTCTAGTGAATGAGGGAGTTTCGCAGGTCAATTTGATCCTGACCCGTTTAGGGTTATAATAGTCAATTATTGTGTTTAATCGATTACTACTTCTTCTGGTCAAAATTAGCTTTTGGGTCAGAAGACTTTTATGTTTTCCTTGACATTTTGAGTGTCTGACCAGAACCTGACTTAAGATTTGAAGTTTAGATTCTGAAGAGTACTGCTCGGTTAAAAATTAAGTATTTCATATCTTGAGTTTTATTTATCCGTTTGCTGTGATTCCAGCGGTGTTATTGTCACACCCCGCCAAGGCGGAAGCACAGGCACATGACGTCATGTATATCGTAAGCATATGATTATCGCCAAAACGGTAGCATTAGGATACCAATAGTTTCAAAAGCGTTTACAAACCAGAACATGTTTTTAAATAAAATCAGTTTGAGACAAAATTGGGATTTCTCGTATATGACCCTAAATATCAATAGGGTTATACAAGCGAAACCCCTCCAAAAGGTTTCCTAATTATGCCTTGAGGTCCCGTCTTCATGATTCCCTACATGCTTGTGAATTCTCTAAAAAACACACATTTTAAAAGTAACACAATAGTTGGTGAGTTCACAGATTTTGAGACTCGATATGAAATCACGTTATTCAAAAATCATTGAATCAGTTCACAAGTAAGTATACGATAATCTGTTGAAACAAATACGATGATCCTTCGTAGACTAACTAAATCTACGAATTAATATGACGAACCCTGAGCCTAAACCAATTTACGACTTATATCCTTTTACCCTGTTCAAATCTCACAGATGGAATATACGCACCCTGTTTCGATTTCAATATCGGAGGTTAGCGCGACTAACCTAATAGTAGAGGGAAATGTCAACCTCAATAGTACTATTCGTATATTCCTGTGGCTAACTCCGTTAGCTAATGGTTATAGTATGCAAGCAAGGGACTTTTAGTGTTTTACCATTATGTCAGCAATGGGTGTTTTGGTTTGTAACCCTCAAAGTGAATCTAATATGCATAAATACGTTTTCACATGCATATTTAAAAAAAATGGACCTTATTCGAGTGAGAGCTTCAAACCCTATATTTATTTATAATAACAATAACAATTGGGCATACATACCCTGAACACATATGATAGAAAAATATTATTATTATTTTAACATCTAAATGTTTACACTATTCGGCAAAGGCCAGAAGGTATTCTGAGTATTTGGAACAAAAATCTGTTGTAAAAAATATCGGTTTTTAGCAATCAGTATTATCTAGTGATGAAAAAAAGATTGAAGGCTTGCAACGAGGAGGTGTTTATTGTCAATGTTTATTGTCCGCATGATCCGCAACAACAAAAAGAATTTGCAACGAATTGATAGAGTTAAAAGCGGATGGGGCGGGGATTTGGGTGTTCTTGGGATTTTAACGATGTTTGGTTCCCTTAAGAGAGAAAAAAGTCGGGTTTTGACCCGTCTTTTGCTCGGTCTTTAAGCGAGTTCATCGCAGCTGTGGATGCATAGATACTCCCCATGAATGGTCGAAATTTCACCTATTATAAAAGTAAAGGAAGAAAATTTAGCAAGATTGACAAGGGTTTGTTAATCACGATTTTGTGGATAAGTGATCGGATTCTTCGTTCTACGCTCTTCCTCGTTATTTATATGATCATGCGCCAGTTATTGTTATTTATGACCAGTTAGACTATGGTCCATATCCTTTTAGTTTGTTAAATTCGTGGTTGGATATGTGTAGTTAATAGCGGTGGGATAGCGGTTAGCACACCTTTGCAAAATAGCGGTGCCAATAGCGGTCCAAATAGCGGAACCGCTATTAGCGGCGCTATTGGCTGCTATTTGACCGATTTTTTATTCCTAGATAGCGGTCATAGCACCGATTTTCAATGTTGGTATATTTAGGCTAAATTAAGAAAATGCCAAAATAACTCAAACTTCAAATTTGATCTTTTATTTGTTTATAACAAGTTTTTTATCCAAATCCTAGAAAAGTCATGTTCTCGTTCTTTTGTCTACCAACGATTCATTGGTTGATCTGAACTAGGAGGAAGATTTCATTGCTTATGATTAAGGGTGTTCAAAAGAATCTGAATCCGTATCCGTATCCAAAGAATCCGAAAATCCGTATCTGAACTATCCGAATTTTCGAATATCCGAATCCCAGATATCCGAAATTTCGGATTCGGATTCGGATAGTAATTCTGGGAATTTTCGGATAGTTCGGATATCCGAACTATCCGAAATATTAAATTTAATATTTTTTTAATTACATTTTATATTCAATAATCATATTATATAGCATTTTGAAACTTTAATTCCTTTTTTACAAACAACACGTTCAGTACTCCACTAATATTTGAAACATTCTGAAACATAAACCTTCCATGACTCATCGCCGTTTTCCGCTTCACAAACGACGGCGACGACCGTTCTCCCTCGCCGATAGTTGTTCACTCGTCTCCTCTCCGGTGTTCTCTAATCTACTCGGCCATCGCCTCCAGATCCATTGTTCTCTGGTTCTCGATGGTCTCCCTCAGATGGCGGTGGTCGGATCATCCGAAAATGGTGGTCCAGATCTAGTTACTTTGTTAATTTTCTAGACCTGTTTCTAAGATGTTCAAATTTCGGATATCCGATTCACTATCCGATCGGATATCCGAAATTTCGGATATTCGGAATTTCGGATTCGGATTCGGATTCGGACAGTGAAATCCACTATCCGAAAGGACCGGACTAATCTGGTTTTGAACACCCCTACTTATGATGAGTCATATTTCAATTATTGATACTTTTGTGTTTTTTACTTTTGATATTACTATTAATATATATATATAGGGTAAGGATCCTAAGAGAGTCATTGGTAAATTGAAAACTTTGAGAACCAATTTGGAGCACTAAAAAAACTCTAGAAAAATATTTAAAAAATTATTAAACAAACAAAAAAAAACGGAAATTTTTAAAAAGTAAAAAAACCAAAATTCTTATATTTCATTCTGGTTTCAGTTAAAAAAAAACCGAAATCTTTTTTCTTTTTAGTTCGTATTATACCTATACACACATGTATACTTTTATTTAATCTCTGGTTACGTATTGTACACATATGTACATTATCATTTACCTTAAATTATACATATGTGTATAGGAAAAAACATGTGTGTACATATATACATATATGTATGATAAAAAAAACCGATTTTTTTTCTTTTTAATTCGTATTATACCTATACACATATGTATATTTTCATTTAATCTCTAGTTACGTAATGTACACATATGTACATTATCATTTACCTTAAATTATACATATGTGTATAGAAAAAAACATGTGTGTACATATACGTACATACTATACATATATGTATAATTTAGCTAAACCGAGATTTTTTTTTGTTTTTTATTAGAAACCGGGATGATAAATAAGAACTTTGGTTTTTTTAATTTTTTTAAATTTTGTGTTTTTTTTTTGTTTTATGATTTTTTTTATTTTTGGGTTTTTTTTGTCCAAAATGGTTCTCATAGTTCTCAATTCTCAAAAAGTTCTCACATGATCCTGATTCTCTATATATATATATATATTTATGATGCATGATATTAAAATTACCGCTTTCTCACCGCTATTCCACTGCAATAACCTATATCTCAAATAGCGGCCCTTGACCGCTAACCGATTTTTTAGAGCATTAACTACATAGGGTTGGATAAGAGTGAATTTGAGGAAGTGGTAGCTAATGCTTGCTCTTTGTTTGTGTGTGAACAAGAGCCGGACGTACTTTTGGCAAAAACAATTTAAGCATATCAAGCTCAGAATCAAAGAATAGGTGCAGGAAGATCGGTGAAGGATAATGAAAAGTTCGAGGTGGCTTTTTAAGGAGTTGCTCGATATTGATGTGTGTATAGAAGAGAGACCTTTGTTGGAAGAGGGGTAACGGACCAGAATCGAATGCCTAAAAGAATTAGCTGTCTTGGAGGAACAAAAGACGAAGGATATTCAACAGAAAGCTAGAGTGAACTGGGCGTCTTTTGGGGATGAGAATTCAACTCTGTTCCATAGAGTGATAAAGCGTAAAAATTTGTCAAACATAATCCATGGGCTAAATATAAACGGGAAGTGGCGTTCTATTCCGAACAAGGTCAAGATGAAGGTGAAGGAAGGTATAAACCACAATTGTTGCCCATTCTCATTCATTGTGTGAATATAAATAATTACAATGTTTGTAACCTAGGAAACAATATCTCCTAGTATATTGGTAAATAATATAAAATATGTACAACGATATTATGTAACTATATTATCTCTATTAGAAGGTCTTAAAGCATTTCAGGGCTCGATTTAGTGAACTGTTGAATTCGAGACCTAAGTTGAATAGAGAAGGTTTTAGACGAATATCAAATAAGGAGGCTTAATTTTTTGTTGAACAGTTTTCAAGCATGGAGATTAAAAGGGCCGTTTAGGAGTGTGGGGAAGCCCCGGGTCCTGAACAATTTTCAAGCATGACTTTTGAATTTATAAAAAGGTATTGGCAGTTTTTTGAGGAGGATTTTGGTAACTTACTAAAGTTATTATATGATAAAGCAAAGATGGACCGAAATGTTCGTCCTTCAT